>NC_053025.1:368109050-368448983 GCF_003073215.2 Triticum urartu | reverse complement strand
AGTAGGTTCCTACCTCATCAACTACTTCCTAGTACCCACATGTTATCGAAGTCCTACTCATGCAATGTTTGAGGGTTTAAAACAAATGCATAAAAACTGGGTAAAAGGGATATGATCAAAGTGTTACTTGCCTTGCTGACGATCGGAAAACCCTAGAGATTTGTACTAGCAAGCCTCGCACTCCGGAAACTCTATCATGAACAAACAATAGCATACATAAGCACCCAAGCATAGGATTCAAAGGTAAAACCAAAATAAGAGATCCAAATAGAAAGTTCAAGTGAAGAGCTTCGATTTGCAAAAAGAATCAATCGAATTGGAGTCATGAAACTCAAACTATGATCAAAAGAAGTCCAAATTCCAATCTGCTTGAAAACATATTTTTAGTTTTCAAAATCATGTTGAAGTTGTTTATCTGGACAGAGGGGAACAAGACGAAGATTTTGGCGTTGGTTTCACTAGATTTGGATAAATGAGCAAAAAGTAGTGAGGGTTTAAAGATCTGGGACTAATCTGCGATGGAAATAATTATAGATAGGTCCCTGGCCAAAAATTAAACTAAAAAGAAAAATCTAACAAACGAATTCGTTCATTAGCAAAACGAATCGGGTGAATGTTTAGTGAATAACATAACCTAAATAATAAATCGATCTAATAAAATAAAACCGAACTTAAAAAACGGACGGGTTTTATCGGTTTATACTAGTTTGGGGGAGAAAACAGGCGGTGGCAGCGTGGCTACTCTGGCGAGGCAGCAGCAGCGGTGGGCAGCGTCGGCGGCGGGGGGGCTACGCGCGCGGGGAAGCGGTGGTGCGGCGCGGGCGGCGGTGCGGCGATGCGGCGGAGAGTGGCGGTGCGGCGGCTTGGGGAAGAAAGGGGGCGGCGGCTTATAAAGGGGTCGGGGACGGTCCGACTTGGGCAAGGAGCCAAGCGGCAGCGCGGTGTGGCGCTCCCGGACTCCTGCCAGAGTCCGTCTCGGGCACGACTCGTGATAGGCGATGGCGGCGGCTGGGGCTTGGCCTGGTTCGGCTGGACCGGCCCAGTCGGCGGAAAACTTAACTGAATAAAATTTCGCCGCAAAGGAAAAATCCTAAAATAAAAATACATAAAAAATCCTAAAATCCCAAAAATAATTTTCACGGTCCTCTCCTAATATTTAGGACCACGTGAACATTTTTGTGGGCTAAAATGCAATTTTTGCCTAATTTAATTGAATAAAATCTCAAATAAAATTCAAATAAAAATATATTTCTATTCAAAATTAAATTTCCATTATTTCCCCTATTTTTAAGAAGTCATATTATCTTCTCTCATTATTTTATTTATTTTGAAATAATTGGAAAAACAATTTCATTTAAAAATCACCTTGATCCAATTTACCAATTTTTTAAAATTCAAAAATGGAATTTATGAAAACCTCCAACTCTCTCACATGGTCCTTGAGTTGCTTAAGGTCTCTAGGATCAAAGTATCCAAAATAAACCAAATTCAAAATACTCAAAATATGGATGCATATGATGACCTAATGATTAACGTCCAAATTGAAAATTGGGATGTTACAAACCTACCCCCCTAAGATGAATCTGGCCCTCGAGATTCGGGTTGGCTAGCAAATAGGTGTAGGTGGTCTTTCCGTAGGTCTTCTTCTCGCTCCAGGTGGCTTCTTCCTCGGTATGGTGGCTCCACTGAACTTTGCAAAAATCAATGACCTTGCTGCGTGTAACTCGACTGGCAAACTCGAGAATCTTGACGGGTTCCTCCTCGTAGGTTAGGTCACTCTCCAACTGAATTGCTTACAGGGGCACTGTATCTCTTAGAGGAATATCGGCCATCTCTCCATGGCACTTCTTCAACTGGGAAACATGAAACACATCATGAACTCCTGACAATCCTTCGGGTAACTCCAATTTGTAGGCCACTTCTCCCATACGTTCCAAAACTCTATAAGGTCCTACAAATTTTGGGGCTAACTTTCCTTTGACTCCAAATCGTTTAACTCCTCGAAGTGGTGACACACGAAGATATGCATTGTCTCCAACTTCATAGGTTACCTCCTTGCATTTAGTTTCAGCATAACTCTTCTGCCTAGATTGAGCTGCGTTCAGTCTATCACGAATCAACTTAACCTTCTCTTCAGACTCTTTGATTAAATATGGTCTGAACAATTGACGGTCTCAACTTCATCCCACATCAATGGTGTCCTACACCTCCTTCCATACAAAGCTTAGAAAGGGGCCATCTTCAAACTAGTCTGGTAACTGTTTTTATATGAGAACTCTGCATAAGGCAAATTAGCATCCCAACTAGATCCATAATCTAGTGCACAAGCTCTCAACATGTCCTCCAGAATCTGGTTGACTCTCTCGGTCTGTCCATCTATCTATGCATGAAAAGTTGTACTGAACTCTAGCATGGTACCCAAAGTCTGGTGTAATTGATTCCAAAACTTCAAGGTAAACGGTGTTCCTCTATCTGATACGATGGTCCTCGGAACTCCATGCAGACATACGATCCTGGTCATATATATCTTGGCCAACTTCGCGCACGTATAAGTGGTTTTCATGGGGATAAAGTGAGCCACTTTGGTCAAGAGATCTACCACTACCCGGATGGATTCAAAACCTGATCGTGTCCTGGATAATCCGGTGATGAAAACCATGCCAAGCTTATCCCACTTCCATTCGGGTATCGACATAGGCTGAAGTAATCATGCTGGCTTTTGGTGTTCTGCCTTAACTCTTTGACATACGTCACATACTGCTACATGCTCGGCAATATCCTTCTTCATACCTGTCCACCAGAGACGTTCCTTCAAATCCAAATACATCTTTGTGTTTCCTGGGTGAATCGAGTATTGCAAGTCATGAGCCTCCTGAAGTATTAACTTCCTGATTCCCGGGTCATCGGGCACATAAATATGGTCCTCAAACCATAAAGTTTCATGCTCATCCTCACGAAAACCTTTGGCTTTTCCTGTACTCATCTTTTCCTTTATCTCCACAATCCCACTATCAGTCTTCTGGGCTTCTCGGATCTTTCCCAACAATGTGGACTGAACTTCCAATTCTGCAACAAAACCTCTCAAAACTATCTCCAAACAAAGTTCTTTGAGATCATCGGCTATCTCTTGCGGTAATCCTCAGGTCACGAGAGTATTAACATAACTCTTGCGGTTCAAAGCGTCTGCTACAACATTGGCCTTTCCCAAATGATAATGCAACTTCATATCATAATCCTTTATGAGCTCGAACTATCTCCTTTGCCTGAGATTCAACTCCTTCTGCGTGAAGATGTACTTCAAACTCTTATGATCAGTGTATACATCACAACAGTTTCCAATAGGAAATTGTCTCCAGTTCTTGAGCGCATGCACTACGGCTGCTAACTCCAAATCATGCGTGGCATAATTCAACTCATGAGGTCGAAGCTGACCTGAGGCATATGAAACAACTCTTCTGTCTTGCATAAGTACACCTCCAAATCCCTGGCGAGAAGCTTCGCAATATACTTGGAAATCATTGTGTATATCCGGAAGAATTAGCACTAGGGCTATAACTAAACGTTTCTTCAACTCCTAAAAACTGGCCTCACATTCTTTGGTCCAATTGAACTTGGTGTCGTTCTTCAATAACTCCGTCATGGGCTTCACAATCTTGGAAAATTCTCAATGAATCTCTGGTAATATCCTGCGAGTCCAAGAAAACTATGTATCTCTCTAATTGAGGTGGGTGCCAACCACTCAGTGACAGACCAAACGTTGGAAGGGTCTACTGCTATACCTTCTCCTGATATAACATGTTGGAGAAATCCAACTTCCATCAACCAAAACTCACATTTGCTGAACTTGGCATATAGCTGATGTTCCCTGAGCTTCTCGAGAACTAAGCGCAAATGCTCTTTATGTTCTTCTTCATTCTTCAAGTATACCAATATATCATCAATGAACACCACAACAAAATTATCCAAGAACTCCATGAACACCTTATTCATCATACTCGTAAGTAGGCAGGGGTGTTATTCAAACCAAAAGACATGACAGTGTACTCATATAGCCCGTACCTTGTGGTAAAAGTTGTCTTAGGTATATATTGTTCTCGGATCTTCAGCTAGTGGTATCCTGATCGAAGATCGATCTTGGAGAATACTTTAGCTCCCTGTAGCTGGTCAAACAAATCATTGATCATCGGTAGTGGGTATTTGTTCTTGATTGTCACCTCATTCAATGAACAATAATCGACAACCAACCTCAAAGATCCATCCTTCTTCTCAACTAAGATCACTGGGGCTCCCCACGGTGACGAGCTTGGTCGAATATAACCTTTCTCCAGTAACTCCTTAATCTGCTTCTTAATTTCCTCTAGATCATTTGCGGGCATCCGATACGGTCTCTTCAATATTGGTCCGGTGCCTGGTAACAGCTCTATCAAAAATTATATGTCTCGATCTGGTGGCATGCTGGGTAGTTCCTCCGGGAATATGTCGGGATAATCCTTCACAGCTGGCACTTCCTCCCGAACAACTCCTGAAAGTGAATTTACTTGAGTCCTCCTTGGCGCATGCCTAGACACATACTTGATCCTTTTTCCTTCTGGGTGGTGAGAAGAATTGACTTACTAGCACAATCGATATTTCCTCCGTACATCGATAGCCAATCCATGCCTAGTATCACATGCAATCCTTGTGACTCCAAAATTATTAGGTCTGAGGGGAAAACATGCCTACCTATGGTCAATGGCAACTGAAAACATCCTCTGCTAGCCATATACTCCGCTCCAGGTGATCTTACTAACATAGGTGTCTTAAGGGCTACGTTGGGCAACTTAAACTTATCCACAAATCCCCTTGATATGTATGAATGTGATCCACCAGTGTCAAAAAGGATAATAGCTATAAATTACTTAATCAAAAAGATACCAATAACTACATCGGGCTGCTCTTCAACTTCCTCCACGTTGATGTGGTTCACCTGCCCTCTGGTGAAAGGGTTGAGCTTCTTTCCAGAGTTTCCATTTCCATTACCATTCTTTACCTCAGAACAATCATTGGCGTAGTATCCAGTCTTCCCGCACTTGAAACAAGTATCATGCCTCAGATCCTTGTTCGCAGGTGTTGCCGGGTTGGAACGGCTGTGACTGTTGTTTCCTCCATTCCCATTTCCATTCTTAGGGCCACTGTGGTTATGTGAACTTCCTCCATTGTGAGAATGGCCTCCATGGTTATGATGGGTATGTCCTCCCGAGTTCGGGGTAAAACAAGGCTTCTACTGAGCTCTAGAGTTGTACTTCCCCTGTCCATATTTCCATTTGCGGTTCTCTATCTGTTGTTGCTTGCCTTCAATCAGAAGAGCCCTGTCTACCAGCTCTTGATAGTTGGCGAATGTTGCCACCATCAACTACATACTCAGCTCATCATTCAGCCCCTCCATAAACTTCTCCTGCTTCGCAGCATCTCTGGCCACATCATCTGGGGCATAGCGAGCAAACTTGCTGAACTCATCTACGTACTATGCCATAGTACGATTTCCTCGGCGTAAGTTGTGAAACTCATGCTTCTTCATGCTCATAGCTCCAGCTGAGACATGTGCAGTGCGGAAGGCCTGCTAAAATTGATCCCAAGTAACATTGGCCACGGGGAAAGTGGCGGTGTAGTTCTCCCACCATGAGGTTGCGGGTCCATCCAGTTGATGTGCGGCAAAGCGCACCTTCTCAGGATCTGTGCAACATATGGTGGTCAGCTCCCTTCCAGTCTTGCAGAGCCAATCATCAGCAACAATCGGCTCGGTGCTACTAGAGAACATCGGTGGATTCAACCTTAGAAAGCAGGCTAAGTTGTCGACTGGAGGTGGTGGCGGTGGATTGTTGTTGTTGTTGTTGTTGCCTTGGTTCTGGACTAGACCTGCATCAAGGCATTCTGCTGTTGGATCAATTGAGTGAGCTCTGGTGGAAAGGCGAATGCGGGGTCACGTCTCGGAGGCATCTGATAGGTTTAGAGGGGTGAGAACAGAATAGAGTGAGGTCTAAAGAGATGTTTCACTACCCATATGCACATGAAACAAACACATTCATTTCACACCACTCAATTCAAACAAGATTCATACAATCGATCTAAGCTACCGTTACAAAATCTCGTGGACTATTACTATATACATGGAAGAATTCTAATGGTAATATGGTGGTCGACTAAAACTTTTGATCAGTGGAAGACTCCATGATATATGTTCCAGCTTCGTCTTCATAATCATCATCGCTGTCGGGGTCGGAGCCTGTGTCGTCTATTATGATGTAATCTTCTGAACGAATGTCCTCTCCAGGTTCAGGATCCCCCATGAATATCCTTAGCTTCTTCTTCAGGTTTTCATTCTTCTCCAGTAGTACAACAATTTCTTCTTCATAACCATCACGCGTAGACTTGAGTTCTTCCTCCAGCTCCATGTTCTGGGTCATCACCTTCCTCATGTCTATCATGTTGGCGCACATCTGGTTCTTGTAGCGTCGAATGTGCTGGTTCAACTCATGTATGTAGGCTGCAATGGATTTATCCTTCCTGGTGTGAATCATCTCCCATTGCTCATCTCGGTGTTCACATATCTGGTAGGTGGTGTCTTTAAGATCCTTGTTTTACACCTCACCTATGCGTCCAATGGCGATGTGGGCGGCCATGCTCTTTCCTAGACTCCAGGTTGGTGCATCAAAGGAAAACTCGATGGGCTCGGTAACTGGCGCAAACGTCCATCCTGGAACACGAACTTGAATCGTCCAGCGCTCCTCTTCTGGTAAAGTGGCGGTGCAAGTTCCGGTGAAGCTTGGTAGACCGATGTTCAGGTACCTAGTGACTTCCTTCAAGTGTGGTCCGAAAGGGGTGTCGTCGTCCGGTTGAGTGAATTTGTTCCTTGGGTCCGCCATCTATAGAGTAGAAATGGAGAAGAGTTAGAAATGAGTGGAGAAGAGTATCATGTGGCTTTTTCCTAGTGGTCGCGTCCTACAGTCAGCGTGTGCTCTGATACCATCTTGTAGCGACCCGATCCCAATGGACCATAGTCTCTGTGCTTAAGTGTCATCCTTGGATAGGTATTGCTGACACACACAGTACTCGAGGATTTATTGCAAAGTTCAATCACACAATTATTACATCAAGTGTCTCAAAAAGAGTACTTGTTATAGTGATATGGCTGAAGGCCATCTAAAATAGATAATTGTGGAAGCTTTGAAGATAAATGAGTGCATCCAACTCCACGGCAAAACTGAGTGCATGACAACGACCTATCACACCTTACTCTTCGTCTGAAAACTCTTCAACATGATACGTTGTAGCCGTGTAGGTCAGCACATGGAATATGCTGGCAAGATAACACTATAGAGCAATGAACAAATAACAGCTAACACTACATGCATATTTGGCTGGTGGAGGCTCTACGTTATCATTTGCATAAAGCTAATTTTTCCCTACAACAAAGGAATATATTTTATTTAACTACAAAGTTTGATGAAATAATTGAGAAGGTACCCCCAACTCAATCCCAAATTAACATTAACAACCCAACAAATTCATTAAGTAAAGTGATGAGATCAAACAATAATTCAAGCACCAGATACTCAAGATGTCCATAACCGGGGACACGGCTAACCATGATTAGTTTGTACACTCTGCAGAGGTTTGCGCACTTTTCCCCACAAGACTCGATCTCCTCCGTTGTATTTCTCGCACTTCATGATGTTTGAGAAACGGATGACCAGGACACAGTCTTTCCGAAGAGGTCACCTTAACCGACAGATAGGCCAGTACACCTACAATTCCCCTACATCTACTAGCCCATCATGGAAAGGATTCCCACAACTTACTCAACTATGCCAGAGCCCATAATGGCTTGGGGCTGCACACAGAAGTTTCTAGCATGAATAATCTTATGATCCCTTTGAGCCTGGGTTGCATTCCATAGGAGGATCTCACGGGTACGCCGGGATCTGGTAGTGTAACGCCCTCGATGCGGCTATATCTCCCACATGTCGAAGCACGACTTAGAGGCATAACCGCATTGAAAGCCATGTCGCAAGTGAGGTAATCCTCACACAACCCATGTAATACACAAGGGAAAGAGATACATAGTTGGCTTACAATCGCCACTTCACACAATACATGAATAAAACATTACATCATCTAGATACACACAAAGGTCCGACTACGGAACCCAAAATAAAAGAAGACTACCCCAAATGCTACACAGATCCCCGATCGTCCCAACTGGGCTCCACTACTGATCGACTGAAACGAAACAACACAACGGACAAGATCTTCATCGAGCTCCTCCTTGAGCTTGGTTGCGTCATCTGGATGGTTCAACGGCACCTGCAAGCTGGTTTTGGAAGTATCTGTGAGTCACGGGGACTCAGCAATCTCACACCCTCGCGATCAAGACTATTTAAGCTTATAGGAAGGGTAAAAGTATGAGGTGGAGCTGCAGCAAGCGACTAGCATATATGGTGTCTAACATACGCAAGTGAGAGCGAGAAGAGAAGGCAAAGCTCGGTCGAGAATCTGTGATCAATAAGTGATCCTAGAACAACCTACGATCAAGCATAAGTCCAACACCGTGTTTACTTCCCGGACTCCGCCGAGAAGAGACCATCATGGTTACACACACAGTTGATGCATTTTAATTAAGATAATTTTCAGGTTTTCTACAACCAGACATTAACAAATTCCCATCTGCCCATAACCGTGGGCACGACTTTCGAAAGATCATATCCCTGCAGGGGTGTCCCAACTTAGCCCATCACAAGCTCTCACGGTCAACGAAGGATATTCCTTCTCCCAAGACAATCTGATCAGACTCGGCATCCCGGTTACAAGACATCCTCGACAATGGTAAAACAAGTCTAGCAAGACCGCCCGATGCGCCGACATCCCGATAGGAGCTGCACATATCTCGTTCTCAGGGCACACCAGATAAGCAATCCGTACAACTAAAACCAGCCCTCGAGTTTCCCCGAGGTGCCCCTGCAAGGGGCTCTAGTTTGGACCAACACTTAGACAAGCACTGGCCCGGGGGGTTAAAATAAGATGACCCTCGGGATGTGCGACTCCCAAGGGAAAAAGGCTAGGTGGCGAATGGTAAAACCAAGGTTGGGCCTTGCTGGAGGAGTTTTATTCAAAGCGAATTGTCATGGGGTTCCCATTATAACCCAACCGTGTAAGGAACGCAAAATCCGGGAACATAACACCGATATGACGGAAACTCGGGCGGCAAGAGTGCAACGAAACACCAGGCATAAGGCTGAGCCTTCCACCCTTTACCAATTATATAGATGCATTATTTAAATAAGAGATATTGTGATATCCCAACAAAATATCCATGTTCCAACAAGGAACAAACTCCAATCTTCACCTGTAACTAACACGCTATAAGAGGGGCTGAGCAAAGCGGTAACATAGCCAAACAACGTTTGCTAGGACAAGGTGGGTTAGAGGCTTGGCTTAACAATATGGGAGGCATGATAAGCAAGTGGTAGGTATCGCAGCATAGGCATAGCAATAGAGCGAGCAACTAGCAAGCAAAGATAGAAGTGATTTCGAGGGTATGGTCATCTTGCCTGAGATCCCGCAAGGAAGAAGAACGAGTCCATGAAGAAGACAAATGGACGTAGTCAAACGGATCCTCACAAACGCGACGTTATCGGAACTAACCCGAAGAAGCAACACCGGAAAGAAGCAAACAACATAGTAAACAACAATCACATAAACATGGCATGATGCACAACCAAGTATGATGCATGTCCGGTTTAAATAGGCATGGCATGGCAAAGTGCACAAGCAATCCTACAAATTAAGTGGAGCTCAATATGCAACTCCGTTGCATATTGATGAAACACCACATTCAAGTTATTTAGTTCGATCTCGTTTATGTACCCAACAATATTAAATGTTGTTAAACATGGCAAGAGGGTGAAGCAAATGAAAACTACCTATCTAGGCAAGTTTAAATGAGGCCGGAACAACAAGCAACAAGTCTGGAAAATCCTCATATGCATATTTTAGGTTTGGTATTGTTCTGCCCTAAACCATATTTTAGAGTTATTAAACATGCGAAGAAAGTGAACCATGTTAAACTAGGTATTTTTCTACCCCATTTACATATAAAGTTTGTTAAGTTTGGAGCTACGGTTATTAAGTTATGAATTCAACCATTTTAACATGACCTATGCGCAAAAAAATGAAACAGGAAGTTTAAATATTTTAACATGGATGAACGTTGGATATTGTGAAACTAGATAAAATTCTAAACAATTTACATGTATTGTTTGTTTAATTTGGATGCATGCATATTTGGTTATTAACAATACAAAACAGTGGCATTCCCTGTAAATATGCATGCACTGGAAAATGCTAAAATCACAGAGCAGGAAAAAAATATGTACGGGCCGGACTGCAGTGTAGTGCAGCGGCCCAGAAGAGAATGAGGCCTAAATGGCTGTGTGCAAAAGAAATGGAAAACAGGGCAGAAACTGGGTCAACTGGGATTAGAACACACGACCTCTTGTGTGAATGCCAGCTGTGCTAGCCAACTCGACTGTGCCAGAGGTCATGAAAGAAATCAGGATGCAAAGCTACTTGAGCGGCAGAAGGTCGAGCTTTTGGAGCCAGGGCTCACGGTGATGCTCGACGGCGACGCAAGCGAGCAAAGAAGCGGGCATCGACGCCACAGGACAACAACGGGTGTGCGGAAACCTATGTGGGTGTGGTTGCGCAAGCGGTTGAGCAACGACATGAGCAAGGGCTCGAGAACAAGCTCAGGTAGGAGCTCGTCTCGGCCACGGCAGCGAGGCAGTGGCAGTGTGTAGCAGGGGTGCGCAAACATGCTAGAGTGCGTGTGTAAAGAAAACCGAGGAGGCAGAGCCACCTCACCGGACTTGCCTTCTGACGTGCTCGGGAAGCAAAGGCCGACCATGTCAAGGAGCGGCCATTGCTGCTGCTCCCTGGATGGAGCATACAGGCGATGGGTTGCGATGCGTGGGAGCATGTGAGCGAGCGGCTGCTTCTTGCCGGAGTCGTGTGCGTGCGCGCGCTCGGGCACGAGCAGGAGCTCGACTCGGGGCAGAGAGCTACGGTGAACAAGAAGCTGGGCAGGCCCTGGTGCATGCGCGCGAGCTGCAGACGAGGCGCTGTGGGATGGTCGTGTGCAGGAGACTGGCTCGAGCATGAGCTTGAGCTCGTCCCAGGCATGGCGGCGAGGCAAGATGCAGCAGGGCCATGGGCTCGCAGTCGAGCGCGGCCGTGCGCATGTGCATGGAGGTGTGCCCGCGTAGGTGCAGCAAAGGGGCGGTGTGTGTGCAGAGGACGCGCGACGAGGAGATGCAGGGCAAGAAGGGAGTGGCACGACAAGGCAGCGTGTGCGAGAGAGGATTCAGAGCGGGGGCGAAGCGCGAGGAACCACGGCGACTATTGCAAATACACAACAAAATTCAGAACTCGTCGGAGCACCGAGAACACGAAGCTGGCATGGATCTAGAGACAACTCTGCCAATCAAATCGCTAAGGAAAAGATCAGGGTTGGAGTAGGGTATACCTAGTATAACTGTGACATAAGTATGCGGCCGGGGACCCAGAATATCGACGGAGAGGAGGCGAGGAACTCCGGTGAACTTGCTGTCCATGAAGAAGACGAAGCAGGGGAAGAAGACGTACTAGAGGAAGAGATCGCGATGCCCTTGGGCCCTTCTGGCTCCTGGCCTTGCTTGTAGTGGAAGTAGACGACGTAGGAGAGTCGAGTCGGAGCGAAGAAGACAACGAGGAGCCTCGCAACTGACGGTGGAGCGTGCTCGGTGATCCTCTTCTAGTCTGCTCCTCTGTCTCTTGAGGAAGAAGAAGACATAGAGGGAAGGAAAAGGAGTGGCGGCGGCAAGAGAGGGAAGAGGAAACTCTAAGGCACGGGGCTGCTGGCTTTATAGGAGGGGGCTAGACGGTGCGACCTCGGCGTCCGTGAAGGAGCTCACGGCGCGACTGCGAGCTCTGTATCTAAAGCAGAGACGGCGAGCAAAACGGGGCAGGTGGCCGTGAACAGGTTTGGGCCAGCTAGAAGAGTCCCAGGTGGGTTGCTGCTGCTGGTGCTGCTTCTGTCTCTTTTCTATTTCTTCAAACATAAATAAAAGGGCAAAAGAACAGAGGGATTGGAGGGGGGTTGAAGCTAGGAAGAAAATTAATATGATCTCCTGGAGATATGCACCATTTTATAAAATTGGTTTGGGAATTTTTAGAGGTAGAAAAATAAAACAAGTTTGAATAAAATTCAAACTTGAGGCATTTTGAACCTAACCAAAACAACTCCCAAAAGGCTGAATCTTGACAGAGAGGTATAAGGCATGGTGCATTATTCACTGACAAAGATCGAACATTAATGGAGAAGGGAGAAATGGCACTGCATCAAGGAAGGAATAAGAAGTAATGGGGAGGTGATGATGCATGGGTCAAATGGATAGCCAAGCAACATTTCAAGCATAATGCAAGCACAACGAGATGAATACCACAATGCACATGATGAATGCAAAATGACAAGAGGCACAAATGCAATGTGACAATGGTGAGCATGTCAATGCAATATAACCAAAAGATGACCAAGATGGAAGAAACAAAATAAGACAAAGGCACCATCAAGATCACGGCAACAAACAATTGGAACACCCAACCTCGACGAAATAAAAGGAAGGTAACTAGAGCATCATTCTCGGGGCGTTACAACACTCCTCCACTAACAAGAGATCTCATCCCGAGATCTTAGGAACGAGACGGGAGAAAAGAGGATGAGGTGAAATAAGAACACAAGAGAGAAGATGAAAAAGGTCAAGAGCACTCGGGTAGAAAAGAGGAACCACGATTATGACGAGAATCAAAGCTCAACAAATAAGATAGACTCTGAAACCACTGCGGTTAGAAGAAGAAGGAAAAGGAATAAGAACGAACGAATATAGGCAACACTCCGGTTGAACATGGAAAGAATAGAACATGAAGTTGAGAAGATGGGACGATACTTGACGAGAGACGCCTCCGGAAGAATTGAAAGAGTGGAATGAAAAGAACGGAGAAGAAAATGACAACTTCCACCACGAATGAATCTGAAATAATCCTTAGAGGGAAGGATTGAACAGAGTTGTTGAGAAAATCAACAACAAAAGAATTGATTTGGGTGGGCTTATGTAAACATTTCAAAACTTGAGGTGATAACCGGCCACAAACGGAAATGATAGAATAGCTGAGAAGAACGATGAAATGCAAAACTCCACTTCAAAAGAATACGAAGAATTAATTGCACTTCGAGATACAAGAAGAAAAGATACTTGAGCTCCTCCAACAAGAATCTTAACGAACACTAGAAGAATGAATTAAATCCTGCTGAACCACCATGAAGAACCTCGGTAAAAAAAAGATGATGAGATAGGATTGAAAGATTAAAAGAATAAGATAAAAGCCTTGCAATGATTTTAGATGGAGGTTCCGACGAGATAAGCGAGAAAACTTGGAACTCTGGAAAGAAAGATAAAACATCTCGAACCGAGAATGTGATATGATGAACCACTCCGGAAAGCAGGAAATTAGATCACTTGGATGAAACAAGAATAAGAATTACGTTATGCGTATCCTTCGCCAATTAAATTGATGACAAGCAAATGGATTTGGCATACTACTTATTTTTGTAGAAGGATTAAGATAGATATGGCGACTTCAACGATCCACCAGTAGAATTTGGAAAGCAGGAATGCATTGATATGATAAACGAAGGAAGAAGAATCTTGGAAGAACCACCGTAAGAATTTGAAATGGAAGTAGCAAAGCACAATTCACCAGAATGATTTAGAAGATGGGACAAAGATACTTGAGTGAATTTAGATCTATGAGAACGAAGAGATCACGAGCTGATTATAGAATACTTGAATGATGCACCGGTAAGATTTGGAGAATGATAGCTGAAAGCTGAGAATGATGGGCTGCGGAGTATCAAACTAAAAAGACTCCTGAATAGCTCCGGATGAGAGAAAAGAATTCTCACAATCGAAAACAATTATGAGAGGATGACATCAAGCTAGCATCACGGATCTTGAAGAGAATGGAGCAAGATTGAGAGAAAAATCTTCTTCGGTCTTCAAAACCCGAGAATGACGACGAGAAACACCACCAAGAATTGTTGAGGCACTATGGAATTAAAATTGGAAAGTTTGAACCAATGATGAAAAGAATTTGAAGGATTTTGAAGAAAGACATATGACTGATGATAACACATTCTTACGTCAAACTTTGAAAAGAAATTTATAAGCTCCGGGAAAATAAGAAGAGTCAGGTAAGATCCTGGAAAAAGACATGTGGGTTAGGGCCCACACAATAGAAACATCGTTGAACGATTGCTTGAAACGAGAGAATGCACCGGCTGAATTAAAAGGCTTGAATGAGAGAACATCCTCGAAAGAGCTTGAACCAATGTAGAGTGGAAACACGAATCTTCGAGATATCTTGAGCACTCCGGAACAATTGAATAGAGAGAAATGGATGATTAAGAGGTGCACTGGCATGAGAAAGCATGGAAACGAGGAAAGGATATGATCAACAAAGCTTGAATTGAATCCACCGGAGAAGAAAAAGAATGAAGAATGATGAACTAGTAGGGCATCTTCAAGAGAACCATCGGGTAAGAACATTGATTGAAAAAAATGAAGAGACTTCCCATCAATACAAGGATACTTGAATAAGAAATCTGAGTCCTTGAAGAAAAAGGGTGGTTGGGCAGGAAAAACAAAGGCAACTTGGAGAGGATGAAACAAACACCGTTGAGAAGAACTGATTCTTGATCTAGCGGATGTTGAAATAATCGGATCCACTTGAAGAGAAAACACGCCGGTTGAAAAGGATTGACATGACAGACTCGTTGATCGAGAAGGACTAGTATTCACATAGAGGTATGAGAGCACCGCTCAGGAAAGGTATGGAATCAACATTTGACTTCGAAGCAACTCGAATACCACAGCTGAAAACAAAACAAGGATTGGCTTGCATAATAAGCCAAAACAAACATATGATAGAGATTTCGTCCGAAGTTTTTGAGGTGGGGCCTACACGGGCTCGATCGTACAGCACCATCATGTACAAGGCAGTGCACATGACATACGAAGCGTCCCCGAGTCAGCATAGCCAAGGACTCTTTAAGACACAACGAGACCACTTTAAACCAACCGCGAATAGGCGGACCACTAGACGTCGAACCCCAATTTCATATCATACATTTGTCGGAAAGATATCCTAACAGCTACTTGAATTCCCACTTATAAACTCCTGAAACTTTCTAGTTATGCAATCAGGTGTTGGGAATATAGGGGAAGCCTAATATTTCACCCAAAACTAGCAATCCTACATCCAGCTGTATCCATCCTTCAACACATAACCAAGAAACCTTCGGAAATCGTTTACCTCAACCTTTGAAAAGCATCCGTTATACGAGTTATGGCAATACTCCTGAACTCCCGCCCCAGTACTGGGTGGCGTCGAGGTTATCTCACCAACAACTGCATAAAAGAGAATTTCGATGTCGGCGAAAAAAAACTTAGGTATTCCAGAACTGTAACGATAACATTGTGACGACAACACCTCGGAGCTCAACTCCCCGGGACACTGCCACAACCCCTAAATGTCAGGAGGCACCAAGAACAATGTTCTCATCACAAAACCATCAGAACAATTCCAAGATACCCGCGTGATCCTAAATTTTTTTAGTGAAATTTGAGAAGAGAAGAGTCAAAACTCTACGTCAGGATGCCTCACCAGAGCGACGAAGGGACTGAGGAGTAAAAAGAATCCTACTCTCCGATAAATATAGTCCTAAAAGACTCAAAACATTTTTCTAGACTCAACAACGCCAGCGATTCGATCAAGCAGGGTGCTCCTAAAGTCGGGGAAGGCTCTGATTACCAACTTGTAACGCCCTCGATGCGGCTATATCTCCCACATGTCGAAGCACGACTTAGAGGCATAACCGCATTGAAAGCAATGTCGCAAGTGAGGTAATCTTCACACAACCCATGTAATACATAAGGGAAAGAGATACATAGTTGGCTTACAATCGCCACTTCACACAATACATGAATAAAGCATTACATCATCCAGATACACACAAGGTCCGACTACGGAACCCAAAATAAAAGAAGACTACCCCAAATGCTACACAGATCCCCGATCGTCCCAACTGGGCTCCACTACTGATCGACTGAAACGAAACAACACAACGGACAAGATCTTCATCGTGCTCCTCCTTGAGCTTGGTTGCGTCATCTGCACGGTTCAACGGCACCTGCAAGCTGGTTTTCAAAGTATCTGTGAGTCACGGGGACTCAGCAATCTCACACCCTCGCGATCAAGACTATTTAAGCTTATAGGAAGGGTAAAAGTATGAGGTGGAGCTGCAGCAAGTGACTAGCATATATGGTGGCTATCATACGCAAGTGAGAGCGAGAAGAGAAGGCAAAGCTCGGTCGAGAATCTATGATCAAGAAGTGATCCTAGAACAACCTACGATCAAGCATAACTCCAACACCATGTTTACTTCCCGGACTCCGTCGAGAAGAGACCATCACGGTTACACACACGGTTGATGCATTTTAATTAAGATAATTTTCAGGTTTTCTACAACCGGACATTAACAAATTCCCATCTGCCCATAACCGCGGGCACGGCTTTCGAAAGATCATATCCCTACAGGGGTGTCCCAACTTAGCCAATCACAAGCTCTCACGGTCAACGAAGGATATTCCTTCTCCCAAGACAATCCGATCAGACTCGGCATCCCGGTTACAAGACATCCTCGACAATGGTAAAACAAGTCCAGCAAGACCGCCCGATGCGCCGACATCCCGATAGGAGCTGCACATATCTCGTTCTCAGGGAACATCGGATAAGCAATCTGTACAACTAAAACCAGCCCTCGAGTTTCCCCAATAGGGGCTCTAGTTTGGACCAACACTTAGACAAGCACTGGCCCGGGGGGTTAAAATAAGATGACCCTCGGGATGTGCGACTCCCAAGGGAAAAAGGCTAGGTGGCGAATGGTAAAACCAAGGTTGGGCCTTGCTGGAGGAGTTTTATTCAAAGCGAATTGTCATGGGGTTCCCATTATAACCCAACCGTGTAAGGAACGCAAAATCCGGGAACATAACACCGATATGACGGAAACTAGGGCGGGAAGAGTGGAACAAAACACCGGGCATAAGGCCGAGCCTTCCACCCTTTACCAAGTATATAGATGCATTATTTAAATAAGAGATATTCTGATATCCCAACAAAATATCCATGTTCCAACAAGGAACGAACTCCAATCTTCACCTGCAACTAACACGCTACAAGAGGGGCTGAGCAAAGCGGCAACATAGCCAAACAACGATTCGCTAGGACAAGGTGGGTTAGAGGCTTCATAAGCAAATGGTAGGTATCGTAGCATAGGCATAGCAATAGAGCAGGAAACTAGCAAGCAAAGATAGAAGTGATTTCGAGGGTATGATCATCTTTCCTGAGATCCCGCAAGGAAGAAGAACGAGTCCATGAAGAAGACAAACGGACATAGTCAAACGGATCCTCACAAATGTGACGTTATAGGAACTAACCCGAAGAAGCAACACCGGAAAGAAGCAAACAACATAGTAAACAACCATCACATAAACATGGCATGATGCACAACCAAGTATGATGCATGTCCGGTTTAAATAGGCATGGCATGGACAAGTGCACAAGCAATCCTAAAAATTAAGTGGAGCTCAATATGCAACTCCGTTGCATATTGACGAAACACCACATTCAAGTTACTTAGTTCGATCACGTTTATGTACCCAACAATATTAAATGTTGTTAAACATGGCAAGAGGGTGAAGCAAATGAAAACTACCTATCTAGGCAAGTTTAAATGAGGCCGGAACAACGAGCAACAAGTCTGGAAAATCCTCATATGCATATTTTAGGTTTGATACTGTTCTGCCCTAAACCATATTTTAGAGTTATTAAACATGCGAATAAAGTGAACCATGTTAAACTAGGCATTTTTCTACCATATTTACATCTAAAGTTTGTTAAGTTTGGAGCTACGGTTATTAAGTTATGAATTCAACCATTTTAACAAGACCTATGTGAAAAAATAATAATGCAAACAACAAGTTTAAATATTTTAACATGGATGAAAGTTGGATATTGTGAAACTAGATAAAATTCTAAACATTTTACATGTATTGTTTTTTTAATTTGGATGCATGCATATTTGGTAATTAACAATACAAAACAATGGCATTCCCTGTAAATATGCATGCATTGGAAAATGCTAAAATCACAGAGCAGAAAAAAAATATGTACGGGCCGGATTGCAGCGCAGTGCAACGGCCTAGAAGAGAATGAGGCCTAAATGGCTGTGTGCAAAATAAATGGAAAACAGGGCAGAAACTGGGTCAACTAGGATTCGAACCCACGACCTCTTGTGTGAATGCTAGCTGTGCTAGCGAACTCGACTATACTTGAGGTCATGAAAAATTGAGGACGCAAAGCTACTTGAGCGGCAGAAGGTCGAGCTTTTGGAGCCATGGCTCACGGTGATGCTCGACGACGACGCAAGCAAGCAAAGCAGCAGGCATCGATGCTACAGGACAACAGTGGGCGTGCGGAAACCTGTGTGGGTGTGGTTGCGCGAGCGGTTGAGCAACGGCATGAGCAAGGGCTTGAGAACAAGCTCAGGTAGGAGCTCGTCTCGGCCATGGCAGCGAGGCAGTGGCAGTGTGCAGCAGGGGTGCGCAAACATGCTAGGGTGCATGTGTAAAGAAAACTGAGGAGGCAGAGCCACCTCACCGGACTTGCCTTCCGACGTGCTCGGGAAGCAAAGGCCGGCCATGTCAAGGAGCGGCCGGAGGTGCTGCTCCCTGGATGGAGCATACAGGTGATGGGTTGCGATGCGTGGGAGCATGTGAGCGAGCGGTTGCTTCTTTCCGGAGTCGTGTGCATGCGCGCGCTCGGGCACGAGCAGGAGCTCATCTCGGGGCAGAGAGCTACGGCGAACATGAAGCTGGGTAGGCCTTGGTGCATGCGCGCGAGCTGCAGACGAGGCGCTGCAAGATGGTCGCGTGCAGGAGACTAGCTCGAGCACGAGCTTGAGCTTGTCCCGGGCATGGCGGCGAGGCAAGACGCAGCAGGGCCACGGGCTCGTAGTCGAGCGCGGTCGTGTGCATGTGCATGGAGGTGTGCCCATGAAGGTGCAGCAAAGGGGCGGTGTGTGTGTAGAGGACACGTGGCGAGGAGAAGCAGGGCAAGCAGTGTCTAATTTCGGGTTCCGGCAGACCCTTGAGGTTCGAACACTGGGGTGCGCGCGGAGATCTCTCCCCTGCCGATCTACGTCCAATCTCCTCGCGTGATCTAAGCTGGAATCAACGAACAACCCAAGGGACACAAGGTTTATACTGGTTCGGGCCACCATTGTGGTGTAATACCCTACTCCAGTGTGTGGTGTGGTGGATTGCCTCAGGGGGTTGATGATGAACAGTACAAGGGAAGAACAGCCTCGCGAGAGATGTTCTTGAGCTGGTGTGATGAACTGCTAGGGTGAGTTCAGTCGCCTCTCTCTCTCTCTACTAGGGCTCTACCAGATTTCTGGATGTTTTCTAGATGTCTCTACTCTGTGGTGGCTAGCTCTATTTATAGAGGCCCTGGGCCTCTCCCCAAATATTGAGCGGGAAGGGCGCCAACAATTGGCCATTTTGAAGGGGAACATCTAGTACAAGTTATCCTGACCAAAGGTGGTCTTCAGCTGCCAAAAGTACTAGTGATGACGCCGTCTTGGGCTCCATGGTGACCTCCGTCCTGCCGCTCTGCTGGTCTTGGTCTCGTTGCACCGGAATGGCAACCTTTGCCCGATGCCTTGGCCTCTGCTTGCCCCCTTTTCACCAAAGGGGAAACAAGGACACTTCGCAGGCCGGCGCCCGCCTGGTCTCGATCGTCTTGGCTTGCGTCACGAGCTCCTCGCGAGGTATGCCCGCCTTGATCTCTCTGCCTCCTCGCGAGCCTGCCGGATGAGGTCGCCTCTGAGGAAGCTTCCTGTCGTCCGCCCCGTGAGGCTTGGCCCCTCGCGAGGGTCTTGAGCTTAAGCCGATGAAGATGGGCCGCGCTGGGCCCCCACTTGAGCCATGCCTCTGGCCGCAGGCAGGCAAGTCTGGGGACCCCCGTTCCCAGAACGCCGATAGTAGCCCCCGGGCCCAAGGCGCGCCCGGGCTTGGCCTAGCAGGGAAGCGAAGGGGCAAGCGCGAATCGCCGCGGGCCCTAACAGCCTGCGGCCTTGGGCGCCGCGTGGCGATTGATTGGACGTGGGTGTCTGCGCTTCCCCACGATGCCTCGGCGACCGCATGACTTGACAAGTCCCTGCATGCAGAGAAAAGGGTTATGATTACCTGCGATCGTGGTGCTCAGCGGTTGGCCTCCTCCGGCTATAAGTACGGGGCCGGGCGAGCCCCTTCAGTCCATCCCTTCCTGCTCCTCCTTCCCTTCTTCTTCCATGTTCTTGCTTCTCCTCACGCCAATGGCACCAATCCGCTGGTTCTCTGCAGAAGAGAAGGGAAAGGCCCCCCGAGAGGGTCCTGACCCACTTCCGCCGAAGAAGCGGCTGGTCCTCTGCCACCGAGAAGAGGGTGCTCGGAAGGAGGCACCGAGGCCCTGGTACAAGCGGCCGCCGCCTGGGTATCCGCTACCCTTGTACGCCCATGTCGTAGGTCCTGCAGGAGAAGGCGTCGAGCAACATCGACGGTGCCGCCGTCGACGCCGGTGAGTCACGGTGGTGCACGACGTTCCTCCTGGAGTCCACGCCGAATGATCCTCTCGCGAACTCATGCTCCACGCCGCCATGCCTCCAAGCTCTTGGATTCGCCTCCCTCCTTCCTTCGCCTTCGAGATGCCGCCGAGCGGGGCTTTGGAGCTCTGGCTGCAGCACGCTGACTACAGCACCCTTGCGATCGGAGCGGAGGTCACGGTCGTCGCTCCGGGCAAGGTCTTCATGACCCGGGGCTGGGGCGAAATCGCCCGGGTCTGACGGACGGTAGGTGCCCTAGTGATTCATATTGAATACAACGGCGCCTCCCTGATGTTCTTCAAGGTCTTCGATGTTGAAGGAAGCCGGCTGGAGTGCTGCCCCAGGGAGAGCGGCAGGGGTAGCGAACTAGCGAGGACCTGGCCTGCCCATCGGCCCTCCAGCAGCTCCTCAGGCAGCAGCGGAGGAGCTGGGGAATTCAGTGGCTCCCCCGAACTCCTCGCGACTCCGGAGACGAGCGACGACAGCTACGAGCCCCTGAGCTTGCACGGTGCTCGGAGCGGGGCAGCTGCGTCCAGCCACCGGCGCCACTGATCTGGATGGGGTTGGCGTCGACGTTGGGCAGCCCACTGTTGATGATTGCGTTCCTTGCGGCGGTGCGGGCGATTAGCATTCCTTAGGATTAGTACTCTTGTTCCCTGCGAGGAATCAAAGCAACACCCCGCGGGGGTATGTAAGGCGTCTGCCATGTCTTTTATGAATATTATATCCTTAATATGAATCAATGTGAGGTGTTTGTCCTTTCTCAGCTCGGCTCCCCCTTTCTATCCTCGCGATGACCTGGCGCTCTACGCTGACAGGTCCCACTCCCCAGGCAGGCTTCAGCCGTCGCTGGTATGCGAGGTCGCGATGCCGTGGCCAAGGCCAGGAGGTGAGTGGCCCGAGGTCCGGTAAGAGCCCCCGAGTCGCGATGCTCGGGAGGTCCCCTTTAGCGCTCAAGCAGCCCTCGCTGGGCGAGAAAGAAAGGTAATGTCGCCATGACAGAGCCGCACTGGGCGAGGGTTTTGCGCTGCATTGGTCCAACTCTTGTAAGGGCGTGACTTATCTCTTGAGTCTGGTGTAGTTCCTCGATGAAGCGCCTGGCCCGAGCGGTGGCAGCTGAGGCGCTGCTGGGTTAGGTCATCGCGATCTTGTTCCCACTCCCCTGCACTTTCCTTAATGCTCTACATCCTCAGGTCCCAGCCCTCGAGCGAGCTCAGCCGCCGCTGGTATGACAGGTCGCGATGCCGTGGGTCAAGGCCAGGGGGTGAGGGCTGGAGAGCCAGTAAGATCCCATGAGTCGCGATGCTCAGGCGCCCCCTTTTAACGTACAAGCGGTCCGTGCCGGAGAGAGGGAGAGGCAGCTCACGACGTCCCTAGCATTGCTCCTGGAGTAGGTCCTGCACACCAATCATAAAGAGAAACAAGGCCTATTGTTACAGTTGCCAGCCAACCTTTGGTCGCTCTGGGGAGTGATTGGGTCACTGAGGGCCTGGTGAGGTGGCGCCTTGCGGGGCTGCCGCGGCCAGAGCTCGACCACTCAGATTTTTTGGCGTTGCAGGGACGGACCCGTGCGCAGATGCCATGCCAGAGTGAGCGGCTCTATAGGTAGGCGTCAATCGAGCAGGCGATTAGGTCGTTTATGTTAAGCACGCAGGAGGAAATTCATTTTAAGTAGACGCAGGAAAAGCAAATGCCGCTGGGCCAGGCCCGAGCAGCTCGGGGATGATGCAGCCCGAGGGGCACCCCCGACAAGGTAAGTAAAGAGCATAAGCAAAACGGATACATGCCGCAGGGACGAACCCACGCGACCTGGGAATGATGCAGCCCTATGGGCGCTCCCAGCTAAAAACGGAACTTAGAAAGATGTCACCTGGTGCCGTTGAAGATGGAGTGATGCTGAAGAAGCGGGCGATGCGCGATGAAGACGTCGACCCTCACGAGCCCCAAGGCCCAGGAGCCTCGGGAGGCTCCGGGGGCACAGGTGGGTCTCTGAAGGCCATCTCCATCTCCGCTAGGAACGCACGATGCTTGACCTCCTGAGCCTCTAGAATGCTCCTCAGCAAGCGCTGATGAGCGGCGATCGCGTTCGGCAGGCCGAAAGGCATGCGAACGCAGCTGTGAGGTGGACCCTCGCAGCGCCCCACGCGTGAAGGCCAGAGGCGCTCATGAGATGCGGCTTGGTTGAGCCCTGGCACGTCGACATAGATGCGCAGCCCACCATCCTCGCCCGGATGTGGGGCCATGGCGGGCAAGCGGCGGCTGCCGCGCATGACTCTCGACTCCTGTAGCTCCTGAGTGTTGCTTGCGATGAACTCCTGAGGGTTTGGTCTTCCTTGCCTTGTGCCTTCCTGAGGGAAACGTGCCTGGAAGCACCCCTCCAAGTGGTGCCCGAGCGCCTCCCTCGCGACCTTGGCAAAGTCGGTGGCTCTCCAAGAAAGAGCCCCCGAGCCCTGCCTGAGGAGGGCGCCGGGCGCGCCTTCCTATGCGAGAGAGGGTGGCGCTCCCTGATTGGGCGCAGATCCTGACCCAACACTTCCAGAGGCGCCCGCCTCCTAATGGCTAGGGCCAGACGAAACCTTCTTCTTCTTGGGGGTCACCTCAGGAAGTCTTCCATTTCTGCGGTCCGGGTCTTCGGTTGATGCGGCTTGGAACGCGCGCTCAAGTGAACACACTGCGTCCCTTTATTCACAAGGTACGGTGAAGACTCCACCGCTTCCTGGCATCTTGAGGACATTGTATCCATGGTGATTCACTGTCATGAACTTGGCCAAGGCTGGGTACCCGAGGATGGCGTTGTATGGCAGACGGATGTGGGCAACGTCGATGTCGATGAGCTCGGTGCGGTAGTTGTTGCGCTGCCCGAAGGTGACTGGAAGGCGAACCTTCCCTATTGGAACAGTGGAACCATCAGTGACTCCTGAGAATGGCTTGGTTGGCTGAAGCTGATCGTACGTCACTTGGAGATTGTTGACCGTCTCGACGGACAGGACGTTGAGTCCTACTCCGCCGTCAATGAGGGTCCTGGTGACCTGCACGTTGCTGATGACTAGGGAGCAAATCACCGGGAGGACTCCAGCCGTTGCCGTGCACTTGAGCTGATCCGCTGAGCTGAACGTGATAGCCCATCCAGACCACCAGAGAGGGCACGTGGCCTCAAGCTTGGGGAGGACTGCATTCACCTTGCGAGCAAACTGCTTGAAGATGCGTTGTGAGGCTGGGGCCTGCGCGCCACCCAAGATGCAAGCGATTGCGCACGGCTCCTGGAAGCCCCCAGCCCCCTCATCTTGATGTTGGTCTTCATTCCTCCTTGGCGGTGGCGGCAGAGGAGGAAGGCCTGCGTTGCCATGCGGGCGATCCTCACAAGGCTGATCTCTCCAGCCTCCCTCGCGAGGCTGGGCTTGCCAGTGATCCTCGTGAGGCCGGTCACGCCACCCTTGGCGAGGGCCACGGTCTTCCCATCGTCCGCCACCTCTTCCTCCTCCTCGGCCATAGCCCCTGTCGTTGCGCTCGAGGCGTCGGCCGACACGTCCATCTCTCACGGCCCTGAGCTCTTGACATTCGTTGGTGTTGTGGGTGTGGAGGTCGTGGTACGCGTAGTACCGGCTGCCCTTGGATGACTCGGGCTGATCCCTGCCTTGCTTGGTGTCTAGCTCCGCTGCAAGCACGGCAACCCTCTTGCGCTTCACGTCCTTGTCCTTGGGCTTTTTCTCTTCTGGGTCGGCAGCCGGGAGTTCAAGGAGTGAAAGGCGCCCTTCCTCAGCCCTGGCGCACTTGGTCGCCAAGTTGAACAGCTCCAGGGATTTGCACAGGTCTTCATGGATTGCTAGCTCCTCCTTCATCTTGACGTCGCGTATGCCATCGGAGAAGGCCGAGATGATGGCTTCTTCAGTCACCTTGGGGATCTTGAGGCAAGCGTTGTTGAAGCACTGGATGTACTTCTGCAGGGTTTCCCCTTGCTGCTGCTTGATGCGGCGCAGATCGCTCACGGTCGGGGGCCGGTCACGAGTGCCCTGGAAGTTGGCGATGAAGCGAGTGCGCATCTCGTCCCAGGAGGAGATTGTGCCAGGAGCTAGGTTCAGGAGCCAGGTGCGGGCCCCGTCCTTGAGCGCCATGGGAAACCAGTTCGCCATGACCCTTTCCTCTCTGTTGGCGGCTTCGATGCATAGCTCGTAGGGTTGCAGGAACTCCGCAGGGTCCGCCGTGCCATCGTAGCAAGGGGGCAGTTCAGGCTTGAACTTGCCCGGCCATGTGACGCCGCGTAGCTCGGGGGTGAGGGCACGGCAGCCTGCTGCGGC
This sequence comes from Triticum urartu, assembly GCF_003073215.2. Classification (NCBI taxonomy): domain Eukaryota; kingdom Viridiplantae; phylum Streptophyta; class Magnoliopsida; order Poales; family Poaceae; genus Triticum; species Triticum urartu. The sequence goes on along the minus strand of NC_053025.1, from coordinate 368,423,855 downwards.
CACCGGTGCCTTTTGCTGGTACTGGGCTTGCTCCTGGGGATTACCGTGCGCCGCCTCTTGGAGCAGCGCGGGGTCTTGGCGTGGAGGTGCAGGGACACAATCTTGGCGCGCCGGCCCCGGGAGCGCGCGAGCGCCTTCTTGGGGACGAGGGATCTCTTGGCAGCTCCTTTCTTGCTGCACAGGCGCCGGACACGGAGGGTCTCGCCCTGGGGCTGCGCGCCTTGGAGCCAGGGCGCCTCCTTGGGGAGGAGGTGGTGGAGGCACCTCCATATCCTCGCCTCCTGCGTGGAATGGAGGGCGAGGCAGCGAGAAGGACAGCAAGGGGGAGCCCCCTGCGGTGCTGACGAGCTCGGTGATGCAGGCGAGCCAGTCTTCGTAGAGGTCGTCGACGGGGCGGTAGTGCAAGAGCTCTCTTGCCAGGAGCAGTGCGGCGTGCGCGTCCGTGGGGGTGCGACGGGCGTGGGACGACGAAGCGGCTGGAGTCAGTGATGGTGTGGCGGTGCGGCCTTCCCGCCATACCGAAGGATGCTGGGACGAGGCCTGCTGCTCGTTCCCCACCAGGTCGTTGGTGGCAGGCGACGGGGAACGACGAGGGCGTCTGCCAACGGGTGCTATCTGGGCGACGCGGGTGGCGAGAGGAGCCCGGCGCTCGGCGCGAGCCCGACGGGCGTCAGCCATGGACACGACGGAAGATCACACACGAACAGCGGAAGAAAGATTCTGGCGCACCCCTACCTGGCGCGCCAAATGTCGGATTTCGGGTTCTGACAGACCCTTGAGGTTCGAACACTGGGGTGTGCGCGGAGATCTCTCCCCAGCCAATCTACGTCCAATCTCCTCGCATGATCTAAGCTGGAAACAACGAACAACCCAAAGGACACAAGGTTTATACTGGTTCGGGCCACCGTTGTGGTGTAATACCCTACTCCAGTGTGTGGTGTGGTGGATTGCCCCGGGGGCTGATGATGAATAGTACAAGGGAAGAACAGCCTCGCGAGAGATGTTCTTGAGCTGGTGCGATGAACTGCTAGGGTGAGTTCAGTCGCCTCTCTCTCTCTCTCTCTACTAGGGCTCTACCAGATTTCTGGATGTTTTCTAGATGTCTCTACTCTGTGGTGGCTAGCTCTATTTATAGAGGCCCTGGGCCTCTCCCCAAATAATGAGCGGGAAGGCGCCAACAATTGGCCATTTTGAAGGGGAACATCTAGTACAAGTTATCCTGACCAAAGGTGGTCTTCGGATGCCAAAAGTACTGATGATGACGCCGTCTTGGGCTCCACGGTGACCTCCGTCCTGCCGCTTTGCTAGTCTTGGTCTCGTTGCACCAGAATGGCAACCTTTGCCCGATGCCTTGGCCTGTGCTTGCCCCCTTTGCACCAAAGGGGAAACAAGGACACTGCGCAGGCCGGCGCCCGCCTAGCGCCCGCATGGTCTCGATCGTCATGGCTTGCGTCATGGGCTCCTCGCGAGGTATCCCCGCCTTGATCTCTCTGCCTCCTCACGAGCCTGCCGGATGAGGCCGCCTCTGAGGAAGCTTCCTATCATCCGCCCCGCGAGGCTTGGCACCTCACGAGGGTCTTGAGCTTGATCTGATGAAGATGGGCCGCGCGGGCCCCCACTTGAGCCACGCCGCAGGCCGCAGGCAGGCAAGTCTGGGGACCCCCGTTCCCAGAACGCTGACAAGCAGGGAGTGGCACGACATGGTAGCGTGTGCTAGAGAGGATTCAGAGTGGGGGCGAAGCGCGAGGAACCACGGCGACTATTGCAAATACACAACAAAATTCAGAACTCGTCAGAGCACCGAGAACACGAAGCTGGCATGGATCTAGAGACAACTCCGCCAATCAAATCGCTAAGAAAAAGATCAGGGTTGGAGTTGGGTATAGCTAGTATACCTGTGACATAAGTATGCGGCCGAGGACGCAGAATATCGACGGAGAGGAGGCGAGGAACTCCGGTGAATTTGTTGTTCGTGAAGAAGAGGAAGCAGGGGAAGAAGATGTAGTAGATGAAGAGATCACGACGCCCTTGGGCCCTTCTGGCTCCTGGCCTTGCTTGTAGTGGAAGTAGACGACGTAGGAGAGTCGAGTCGGAGCGAAGAAGACGACGAGGAGCCTCGCAACCGACGGCGGAGCGCGCTCGGTGATCCTCTGCTAGTCTGCTCCTCTGTCTCTTGAGGAAGAATAAGACATGGAGGGAAGGAAAAGGAGTGGCGGCGGCAAGATAGGGAAGAGGAAACCCTAAGGCACGGGGCTGCTGGCTTTATAGGAGGGGGCTACACAGCACGACCTCGGTATCCGTGAAGGAGCTCACGGCGTGACTGCGAGCTCTGTATCTAAAGCAGAGACGGTGAGCAGAATGGGGCAGGTGGCCGTGAATAGGGTTTGGGCCAACTAGAAGAGTCCCAGGTGGGCTGTAGGCTGGGTTGCTACTGCTGGTGCTGCTTATGTCTCTTTTCTATTTCTTCAAACAGAAATAAAAGGGCAAAGGAACAGAGGGATTGGAGGGGGGTTGAAGCTAGGAAGAAAATTAATATGATCTCCTGGAGATATGCACCATTTTATAAAATTGGTTCAGGCATTTTTAGAGGTAGAAAAATAAAACAAGTTTGAATAAAATTCAAAGTTGAGGCATTTTGAACCTAACCAAAACAACTCCCAAAAGGTTGAATCTTGACAGAGAGGTATAAGGCATGGTGCATGATTCACTGACAAGAAGGAAGGAATAAGAAGTAATGGGGAGGTGATGATGCATGGGTCAAATGCATAGCCAAGCAACATTTCAAACATAATGCAAGCACAACGAGATGAATACCACAATGCACATGATGAATGCAAAATGACAAGAGGCACAAATGCAATGTGACAATGCTGAGCATGTCAATGCAATATAACCAAAAGATGACCAAGATGGAAGAAACAAAATATGACAAAGGCACCATCAAGATCACGGCAACAAACAATTGGAACACCCAACCTCGACGAAATAAAAGGAAGGTAACTAGAGCAACGGTCTCGGGGCGTTACAGCTAGGACAAAACTAGATTCCCCAGATGCCCACAACCAATCCACCCAGATGTGTATTCAATTAGCCACCTTAAGTTTCCCTTAGTTATAAATAACTCTCACATCTTTCATGAATCTCACAAAACAATCCACGTCTACGAGCATAGCAAAGTAGTGCAATCATAACGCAGTAATACCCGGGGTTTGTATATAAGACAATAGGTTCCTACCTCATCAACTACTTCCCTGTACCAACATGTTATCAAAGTCCTACTCATGCAATGTTTGAGGGTTTAAAACTAATGCATAAAAACTGGGTAAAGGGATATGATCAAAGTGTTACTTGCTTTGCTGACGATCGGAAAACTCTAGAGATTCGTAGTAGCAAGCCTCGCACTCCGGAAACACTATCGTGAACAAACAATATCATACATAAGCACTCAAGCATAAGAGGCAAAGGTAAAACCAAAAGAAAAGATCCAAACATAAAGTTCAAGCGAAGAGCTTCAATTTGCAAAAAGAATCAATCGAATCGGAGTTACGAAACTCAAACTACGATCAAAAGAAGTTCAAATTCAAATCTGCTTGAAACCAAATTTTAAATTTTCAAAATCATGTTCCAGTTGTTTATCTGGAGAAATGGGAACAAGACAAATATTTTGGCGTTGGTTTCACTGGATTTGGATAAACGAGTGATGAAAATAATTACGGATAGGTCCCTAGCCGAAAATTAAACTAAAAAGAAGAATCTAACGAACGGACGTTCGTTAACAGAAACTGACGAACAAATTCATTCGTTAAGAGAACGAATCGGGTGAACGTTCACTAAATAACATAACCTAAATAATAAACCAATCTAATGAAATAAAACCGAACTTTAAAGAACGGACGGGTTTTGTCGGTTTATGTCGGTTTGGGGGAGAAAACCGGCGGCGCGGGCACCATCGCGGTGATGCGGCAGAGAGCGGCGCTGCGGCGGCTTGGGGAAGAGAGGAGGGCGGCGGCTTATAAAAGGGGTCCGGGGCGGTCCAACTTGGGCAGGGGGCAAAGCGGCGGCGCGACATGGCGCTCCCGGACTCCCGCCGGAGTCCGGCTTGGGCGCGGCTCGGGGTAGGCGGTGGCTGGGCCGGCCCCGTCGGCACGCGAATTTTTTTAAAATAATTTCGCCGCAAAGGAAAATTCAAAAATAAAACTATATAAAAAAAATCCTAAAATCCCAAAAATAATTTTCCCGGTCCTCTCCTAATATTTAGGACCATATGAACATTTTTCTGGGCTAAAATGCAATTTTCAAAAATGCAATTTTTCCCTAATTTAACCAAATAAAATTCAAATAAAAATATATTTTTATTCAAAATTAAATTTCCATTATTTTCTTTGTTTTTAAGAAGTCATATTATCTTCTCTCATTATTTTATTAATTTTGAAATAATTGGAAACATAATTTCAAATAAAAATCACCTTGATCCAATTTAACAATTTTTGAAAATTCAAAAATGGAATTTTTATGAATACCTCAACTCTCTCACATGGTTCTTGAGATGCTTAAGGTCTCTAGGATCAAAGTTTCCAAAATAAACCAAATTCAAAATGCTCAAAATATGGATGCATATGATGACCTAATGATTAACATCGAAATTAAAAATTGGGATGTTACACTACCGAAACCATCATGCTTGTTGTGAGAAGGTCTGGTTTGTGAGAAGCATATACCCAAACCCACCCCAAATGGGCCAAAAAATTTACCACGGCATGTTGATGCGGCTCCATGATAGCACGCCAAGTTTCATGAATTTCAGATGAGTTTTTTGATTTACTAGAATGTAAAAACCAGGCATCTCAATGTTTTGCTGGCAATCAACGGTGCCATGGTGTTTGAAATCCTTTCCCATTTCTTGTATGGGACCTAAGCATGCACCCCAGGACACAGATTTGATTTTTCAACCAATTTATATGCACTGGAGCATGTGCAGGTAGTTCAAATTTGAATTATGCACATAATTGCATTGAAAACTCAGTTAATGCATAAAAATGTCCAAACGAACCCCGAAAAGTCACAAAAATTGACACAACACTCCTGTTGTTCTATGTTGACATGAGAAAAATTTTGGAAGCAATAAGAGGCAATGGATATCGTTTCGTCCCCAAAGGTGGGACGTTCCCTACCGAAACCATCATGCTTGTTGTGAGAAGATCTGGTTTGTGATAAGCATATACCCAAACCTGCCCAAATGGGACAAAAATGTTACCATGGCATGTTGATGCCACTCCATGATAGCATGCTAAGTTTCATGAGTTTCAGACGAGTTTTGGATTTACTATAATTTAAAAACTAGGCATCTTAATGTTTTGCCGGAAATCAATGGCGCCCTGGTGTTTGAAATTCGTTCCCATTTCTTGCATGGGACGTAAACATGCACCCAAGGACACACATTTGATTTTTCAACCAATTTATATGCACTAGAGCATGTGCATGTAGTTCAAATTTTAATTATGCACATAAATGCATTGAAAACTTAATTAATGCATAAAAATGTCCAAACGAACCTCGAAAAATCACAAAAATTGACACAGCACTCCTGTTGTTCTATGTTGACACGAGAAAATTTTTGGAAGCGATAGGAGGCAATGGATATCGTTTCATCCCCAAACGTGGGACATTCCCTACCGAAACCATCATGCTTGTTGTGAGAAGCTCTGGTTTGTGAGAAGCATATACCCAAACCTGCCCCAAAAGGGAAAAAAATACCACGGCATGTTGATGCCGCTCCATGATAGCATGCCAAGTTTTATGAATTTCAGACGAGTTTTGGATTTACTAGAATTTAAAAACCAGGTATCTCAATGTTTGCGGCCGAGCGGCGGTGGCAGGGCTTTTGACATTCATTCCCGTTTCTTGCATGGGACCTAAGCAGGCAACCTAGGACACAGATTTGAATTTTCAACTAATTTATATGCATTGGAGCATGTGCTTGTAGTTCAAATTTGAATTATGCACATGAATGCACAGAAAACTCAGTTAATGTATAAAAATGTCCAAGCGAACCTTGAAATATCCCAAAAATTGACACAATACTCCTGTTGCTCGATGTTGACCCTTGGAAAAAATTTGAAATCGGGAAGAGGCAACGAATATCGTTTCATCCAGAAAGGTGAAACGTTCCCTACTGAAACCATCACACTTGTTGTGTGAGAAGCTCTGGTTTATGAGAAGCTTATACCCAAACCTGCCCCAAATGGGACAAAATTTTTACAACGGCATGTTGATGACGCTCCATGATAGCATGCCAAGTTTGATGAATTTCAGACGAATTTTTGATTTACTAGAGTTACAAAAGCAAGTACGTCGACGTTTGCCGGAGAGCCACTGTGCCGTGGTGTTCGAATTTCATCCCCATTTCTTGCATGGGAGATAAGCATAAACCCATGGACACATATATGATTTTACAACCCATGTTGGTGCACCGGAGCATGTGCATGTAGTTTAATTTTGAATTGTGCACCTGAAATGGCTAGAAAACCAATTTAATGTATAAAATGTTCAAACGAACCCTGAATAATTCCAATTCTTTTACGACACACATATAGTTGCATGTTCACTCCAGATAAAAGGTCTAGCAATTCAAACACCGTCCATTGTCGCTGTTACCCCATTATGTAATTCAAATCAAGATGAAAAATCAAGTAGATCGCACACAGTTTATTATCACCAACCGTGTGAGATGCAGCACAAAATATCCTGGGGCACCGTTGGTGTATAGTACGCCTATGGCTTACGCGAGAAGGTGCGTCGGCTACAGTCCACAGCCGGTGTCTCAAGCACATTAGCTCGCTCCCCAAATATCATTTCACTTTCAATCATCGCCGGTGAAAGATGGGCACGTGGACCCGCGTCGTGAGGGCAACTTCGGTGGCCCACTTTGGCGAGAGCGCAGCCATAGCCGCCATGCGTGTGCTAACAAGGTGCATGAGCGCAATCGCAATCTGTGACCGAGCGGCCATGGCAGCCTAAACGGCCGCTATTGCTTCTCAAGTGGCGGCAGCAACATCAGGCTCGGGGATAACAACTTGCAAGAGCGGCACAACAGCTGTCTGTTCCGCCACGGCGGCCTTAGCCCTGATGCAGGCTGCCCACGACCATGTCGAGGACGCCCACGCCCAGCTCCTGGCGGTCACCGCACAAATCGAACGAAGCTTCTCCGACAACGGTCGGCAACCCACGGCCGAAGAGCTGGCAATCGCCGAGAGCGTTCAAGCAGCCGTCTGTTCCTCCGCCGCATACCTTGCGACGACGGAGCCCGTCCAAGCCCAGATTGCGTCCGCCCATGCCCAGCTCATGGCAGCCTTTTCCAAAGAGATGGCGGACGCGGATGGTGAGATGCTTGCCGAGTATGGTGTGATGGATGCCATGGAGCCCCTTCCCCAGGAGACCGTCGGGCGCGAGCTGGACATGGAGGCACCGGCGGAGATCGATGAGCACCAGCCGTAGTAGTACTCTTTGTTTTATTTAATTAAGAGCGCTGGTCTTTAATTTGTTAGAGTAATGTTTAGGTCAACTAGCTCTATTTAATTGCTTAACTTGCTTGATTAAGAAGTTAGTCTCCTTTGTGTACCCAAATTATGCAATGACGTGGATGGCCACTGTAACCAGGGAAATTCGAACCAAAATTTTTGACACTCAAACTCAACACACACGGGTTAAGCTATCTGAATCGTTTGTGATGTTCACATATCGTACACAGTTCTGAACAAGGGACCGTGTCTGATGACACTTTGCGGGCCAGTTTTTTCACTGAAGCGATTCCAAATTTTCAGCTTCCGTGGAAATATCTACTTCCCCGCCCCCTCACCCTTACCAAAAGCTACATTTCCCCTGTTTCCGCCTTCCTTTCCAAGTTGAAACCTTCACTCTTTGCTTGCAGTGCCGCCTCCTCATCAGCGACCCTCCTTCACGTTGCTCGGCCTCATCTATCCAGGCAGGTAATCCATACCCGACCCCCATCCTCCTCCTCCTTCCACATCCCATATGCCCCGACCGCCAGTGCAAGTGCGACACCTTCCACCCAAATCACCGACCCCTCCACCAAATAAGAGCGGCCCTAAGCCATGGTGCACGCAGTATAGCTAGGATCTCAAGGAGCATTTGGCAGCGGAGAAGCAAATCATGGTCGCACGCGCGGATGAGGTCGCGATGGCTGCCATTCTTGTCGACCACTAGATCTTGGAGAAGCACCTTGTCATTTTCTAGCTACGCCAGTTAAGCATTCTCAGTTTACCCATTGCGTGTGCTGCTCCTGCCTTTCCTTCACAAATTCTAGTGAATTGTGCTATCTAATTTGACCATGCAATCTGTTGGTCTAGTGTATATGTTCTATATGTTCTGTAGTGTGGTGCTCACTTATTAACTGTTTTGTTAATTAGTTGTTGTCTTCAGTTGACTGTTTGGTTCAATTCTACAAATGTGATGTTCAATTCTTCAGGCTGCAATTTTGTATTATCTTCCATGTGAGAAATAAATCGAATTTATCTTTACAAAATACATGAGAAACGAATACAATTACTATATTTCCAAGTTGTCAAGCATGCTTGGTTTGGTTATACATTGTGCAATGTGGTGATCTGTTAACGTTTGGTTCATTTGTGTTGTGGTGTTTAGTTAACTCTTTGGTTCAATTCTGCAATGCGATATTCAATAGTTGTGGGTGCATTATGTTATTGTATACCATGTGAGGAATAAATTGAATTTGGCTGTAGTGAATACTTAACCTGATGACTAACTACCTTATATCTGTTGCATGGAAACAATGGGAAGCACTGAGGTTTAAAATCGAGGTTAGCACGTGCATGGTTTGTTGTCTAATTGCACATCATTGTGCAATTGCAGGAACCATTCTAATATTTTGGTTTTTAACAATTTGGTCTTGCACATGTAGGTCCTCCTGTCAGAGGTTTTCACCCACTATTTGACCCTTTTTGCATATGGGGAAATGAGTTGTCCATGAATATCAATCAAATCAAAAAACTCAGAAAGATGGTTAGGATAAAGAAATTAGCGACAAAAAACAACAAGATCTTTGTCTGCACAATGAAGAAGACATCAGTTCACTACAAGATGGTACTAACTATTATACGTTGCCTTTTTTATTCCTCTGCCCCATTTCCAATATAGACAAGATATTTATACACATCCTTGTTTTCAGGCCTTTCCAAAGCAGTTCACTAATGATTACCTCTCAACCCACCTCTATGGTCAAGAGGCAAGGAAGGTTTTCATACAACACCCATGGTTCAGTATTGAAGTGTTCCAGAAGAGGACGAAGGACGGACGGTTAATCATCCACATGCACTGGCCTAAAGTTGCAAAGACCTTCAACATGAATCAAGGCTCAATATTCGCCTTCCGCTTCAGTAGTTTTCCAGATGAGATGCATCAGTCTATATATCGTCTATGATGCTAATTTCGAAAGGTTCTACATGTTGCATGTGAAACTTGGTGCTGGTGCAGTTGTGTAATGGGGTAGCTGAGTGCTGAAGCTATATCATGTTGTACTCTGATGTATTTCAATTATGAAATTATGCTTCCTTAATATGGAAATGAAATATATTATGTGCATAATATGAATGTCAATTAGAATAATAAATTGATTATTAATAATAGGGCAATTAGCCTGCTAATGACGAATTAGCCTGCCAATTGGGTTTTGCTATTGCAAACGATTGTTGAAAAAATACCGTTGGCGATGACCTTAGGCAACGCACACAGTTTATAGGAATAAACCATGTTGGATCAATGAACAATCAGACATGACTTTCTCTTGAAAACTGTTTGTGTTAGGCCACCTTGCGCAAACATTTACCACATAAAAACTATGTGTGATGGACAGCCTTTCCCACACAGTTTCTTCTACGGACCTTGTGTGATACATTCAGAAAACGCAAATGATTTAACGGGAAATTTTTCTGTGATGTACCTGTGAACGGAAACGTTTTCCTTGGAGCGACTGTGTGGGATGTACATACGAATGGAAACATTTAGCGGGGACTGACTTTGTGGGATGTACTTGCGACCGGAAACAATTTCGCCGTATAATTGTATTCTTTTAGCTCTACTGTACGTATTTCTGTACTTGAGCGCTCGTCGGTCGCACACGACCTCATTTTACCGAGCGTGTGTGCCAGGACGGCATATCCCCGATGGTTTCCGGGTCGCGTGGGAAGGACCCCCTATCGCCCACACTCACTTGGCAATGGTTCCAAATGTTGTCGCGGAAAGGGGTTAAAAACCGTTTGTATAGGACCGACGCATACCAGTGTATTATGAATGAGGAGACAACTAGAGATATTCTTGCTTGTAGGGATTGAGATGATCAAGAGAAATTACTATGCAAGTATAAAGAAAAATCTATGAATGCTATAATAAAATATGATCCTAAGTTTGCTACTTCACTGATCTTTATTGATGATAAGGATTATGAATTCTCTGTCGACCCAGAGTTAATTACTTTGGTTGAAGCTGATCCTTTCCATGGTTATGAAACTGAAACTCTTGTGGAACATCTTACTAAGTTGAATGACATAGCCACCCTTTTTACTCATGATGAGACGACTCACTATTAATTTATTCACAAATTATTTCCGTTCTCATTAAAGGGTGATGCCAAAGCTTGGTACAATACTCTTGCTCCTGGTTGTGTGCGTAGTCCCCAGGATATGATTTATTACTTCTCTGAAAAATATTTCCCTTCTCATAAGAAACAAGCTGCTTTACAGGAAATATTTAACTTTCTTAAAATTAAAGAAGAGTGTCTCCCACAATATTTCGGGAGGCTTTGCCAATTACTTAATGCTTTGCCTAATCATCCTCTTAAGAAAAATGAAATACTTGATATCTTCTATAATGGACTAACCGATGCTTCTAGGGATTTCCTAGTTAGTTGTGCTGGTTGTGTTTTAAGGAATGAACCGTTGGTCAAGCTGAAGAATTATTGAATAACATATTGAAAAATTGTGATGATTGGACTCTTGCTGAACCACCACCTAAACCCACTCTGAAGAAGAGGGGTATATTATATCTCAGTCCTGAAGATATGCAAAAGGCAAAGAAATCTATGAAGGAAAAAGGTATTAAAGCTGAGGATGTCAAAAATTTACCTCCTATTGAAGAAATACATGGGCTTAATACACCACCACTACCTAAGATGGTAGAGGTAAATTCTCCAATGGAGTTCAATGATAATGAAAATCCTCACAATATCCACCCTAGCCAATGTTTTATGAGTTTGAAAACTATATTAGAAACAAGATCACTTCAATGCAAATGTTATGAAACAATTGAAATACAATTTTGATATGATTGCTTGCTTGAGTGAATTGTTATTTAGAATCTCAAATGATGTTAGAGGTATTGGAAAGCATGCTTCTATGATTCAAACTCGGTTAGAACAAGTTGCTAAATCTCAAAGAGAACTGCTTGATGAAATGAATAACAATATACATGACTTTGCTGTTAGAGTTGCAACTAGAGGAGGTAAAATAACTCACAAACCACTTTATCCTGAGGGAACATGATTCACAAATGAACAACACCACTGCACCTAGTCCTTCTAAAAAGAAGAAGAAGAAGAAGAAGAAGAAGAAGAAGAAAAATGATATGACTTTGCATGCTTCTAATGAACCTGAAATAGAAAAACCTCTTGATAATGATAATGGAACTTCTATCGCTGATGTTGAAACTCGGTCTAGCAATGAACACTCACCTTCTGATAATGAAAAAGATAATGACGAGGTTCATGAAAATACTCAAACAAATAGTAAAGAACCAGACAATGATGTTGAATTAGAACCACCTGTAGATCTTGATAACCCACAACCTAAGAATAAAAGGTATGATAAAAGTGACTTTGTTGCTAGAAAACATGGTAAAGAAAGAGAACCATGGGTTTAAAAACCTATGCCCTTTCCACCTAAGTCAACTAAAAAGAAAGATGATGAATAATTTGAGCGCTTTGGTGAAATGTTGAGGCCAGTCTTTTTGCGTACTCGCTTGACTGATATCTTGCAAATGCCTCCTTATGCAAAGTACATGAAAGACATCATCACCAATAAAAGAAAAATACCAGAAGCTTAAATCTCCACTATGCTTGCTAATTATACTTTTAAAGATGGAGTACATAAAAAACTTGGAGATCCGGGAATACCAACTATACCTTGCTCTATCAAAAAGAATTATGTGAAAACTGCTTTATGTGATTTAGGAGCTGGTGTTAGTGTTATGCCTTTCTCTTTACATAAAAGACTTGATTTGAATAAACTCGCACCTACTGAATTATCTTTGCAAATGGCTGACAAATCAACTTCCATACCTATCGGTATCTGTGAGGATGTGCCCGTTGTTGTTGCTAATGTTACTATTTTGACTGACTTTGTTATACTTGAGATGCCCGAGGGCGACAACATGTCGATTATCCATGCTAGACCATTCTTGAATACTGCAGGGGCTGTTATTGATTGCAATAAAAGCAAGGTCACTTTTCATATCAATGATAATGAGCATACGGTGCATTTTCTGAAGAAACAATTCCACGTGAATGGTATTAATGTTATTGAAAAATCTCCGACAATCACTATTGGAAGTTTTCAAATACCTCTACCTACTGTCAAAAAGAAATATGAAATTCTTATTGTTGGGGACATTCATATCCCCATTGAGCTAACTTAGTGATTTACGAAAGTTCTTCGGTTTCATCCTAATCGAAAGTGGTTGTTAATAAGACTTAATCAACCTTATTAATGGATCATTTTTGAGCGGTATGAAGTTGATGAATTTAGTAAGCACTACCTTTTGTCCCTACTTTTTGTTTTTGTTTTTTGTTAGTTAAATAAAATAAAAATGCCATGTTTTGTCTGTTTTCTGAATTTCCCGTGCAATAAAAAATGACCCAAAAATAGAAGTTCTTAGAAAGCCCTGAATATTTAATACGATTTTTTCATGAATATTTTAGAATTTGTGGTTCAAATAATATCAAAGGGAGGTGCACGAGGTGGGAACAACCCACCTGGGCACGCCAGGAGTCCCGGGCGCGCCCTGGTGGGTTGTTGTCCCAACGTGGGCCCCCTCACTTATCCCTTCACACCACATCATCACTTACATCCAGAAAAAAATCTCCATTGCTCTCTCTCTCTCGTGTTCTTGCTCTCAAACCCGCGGATTTCGATCTCTTTGCTCGAAGCTCCATTTCCGAAACAATTTTGGGGGATAGTTGCTCGGTATGTGACTCCACCGTTTGTCCAATTAGTTTTTGTTTTAGTGGTTTATATTTTGAATAATTAGCTACTCTTGGTGCTATTGTAGATGAGCTTGCATGTTGAATTCTTAGAGTTCTAAGTAGTTTGAATGCTTTCCATGGCCTTTATTTATCCCTATGAGTAGTTGCTATCAATTTTGCGAAGTTTTGTTGAGAAAAATTTGTGGACTAAAATTTCAGAATTTTTGTTCATAGGAAAAGGATGAATATCTTTAGGAAATTTTCTTCTTAGAAGAACTCCAAGGGGGTTATTGGGGAGTCTTCTGACAGTGATCTCCATCCTTGGAGATTGGCAGAAGTACGGTCGTGCGAATGGCGGCACACCCAGTTCATGGAAGAGGCTGGAATCCTTCAGGAGTTCACACAATATGCTGCTAATGCCAGCCTCACCGACTTCATCATAGCTGAATGCGAACAGTATCATCTCCTCACAAACATCTTTGTTCAAAGTTTTATTTTCCTTCCTAGGAATAATCCTCATGAGGTGCGGTTTGATTTATATGCTAAAACCCATTAGATACCACTTACTGAATTTTGTAACATATGCATGATCCCTTCTGATGGGAGCTTAGCTGAGCCTAGGCCGGTAGAGTTTGAGGCCTTTTATCATACCTTGACGGTGGGAGATGAGAGAGGGGTGTCAGCTATCACTGCCACTGGCTTGCATTTTCCTATTGTTCATTACTTTGCTATTTTCATTGCAAAATGTTTGCTTGCTAGAGAGAAGGTGGGTGCGCTCAGCTCACCAGACCTTGTTGTTTTGCGTCATGCATTAGAGGGCAACAACACTTATAGCTTGGGAGCTATTGTGGCACGTCGCCTTCACATTAATAAGTCCAAGGGTAAAATACATGATGGAATCTTCTCTACTCGTTTGGGGGCTCACTTCGAGGTTGAGATACGCCTTCATGATTACCCTCTAACCAAGGTTTACCTAGACCACACAGCCATGGATCACCACCACTTCGCTGATAACAATTCTCCTGACATCCCTATTCCATATAACCTGGTTTTTAGCATTAACACTCGTGATGTTATTCCATTGCCTGCTCTTGCTCTGTTTGATCCTGTTGCTAAGGGCGGATATAGGATTATGCATGCGGACATCATCCCCTAACGATCAGGCTGCAGAGGAAGAGCCTCAGCAGTGGGATCAGTGGATGCCCGCTCCTCAGTACCCCAACTACTATCCAGGCTACTGATAGATTACCACGTTAGGACAAAAGCGTAAGCTTGGGGGAGTATGTGTTTCTCACCGACATTACATTCATGTTCACACGTTTCATTCCAGTTGTCGGTGTTCACACTTTTTCATTGTATCATCCATGCTTAGTTTATTTTCTTGCTTTCTTCTTGTGTGCTTGCAAAACTTTAGAAAAACAAAAAAATAGTTGTAGTTAATTTACTTTCTATGCATGCTTAGTTGTAATACTAAAAAGAAAACCCAAAAATATTTCATTGTTCTTCTTTTGCTTGTTGGGAGCTTTCCTGTGTAAATAGTTTTTCTCGTTTTTTCTTTTCCCTTTTATTTCCTTTTTGAAGAAAACCAAAAACTCCAAAAATATTTCAGTGTGTTTCTCTGAATTTCTTTTCTTTTTATTCGAGTTGTACTGAGGAGAAGACCACGATGAAAATGTTGAGTGGCTCTCATATGAATAATTGTTAATCTAATAGAGAGTCCATTTTACCTTGTCTTCTATTGAATAAAATGTTTGCAGATTCTGGCTTAGTCCACGACATTCTTGCACTATTATTATTTTCATATCGATCGGTCGTGCAAGTGAAAGGCAATAATGACGATATTCGATGAGCTGGCCGTGGCAGAGAGAAACGGGTATGAACTCGACTTGTTATGTTTGTGTAAATATGTTTAACCTAGTATCCATGATTCAGCCCATTATGATTAAACATGTTTGCAATGACAATTAGAGATTATAGTTTCTCATGTCATGCATAAGTAGCTGGGAGTGGATAATGATTTATCTTGGATATCAACATTGCATTAAAATTATTGTGATGTAGTATGATGATATGGTATCCTCCTCTGAATGTTCGGGTGGCTTGACTTGGCACATGTTCATGCATGTAGTTCAACCAAAACTAACATAGCCTCTATGATATTTATATTCATGGTGTTCATATCCTACTCATGCTAGTGTCCAATGTTACTTATGCATAATGCATGTTCATGACAGTTGTTGCTCTCTAGCTGGCCGCTTCTCAACCTATTTGCTAGCCTTCGCCCGTACTAAGTGGGAATTCTTCTTGTACATCAAAAACCTTGAACCCATAGTTATTCCAGATGAGTCCACCATACCTACCTATATGCGGTATTACCCTGCCGTCCTAAGTAAATTTGCATGTGCCACCTCCAAAAACTTCTAATAAACATCATTTTTGTGTGCCTGCATCATTCATGGAATGACAAGAGCTGGTCGGTATCTTCCATTCTTAGCGGGTTATTCTCAGGTCAAGTGTTTATTCACTCGCCATTGCACGAGAAAAGGGCAGTAATAGGGATGCACAGTCCCAAACTTCAAACAGAAAAAGCTTACAAATAATCAAACAAAAACTCCCAATTTAGTCAAAACCTTTACTTTATCGCTTGGGAACCTCCACTAGCGTGCTTAGCATGGAAGATATTGATAACTGATAGTCATGAGGTAAATGAGAAGGGTGCATGTCTCAAAATATCATTTACCTTAGTTTAAAAACTTCAGCTCTGGCACCTCTGCAAATCACTGCTTCCCTCTGCGAAGGGACTATCCATTTACTTTTATGTTGTGTCATCACCTTCTAAAACAAACGCCAGAACCTGAGAGCACTGCTGTCATGACCTATGCATTGTGTGTAGCTAATGTTGGTGCATCATGACTGGATCTTTTCTATCATGAATTACAATGTTTAGTCGCTGCTTGAACTTTGGAGGTGCTCTATATTTATGTTTTGCGTTCTCAGAAAGGGCTAGCGAGATACCCTTATTGTCATATTATATCATGGTTGTTTTGACAACGTGTTGTCATTTGAGATATTTTATTATTGCTCGCTAGCTGATTATGTTATTGATATGAGTTAATATAGTTTTTAAGAGTTATTGTCAGCATGGTTAGTTATAAAGTTGGCTGAAAACCTGGTTGTTGTTTAAGCTTATTTATGCAAACAAGAGCAAAAGAGTTCATACAAGTTTTTATTTTTCACTTTCAGTTTATCAACTGAATTGCTTGAGGACAAGCAAAGGTTTAATCTTGGAGGAGTTGATACGTCTCCAACGTATCTACTTTTCCTAATGCTTTTCCTCTTGTTTTGGACTCCAATTTGCATGATTTGAATGAAACTAACCCTGGACTGACGCTATTTTCAGCAGAACTACCATGGGGTTTTTTGTGCAGAAATAAAAGTTCTCGGAATAGAACGAAACTTTGCGAGTAGTTTTTATACAATAAATAAGAATTTTTGGAGCCAAGATCCACCATAGGGGGGCACCTGGGTGCACACAACCCACCAGGGCATGCCCCCCTCCTAGCGCGCCCACGTGGGTTGTCCCCACCTGGTGGCCCCGTAGACCCTGAAACCGATGCTATAAAATCCTATTTTTCCAGAAAAAGATCAGGGAGAAAGAATTATCGCGATCCACGAGATAGAGCCACCATCACCTCATGTTCTTCATCGGGAGGCTAGATCTGGAGTCTGTTTGGGGCTCCGGAGAGGGGGATCTTCATTCTTCATTATCACCAACCCTTCTCCATCGCCAATTCTATGATGCTCCCCACTGGGAGTGAGTAATTCCTTCGTAGGCTCACTAGTCGGTGAGGAGTTGGATGAGATTCATCATGTAATTGAGTTAATTTGTTAGGGCCTGATCCCTAGTATCCACTATGTTCTAAGATTGATGTTGCTATCACATTGCCATGCTTAATGCTTGTCACTTTGGGCCCGGGTGCCATGATTTAAGATCTGAACCGTTTATGTTATCACCATTATATCCATGTCCTAGATCTGATCTTGCAAGTTATAGTGACCTACTACGTGTTATAATCCAGCAACCTCGGTGTGACAATAGTCGGGACCACTTCCAGTGATGATCGTAGTTTGGGGAGTTCATGTATTCACCATCTATTAATGCTTTGTTCGGGTTCTCTATTAAAAGGAGGCCTTAATATGCCTTAGTTTCCAATAGGACCCCGCTGCCACGAGAGGGTAGGACAAAAGATGTCATGCAAGTTCTTTCCATAAGCACGTACGACTATTTACGGAATACATGCCTACATTATATTGATGAACTAGAGCTAGTGCCGTATCGCCCTATGTTATAACTGTCTCATGATGAATATCATCCAACAAGTCACCGATCCAATGCCTACAAATTTATCTTATATTGATCTTGCTAAGTTACTACTTCTGCTGTTACTATTGCACTTGTTACAAAACTACTGTTATCACTGTTACTGTTATCATTGCTGGTGCTACTATTATCAAAACTATCATATTACTTTGCTACTGATCACGTTGCTGCAGATAATTAATCTCCAGGTGTGGTTGAATTGACAACTCATCTACTAATACCTTCAGATATTCCTTGGCTCCCCTTGTGTCGAATCTATACATTTGGGTTGAATACTCTACCCGTGAAAACTGTTGCGATCCCCTATACTTGTGGGTTATTAGATGGCGAGCGACTTGTGAGACTTGAGAAGAGATGATCTTCCCAAGTTTCAAAACCACGGAGCCACAGAAAAACAAATCCAAGCAAAATTCACAGAAAAAAAGAAAGGGCCAAAAATCAGGGTGTGACAGAATGTCTTGGTCTCAACACATGATTAGGTGGTTCTCTCTCAGAAAATGAGTAGTGGAAGTGTAGGAACGTTCTGATGGCTCTCTCTTGAATAGAGAAGGGGTGGAGGGGTATATATACCCTCCACACAAAGTCCAACTGTTACAGACAATTGACCCAACTCAATGATACTGAATAGGAAAACTCGGTGAGACCAATTCAGTTCAAAATGTGAACGTTAGGAATCTCGGTGGGACCAACATGATCAACTCGATGGGACCGATGTGCTAGGGCTAGGACAAAACCTCATCTCGGTGTGACCGATTGCATGAACTTGGTGAGACCGATTTCAGCAATGAACAAACAGAGAGTTGGTCAGGAAATCTCGGTGTGACCGATTGCACATTTCGATGAGACCGAAATAATTGTAACAGGAAACAAGGAGATTGCAAGGCCATCTCGGTGAGACCGAGATCTGTATCGGTGTGACCGAATTGTCTAGGGTTTCTGGCAGTGGCTATGTCAAAAGAACTCGGTGGCGCCGGATAGATCAAATCAGTGGGGCCGAGTTTGACTTTAGGTTTTGGACATATTTGGAAATGAGAAAGTGGCTCAGGGCTTTAGAGCATATCACTAAGCACTTCGAGCAAGTAGACCATTAAGCAACACCTCACCCCCTTTTAATAGTATTGGCTTTCCTATGGACTCAATGTGATCTTGGATCACTAAAATAGAAATGAAGAGTCTTGAGCTTTAGCCAATCTTTGTCCTTAGCATTTTGAAGGGGTTCCACATCCTCTTGTCACTGCCATGCCATTGTTGAACTCATCTGAAATATACTAGATGAAAGTATTAGTCCAACAAGAGATATGTTGACATTAATTACCAAAATCACCGAGGGAGCACTTGTGCTTTCAATCTTCCCATTTTTGGTAATTGATGACAACATACATCAAAGCTTTAAATAAAGATATGAAGAGTAACAAGTAAAGCTTTGGAAAGACATGTAACATGCATAGGCTCCCCCTACATGTATGCAATCATGTAAAGATGGAATATGAGAATATGTGAATGCATAAGCATGTCAGAGCATGCAATGAGTTACATGTATCTTGGCTATATGCATCAGAGCAAATGATGTAGATACATCAAGTGCACCTTCATGTTAATGGGTCCTTGAAAACAATATGTACATCAGCAAGAGAACATCATGCACATGAGTGTGATGCATATACTTACTTTGTGGTCTTGAGCTGGCTTTGGAGGAGGTGAACTTAAGAAAACAGGGTTAGATAACACAAGAACACTCTAAATAAGGCAAGTTCAGGAAACAACAAGAGTACCAAGACTAGGATGACATGTAATGGGTGATTACTTAGTACTCATTATGTAATGGGTGAGTACTGAGTACTTCATTTGGATAGACATGTCCCCAAGGATTAAAGATATGCAATGAATTCCAAAGATTTTCTTCCCCTAGATATGAACTATTTCTCCCCCTAAATCCAATATTTGATAATGCGAGAAGGTAGGGTAAGAGAAGATCAATGCAAGAAATGGTACAATGGTACAAACAAACCATACATTAACATGTCTTTTCCCTCTTAAAGACATGTGACTTCTCTCCTCTATTCTTAATAAGCATATGGAGAAGCTAAAATGTGATGTGCTCTTTCTCCCATGTGATAAGTTTTGATGTGCTCTCTCTCCCCCTTTGACATCAATTTCCAAGAAGAGAACTTCTAGAGCATGAGTCAAATAGGTTTGGTCCTTGAGACACACTACAAAGTAGCATGTAGTTTAAGGTGCGGGTAGAGGATAAGAATCATTGAGTGGAGCTGGATACGAAATGACACTTGCAATGGAAAAATGTTTTCTCAGCAATGAAATCGGTAACGCGATCTGTTTTCATCGGTGACACCGAGTTGATAGTGTCATGGATGATGCATATTGGTCAGACCGGGTTAGTCCACGTCGGTTGGACCGATGAACTATCTACAAGTAATCCCTGTACTTTGGTCTCGCCGATGGGCATGAATCAGTGAGGCCGAGTTCAATGCAGAGGAAAAATCTTGTCAACTCAGCTCACTTGGCAATTGAAATCTCAGAAGGATTTGCAAGGAATTAACTAAAGAATTTGCAATGAATTAGATGCAGAAAATAGAGAGAAAAACATACAAAAGGAAAAGAAATCTAGATGAAGTTTTTTTTAAAAAAGGGGAACAAACAAGCAAGAAACACAAGAAAAACATAAAACAAAGAAACACTATAGAACTTCATCTAGAGGGGGTCGGCGACAAAGTCACCTATGTTAGAGTATATTGACTGAGGAGTCAAGTGATGACACTTGATCGTAGGTCATACTCATCGTTTAAGCTCAAAATGGAGTTACCATTTTTCGTTTAAGAACTTTGATGTATTCACATCTTATTGAGTTGCTTTGACCCCTGACTTGGGGTAAAGCTTCTCTTAGATGGAATAACAAACCTTGGGTGGTGGTGTTGATCTTGATCATGTAGTCGAACTTGTGTTGGATGCTCAAGGTTGATGTAGTTCATCAAGAGTTGGGAGGACCACTTATGGTTTGAGTTCATCTTCCTACATGGGTTAGTCTTGCAAGTAAGAGCACTTGTGTATCCAAAATGACAACCACGAAGCTTTACCAAATGAAATTCAATATATAGAAATTGTCAAAGGATATGTTGAGTGGATTCATGCTTCCTTGTATTCAACAACCATATAATAGAAACTTGGTGATGTAGATTGATCAAGATGTGAGTGACTTGCAATCTCATAGATTTGGGCTCGTCCAAGTACCTACAAGGGTTAGATAACATGCAAGGGTACAAGTATAGATCCAAGACATATGATCATCATCATAACATAAATATCAAGGATTGGTCAAAAGGCTCATGCCTTGCATGTATCCAAATGGATTTTCTACTCCAAGTTTGAGGCATCAATAATGATCAATTCACCTCTCAAACGGCAAAATACTTTCTCATCAAGCGGTTTGGTGAATATATCCGCCAATTGCTTATCAGTTCGAACGTGCTTAAGATAGATGTCTCCTTTAGAAACATGATATCAAATGAAATGATGACGAACTTAAATATGCTTAGTTCGGAAATTTTGCATGGGATTGTGAGCAATCTTAATCGCACTTTCATTATCACAAAGCAATGGAACATGTTTCACATATATCCCATAATCCTCAAGGGTCTGGGTCATCCAAAGTAATTGAGCATAACATGCTTCGGCGGCAATGTATTCCGCTTCGGCGGTGGATAAGGATACCGAGTTTTGTTGGAGGACCAAGACACAAGAGATCTACCAAGAAATTGACAAGTACCCGAAGTGGACTTTCTATCAACCTTTTCACCGGCATAGTCCGAATCGTAGTAGCCAACAAGATCAAAAGAAGACCTCTTAGGATACCAAATGCCAAAATTTGGTGTATGAATTAAGTATCTCACTATCCTTTTCACAGCCTTAAGATGACATTCTTTAGGGGCCGCTTGATATCGTGCACACATGCACACACTTAGAATAATATCGGGACGAGAGGCACATAGATATAACAATGATCCAATCATAGAGCGGTAAACCTTTTGATCAAACGGTTTGCCATCCTTAGTCAAGTTAAGATGCCGACTAGTAGGCATGGGTTTTTTTAATACCTTTGCTTTCTTTCATGTTGAACTTCTTGAATAAGTCATTGGTATACTTTGTTTGAGAAAGAAAGGTACCTTCCTTAGTTCGCTTAATTTGCTGAAAGTGCAACTATCC
Source organism: Triticum urartu (assembly GCF_003073215.2). Taxonomy (NCBI): domain Eukaryota; kingdom Viridiplantae; phylum Streptophyta; class Magnoliopsida; order Poales; family Poaceae; genus Triticum; species Triticum urartu. Next base: position 368,401,986 of record NC_053025.1, on the reverse strand, counting down.
CTGGGTGGTTTTTGTAATTCCTAACAACATATAGCTCATTGAACTAATGCTCTTTCAAGATGATCATTTCAGAAAGTTCAATGATTGGCATGGCATGGACTAGGAACGTGGACCCCTCAAAATGCAAAGGACACACATTGGCTCAAGCTCTAGACTCTACATTTTCATTTTAGTGATCCAAGATCACATTGAGTCCATAGGAAAAGTCAATACTATTAAAAGGGGATGACGTGTTGCTTAATGGCTTGCTTGCTTAAAATGCTTAGTGATATGCTCCAAAAGCCCTCAACCACTTTCTCATATCCACATATGTCCCAAACCAAAAGTCAAACTCGGCCCCACCGATTTGATCCATCCGGCGCCACCGAGTTCACTTGACATAGCCATAGCCAGAAACCCTAATCAGTTCGGTCTCACCGAGATGGGATTGCAAACTCTCTGTTACCCTTCGTAACATTTTGGTCTAACCGAGATGAGTGGTCGGTCCCACCGAGTTTGCAATGCAAACTCTTTGTTTCCTTTTCGTAACGTTTCGGTCTCACCAAAATGAGCGATTTGGCCCCACCGAGTTTGCCTGACCAACTCTCTGGTTGCCTATTACAGAAGTCGGTCTTATCGAGTTTATGTGATCGGTATCACCGAGATTACGTTATGCCCTAACCCTAATGAAATCGGTCCCACCGAGTTGACATGTCGGTCCCACCGAAAAGCCTAATGTTCACAGTCTAAACTGAATCGGTCTGACCGAGTTTCATGATTCGGTCTCACCGAGTTTGGTAAATTGTGTGTAACGGCTAGATTTTGTGTGGAGGCTATATATACCCCTCCACCCACTCCTGATTTGTGGAGAGAGCCATCGGAATGTGCCTACACTTCCAACATACATTTTCTAAGAGAGAACCACCTACTCATGTGTTGAGACCAAGATATTCCATTCCAACCACAAGAATCTTGATCTCTAGCCTTCCCCAAGTTGCTTTCCAGTCAAATCATCTTTCCACCAAATCCAAATATGTGAGAGAGTTGAGTGTTGGGGAGACTATGATTTGAAGCACAAGAGCAAGGAGTTCATCATCAACACACCATCTATTACCTTTTGGAGAGTGGTGTCTCCTAGATTGGTTAGGTGTCATTTGGGAGCCTCCGTCAAGATTGTGGAGTTGTACCAAGGAGTTTGTACGGGCAAGGAGATCGCCTACTTCGTGAAGATCTACCCTAGTGAGGCAAGTCCTTCATTGTGGCACCCCGACTTAGAGAAACCGGAACACCCCGTGTTCCAGCCCAGAGATCGAGGAGAAGTCTCTAGAATACGACACTTCTTGGCATAGAACAAATCAGCTCTTATTACAAGAATAATAATACAAGGGTCTGATGTTACAAAGAAGCACATCAGCACAACGACACTATGCCTGCAATACTACACTTGCTCTATGCTGGCAGCGAAACAACTCATAGCAGCAGCATACTTCTAGTAGTGGAACAACGACGAAGGTGGTGAACTCCACTCCGCAGGGACTCTGGCTGGGACACGACCTAGCTCGCACGAACGGAAACCACGACAAGCAATCAAGCAACCACGACATCACCTGCAATGTGGCATGACACGCCAGGTCAGTACATTGATTGTATGTGCAAGCTCACAACAACCATTAACATCAAGGCAAGACAATAACATAGCATTAACAGGTTAAATAATTAACAACTACCATGATGAAACAACTGCCAAGCATGGTATGAAACTGATACAATACTGATAAATCCCCATCTAAGATCTCCATAACCATATATATCTTGGCTAACCAGCCAAGCAATATACCATCTCGATCACCTCGTGATCAAAACCAAATGGTGATCTTTCCAGTGATCACTACCATGACCAACACTTGGTCTCAAATGGTGATCTTTCCGGCGATCACTACCATGACCAACACTTGGTCTCGTACGGTGATCTTTCCGGCGATCACTACCCTGACCAACACTTAGTCTCAAACGGTGATCTTTCCCGCAATCACTACCAATCTGTACTGCTCAAAATAACAACATATAAATCACCTATAAGTCATTCCGTCATGTGAGTGTTGATCGAACGGTGTGACCTAGTACGAACCCATGCCAATGACCGAGGACGCGACTATCGATAGTTTAAATACACTCTCTCCAGAGGTAGTGCACTTTACCCACACCACGGAACCCATGGCCTCGCACTCCCATTCGGGTGGACCAACAGTGTTCCGAAAAAACTGATCTAATGCCATGACACTCTCTCGGCCACTCCGACTCACTCCCTTCTGGGCTAGTCCTAGGTGGCCCCATGTCTACCAAAGACACACAACCACCGTCCTGGCCAAAACAATAAACTGTCCCAAACGGGGACACGTGCACATAACAACGACAGCGGGCACACAAGGTTATGTTTGCTTACCGGGCCAGGGTACCGCATGCCCATAACCTTCCCTCGTTAGAGGCACCGGCGAGAGGCATGACAATAGACCGCATTAGGTCCTTCCCATAAAAGGCAAATGTGGTTGCACTGGAAAAAGCCCGGTTCGGTGGCACCTGACCAACTTAATGACGGAATTTATCACCAGAATATAATAGTAATGATTGATACTCCGATATCATCTATCTACCTATAATCCAAGTCATAGCAATATCCAACAAATAATCCAAAGCTAGATATCGTATTCCCAAAATACTTCGAGGACAGCATAATACTACTATCATGATGAGTCCAAGAATGATAAGACTAATACTCAAATATCAAGAACTAACTATCGAACTATGATCCACATCAAGCATCATCTCGAACATCATATTCCAAAACATAATATCATCTAGCATCATGATGAAAACAACACTAGCCACTAATAATCCAAAGGCAACATGATATCCAAAGTAAGGATACAAGATAATACCAGATACCATCATGAAAACAATCATACTAGCTACTAAGAATCCAAAGGCACAGGAGATCCAAATAATCATCAAAATATAAGTCCTAGAACTCCAAGAAATATCATGGCAATATCAAGATCAAAACAATACTCCGAGAAATACCATGAACAAATCATACATAGCTAATGCAATATTTTAAACAAGTTCAAATAACTTAAACCATGTCACTGCATTGCAATCATGCTAATGGAGGGTGTGTCTTGCCTCAGGTGGAAGAAATCACCGGGAAGAAGTGTGAGAAGCTCGCGAGAAGAATCGCCGGAAAACGTTTTCTCCCGGAGGGTCTGAATAAGGGCAGGGGCAAAATGGCCATTTTAAAAATGTCAAAATATGGTGAAAATGATTCCATCGGAAGGGGCTTGACAAAATGAAGAGGTGGGCTTTGGAATCACCTCATTTGGAAAAAGTTATGAAGTGAGGAAGTTCAGGGACTAATCTGCAAAAATATCATGACAAACATGCCCTTGAGTGGATAAGGCAGAAGCAGATTTTCGGAAATACACTTTCCAGAGAGGAAAGTACATTTGCACCCGAATACGCTTACCCAAAGAGGAAGCGCACTTCACGTGATACGCTTTCTACAGATGAAAACGCACACACCCGAATACGTCTCCACTTGCCACGTCAGCATCAGTGGGGTCAACCCCCCCCCCCCGAGTCACTAACTGGTGGGATCGCGGGGTCCATGTGCTCGGTCAACTCCTTCCTCCTTCTCCTCCTCTTCTTTCCCCTGACGCGGGCGAAGAGAAGAGGGAGGGGCGCCGACGCTGGTGCTGGCCCGATCGACTCCGGCCACCTCCGGTGGAGCTCGGACCACCGGAGTGACTGTGAGGACGAGGAGCTCCTGCCTGGACCATCCCCTTCTACCGAAGAGAGCTAGAGAGGGCAGGGCCATGGTCGCGGCAGAAAGCGGCTTCGGCCGGAGTTGGGACATGTCGCCTCGGCCACAGAACGACGGCGGAGCGGTACTGGGAAGGGTCATGGGCAATGTGGGAAGGCTCTGGTAATGGTGGGGAGAGGGAGGGGCTCGAGGTTGCTCGAATTTGAGCGAGAGGGGGCAGCGGCCATGGTGGTAATCGTGGAGCAGGAGAGCTCCAGAGGTTCGGGCGGATGGATGGGGAGATTGCTGGGAGTGGTGTGAGGTCGAGTGGTGAAGAGAAACGTGCTCGGGGTGGCCTTATATAGGCAGGGGAGGGGTGTGCCATGCTGTCGTCATCGCGGACGCGTGGCCGGCGCCGCGGACGCGTGTGCATGCGCATGAGCTCGCTGGTAGATGACGGGGGAGGAGCAGTGGAGGTTCTTATGGGGTAGAGGAGGCCAACGGAGCACATGAAGGAAGACGACAGCAACGAACCGAGCCAAAACGCCACTGTACCTCCATGGGCACGCCACGGTTTGCATTGGTCAGGAAGTGGATGGAGGGGGAGAGGGGTCCAGGGGAACGACGACGATGAGGTGAAGCCAAGGGACACGCTCACGTGCGCGAAGACGACGGGAGGGAAGAGGACGAAGGAGAAACGACGCGTTGGACGCGGCCACAGCGCACAGAGCGCGCGCACAGGCTTGCCATCATCATAGTCACCATGTGAACCGGGGCATTCAATGCTCTACAGCACCCAAAATGTTGTCTAGATGATAGTTCATCCAGAGGAGATTGCAACTGAGCTGGTAGTTCAGTGAAAAGTGGTCTGGTTAAATGGTAATCACCATCTGAAGTTTACTGCAGTAAATTTGACAGTGCACTGGTGATCAACAGGGAAGGGATTAGGCCAAAGGATTTGTCTGAGATGATTAGCATAAGAAGGACTATGATTCTGGAGAGTTTGAGGGGAAATGGACTATTAATTAATATGGTTGCTTTGTAACTACCATTATTGGTCTAGAATCAAAATCATGATGGTTCACTCACATAGAGTAACCATTGGAGATGAAATTTTGCAAGGCTTAGTGATTTGGCCAAATAAAGGTGCTGTAAAAATTTCATACCAATTGGTCTAACCAAAATGGTACTTCCTTCACAGCTATTCCCTTTCTCCAAAAATTTGCAAAGATTCTAGAGAAATATTGGATTTAAGAATTGATGCCAAATTTTGTGGAGAGAAGTTATTTGGGTAGGAGAATGCTCTGATAAATTTTCAGGCAAAATTAAGCAACATAAAATATACTTGCTTCACAACCTGAAAATATTGATAGAATCAAAGATTTGATGTTGTGCTCACATAGATGAAGGGTTGGAGCTGAAATTTGTAGGGAAATAAATTTGAATTTTGGCACAGGTCAATTATTTGGATGATATATCATGCCCAAAAAGTTTGGGGGCAAATGGGCAAAGATAAATAGCACTTACTTCACAATGTGCCATTTAGGACAAAATAGGAAATGAATTTATTGAGCATGATGAGAAATATGGCCAATGAAATATTTAGCCATATTTGAGGAACATATGACCCAAACAATTTATAGTAATTATTTGGGGATTTTTGTATGGGCAAAAATATAGGTTGCTTCACAACCTGGAGGAGACATGGTTATTCCTTTAATAGGAAAAGGAATATTTCCTAGAAAATGATTTTAGGGTTTGGTCAAGGAGTGAAGTGACATGATCTTGGACAGGTTTTTAGGATGACGAGCCACTTGGGAGAGGAAATGGAGATGATTTCCCTGGTGGCAAGGCCACAGAACCACTCCAGAAAGATAAACAGAGCAAAAACCAATAAATCAAAAATAAAAATAAAGGGGCCAAAAACCAGGCTGTTTCAACTCTTACCCCCTTAAAGAAATCTCATCCTCGAGATTTAGTTGCTCAGGGAACAAGTATGACTTGAAGACATCATTTCCCACTCAGGTATCTTTTTTTCCTTTATTTATTGTTCCCCCAAGAATTTTAGATGATTTGATTATCTTTGCTCGGGGTGGTTTGCTTCACCTTTCCCCCAAATTCTGACGGGTTTTTGCTCACTCACACCAAATCCTTTTGTTGACGTTGATTCTTTCATACCTGCGGTGATGTCCAATGGATCTGAGCATAAATTTCCTTTTGTCATGAAAACCTTAATACTTCTATCATGGGGTTGCTCCAAATAAATGCAGGCCTTTTGGTTTCAATAAATGCTGAGAATTGGTCATGGCAATCTTCTTACAGGATCTGATTTCTCATAGGTGGTACTGATTTTGATTTATTTCTTTGGCTCGAGCGTGAAATATGTACCAAAGATCCCACTCCCTTTTGTCAGGAGCAATATAACGGTGTATGGAGTTATAGTTGTGTCATACCCGAAGTATTTTATCTTGAGACTGGCCTGCCAGGGGGCTGACGGACAATTGCTTTTTCCTGACAGACTGACCATGTACTTGATACCATCGGTGAGTATACCGGGTCTAAGCTGATTGTTCGGCTTTTCATTTACCCATTTTGTCGGTATACCTATTTGGATTTTCCATATTAACCATTCCCAGCGGGTCAGCGGGATATGAGATCCTTGTAAAACAGAATATGCCGCTGAGAGTATGCCTTTGTGGATCCATATGGAATTATGGCCTCCAACTAATGGGTATCCGGACCCCGATGGTCGTGCAAAAATCATCATACCTTCGTTGTCAGTCTCACCCTTTAATGGTCATGATTTTCTTTGTTAGGATACCTTACTGAAATAACTTGGCCACACCTGTCCTTGATCCTTCGTACGACCTGGGATGTGATTAATGCAATATTGTTGGCATTATTCCTTTGTGCCCGTTTTTCTGACCTGGGTCCACACATATGGCATATAATCGGGACTTGTAGTGGTACAGAACTCGTTGTTGAGGCCAATCATACAAGAAGGTGACAAGGTTTTAAGGCATCTCCTTGTCAGTTGCGGGAATAATGACCTTGATGACCATTGTCAAGGCTGTTGATTCTGTGATGTCATCTCCAGATCTTGTCGATCCATGTATTATATGAAATGTATCTCTGTTTATCTTCATTTGCGTGATTCATGAGGCTGTGGGATCCATACTTTCCTTTAGGTATACCTGTTGGATCCGTACCTCGTATGAGTGACTGATGTGACTGGGGATGCATGCTCACCATATAGAAAAATCATATGCAACCAAACACTTGATTCTTGAGGTAGTCATATGTTTTGACTGCATTGTACCTCTGACAAAATTATTGCAAATCTGACCCTTGAACTGTAGAGAAAAGCCATTCGTGTAGCTTGCCGAGGAAAGCTCGTTAGCTTCTGCTCAAAGCTTTTGTCTGGGTAGCGTGCATAAGAAGCATCGATAGCTTACACACGAAGCTTGACCTGAGTATTGTGTAGGAGAAGCCGGGTTTCCGTACTTGAGAAGCTTCTCCTCGGGTTGCTTGTTGAGAAAGACTCATTTTCCTCCTGCCAGAAGCTTTTACTGAGGTATCTTGCTGTGAAAGACTGGGTATCTTGGATCGGAAATTTTTCACATATCATGCTAAGGAAAAAATTGAGGAGCCTCGCCTCATAAATTTCTTCCGATAGCATGTGGAATAATACTGGGTTTCTTATATCCAAAACTTCATATTGATATGCAAACTGAAATCCATACACGCCCATAATATTTTGTAGCTGATTATTTGCATGAGAAAATTCGTTTGACCGTCTTCCTTGAGCATATCACATTCTGAGTTTATTTCGGATGATAACATATTTGAAGCATCATGCATTGCTGAGCCAGAATTTTGTATATGACCCATACCTTTGACTGAAAATATACCATTGATCTTGTACCTGACTTGTATTACTGCTGATCATTATTGCTGTGAGGATTTTATACTAATACAGACTTGAGTTATCAGTACTATTGTGATGAGTGCACACTAATGCAAGATTGATTATCAGCCTCAAAATCAAATATTCCCCATTTCACTGCAGTCCGCTGAGAATTCCATTCTGTTTAGCTGAGTTTCCAAATATTTGAACTCCTTATTACTTCTTCGAGTCAGGTGTCAGTTCATGAGCAACTCTTTATAGGGGAAAAAATAATGTAACACCGGGGCCCAAAAAGAAAGAAGCAAAATAAAACTCAAGCACACAACAACAATCAATTCACACACAATCAGTGTCACATACTGCTAGTCACACAATATGCATGCCTACTTAAGCACACAAATCTCGCGAGATCTCCGGTTCTACGATCTAGCATGCTATGACTATGTGCACGAGGATGAATAAAGGCGTGGAAGAATTGGTGTAAACAACACTACACCAAGTGCTAGCTTAGCCAAGTAGCAACCTGGACTAGCTCAGAGGCGAGGACATACTTAGTAACTATGTAGCAGGACACGAATGCCGCGACCACATTATTATCAAGTGGACGGAAACTATCCATACTCGTCCAAGAAATAAGGATAGCAGGGAAACTGAGTCTATTGGCATTGCCAATTTCTTGATGATGAAGGTCATTAAGGGTTGCCAACACGACAAGATAAAAGGACGATCCAGGGTAGAAGCATGTCTACCACCGAAACAAAATGGGGCTGAAGGACGGAATTCGGCGCGATTCCTGAGCTCCATTTTTACAAATAGTGTCAGGATCACTTGGCATCACTGTGCTGGGACAGAAATAACACCAAACACCGAAGAACAAGCAAGAAAAGAAAACTACAGAAATGCAAAGGCTGAGCTATAGTGGATCCGCACCGATGCCATCTACACTCACCAGATAAATCGTCAGCAGCAAATAAGGCTATATGCATGCTATGCAACAAACAAATGCAGCAACCAAATGCAACAAACAAGGTAGACTCTATACTACCGATTACTACCGGTTTCTACCGCTCGCACTGACTAGGGCGTCCTACAGCCAGACCTGCTCTGATACCAAGCCCGTGGCACCCTGGGTCAGAGAAACCGGAACGCCCCGTATTCCATCCCAGAGATCAAGGAGAAATCTCTGGAATACGACACTGCTTGGCATAGAACAAATCAGCTCTTATTACAAGAGTAATAATACAAGGGTCTGATGTTACAAAGAAGCACATCAGCACGGCGACACTATGCCTGCGATACTACACTTGCTCTATGCTGGCAGCGAAACAACTCGTAGCAGCGGAATACTCCTAGCAGCAGAACAACAACGAAGGTGGTGAACTCCACTCCGTAGGGACTCTGGCTGGGACACGATCTAGCTTGCATGAACGGAAACCACGACAATCAATCAAGCAACCACAGCATCACCTGCAATCTGGCATGACATGCCCGGTTAGTACATTGAATGTACTTGCAAGCTCACAACAATCATAAACATCAAGGCAAGACAATAACATAGCATTAACAGGTTAATAATTAACAACTACCATGATGAAACAACTACTAAGCATGGTATGAAACTGACACAATACTGATAAATCCCCATCTCAGATCTCAATAACCATATATGTTGGCTAACCGGCCAAGCAATATACCATCTTGATCACCTCGTGATCAAAACCAAACGGTGATCTTCTCGGCGATAACTACCATGACCAACACTTGGTCTCAAACGGTGATCTTTCTGGCGATCACTACCATGACCAACACTTGGTCTCAAATGGTGATCTTTCCGGCGATCACTACCCTGACCAACACTTGGTCTCAAACGGTCATCTTTTCGGCGATCACTACCAATCTGTACTGCTCAAAATATCAACATATAAATCACCTATAAGTCATTCCGTCATGTGAGTGTTGATCGAACGGTGTGACCTAGTACAAACCCATGCCCATGACCGAGGACGCGACTATCTATAGTTTAAATACAATCTCTGCAGAGGTAGCGCACTTTACCCACACCACGGAACCCATGGCCTCGCACTCCCATTCGGGTGGACCAACGGTGTTCCGTCAAAACCGGTCTACTACCATGACACTCTCCCGGCCACTCCGACTCACTCCCCATTGGGCTAGTTGTAACGCCCCAGATATACTTTCCATATTTGTATCCAACCCTTGCCGTTTCCGGCGTTAACTTATATTTATTTCTCGGGTTCGGGTCTTCGTCTCCGTGTGTTGTTTTCGTTTTTCGTGCATCGCATATCATGTCATCTCGTGCATTGCATTTGCATACATGTTCATCTCATGCATTTGAGCATTTTCTCCGTTGTCCGTTTTGCATTCCGGCGCTTCGTTCTCCTCCGGTGGTCATTTCTATCTTTCTTTCGTGTGTGGGGATTAAACATTTCCGGATTGGACCGAGACTTGCCATGCGGCCTTGGTTTACTACCGGTAGACCGCCTGTCAAGTTTCGTATCATTTGGACTTCATTTGATACTCCAACGGTTAACCGAGGGACCGAAAAGGCCTCATGTGTGTTGCAGCCAAACACCCCCCAAATTTGGCCCAAAACCCACCAAACTGTGCTCCATGTCCTAGAGCGTTCGATCACGATCGCGTGGGCGAAAACCGCACCTCATTTGGACTCTCCTAGCCCTACTTATGCCTATATATACCCCCTCCATTTTCGGATCTCGTCTTCCCCCTCGAACCCTAGCTCTAAAAAAAAGGGATCGGATCCCGCGCACCGCCGGACATTTCGTCCACCGACGGACGTGTCCGCTACACCCGCCGCCGTCACGTGGCACGCGCCCATTCGCCGCCGCCTCGCGCCCACATCGCCGCCGACCGGCCCGCCAGGCCCGCGGGAAGCCCCCGCGGCCCAGCCGCCTCGCCCCGCCGCCTGGTGCCCCGCGCCTCCTTCCCCCGCCGCCTCGCTCAACTCCGGAGCCGACGCCGCCATCGCCGCCCGCCGCCGACGCGCCTCACCGCCGCCCCCGCTCCAACTCCGGCGGGCGAGCCCGCCACGGCCACCGCCGCACTCGCCCGCGCCGCCTCCCCCGCCGGCTGGCCGCGCCCCTCACCGCCCCGGCCGTCTCCTCCTCCTCCGGCCGGCGTGCCGTGTCAAGTCCGGCAAGGCTCCGGCGAGCTCGGATCCCCTCGCCTCGGTTCGCGTGCCCGCCGGTCAAACCCTAGATCTGGGTAGTTTTTTTTTCACTAAGTCCCTAAACTTTTTCAGTCCATGATGCCCTGTTCGAGGCCCCGTAACTTTGCATCTGTAGCTCCGATTTGGGCATATAATATATCAAAATCTTCGCCTCGATGAGTACACCATTTCATTCCATTGCATCATTTTCATTTGAGTTCATCTTGATGCCCAAAATGCTGTTAGAAGGAGGCTTCGTGAGTTAATTGTCAGATCTGCTAGTTCATCTTAGACTTTTGTCATTTTTGTCATGATTATTGTGTGCATGCTATGCCTATGAGTCCTGCATGTGTTTTGTTAAGCATTTTGTCTTATTTCGGGAGGTGCAACCCATGAATTTTTAGGATGTGTGTGGTGACTTGTGCAAGCTCGCAAAGAGAGGCACCCGGGAAATCTGTTTTCAGAGACTTAGTTGTTTTCACTAAGTCTGGGATATTTTAGTTCATGATGCCATATGTTCAGCTTGTTTTCTAACGATCCGTGCCTCTTTTGAGGATGATCAGTAAGGGACTTTTGCTACTCATGTTATGCTCTATCCATCCTTGTCTTTATTTGCAATTATGGAGCACCATAGCTTGAGTCAATCGAGCTCTACTTTTGCTTCGTGGTGAATCTGGGTAGATCGTCAACTCGTTTGCGATTTTGCCGGCGTTGTTGTAGTTGATCCGTGTATGCTATGCCATTGTTCTTGCCATTTCTAGCTTGTATTTTGTGCCTTCTTAATGGATGTATGCTTGCCTTGCCATGACTTGCACCGTGGTGAGTGCATCGAGCTCGTTTACATGCCTTCGTGAGTTATATCTCAGCATGTCTCAGTTTTCACTAAGTCTGAAAACTGATTGTGTTTTAGCTATGCTCGTGTGCCCGTTAATATATTTTGTGATCCCTTTTGGCCCCAGGTCACTTTGGGACTTTTGTTAAGCTTGTTTAGTAGCTCCATGCCATGTTCTTACTTGTCATGTTCAGGTCATGTACCATGTTGTTTTGCTGCTCCGAAGAGAGCATCGTGATCTGAAATTACAGACTAGTGTTAATTTCACTAAGTCTGGAATCTGTTTTGCATTTGCGTTTTTGCCATGCGTGTTTGAACCTCTTAATGGATGAATTGGCCGTGGCTCAGTGCTAGTCTTTTGTTAAGCATCTTGTGGGAATCCCTACCATGTATTTTGTTGTCATGTTTGGTGGCTGTAGGATGTTCATTTCGTTGCATTTAGATGCCTACTTGCTGTAAATCGCAGACCGGTGTCATATCTTAAAACGCTTGCCATTTCCAAACCGTAACTCCGATTCCAATGATCTTTATATCGTTTTCAAGAGATTTCATCCCCTCTATCCAGTGGAACCCTTGGAATTCCAAGTTGAGGCCAGGTTCATGCATTTCCTGTCATATGTTGCATTTTGCATCCCGTATCGCATCCCGCATAGCATATCATCTTTTCATCATATTGCTTGGCCTTGCACGTGGTTGATTGTGTCCTTGTTGCTTGTTTGTATTGTTTGGGTAGAGCCGGGAGACATATTGCTTCGCCTCAAGCTCCAAGATCGAGTGCTCCGTATCACCGTCCGCTTTCAGAGGTCACGTGCAACAAGTGCCAACAGAAGGGTCACTATGCCAACAAGTGTTTCAACCAGAGGCGTCTTCCTCCTCCTCCTGTCAGGTCGGCAAGTACAGCTGTGGTCAAGCATAACCCCAAGTCCGCCAAGGTCAACTTGCTGAATGCAGCTCAGGCAGAGGAATCACAAGATGTGATCATGGGTAACCTTCCTGTTAATGACATTCCCGCAAGAGTTCTTTTTGATACTGGTGCATATTTATCATTTTTGTCGAAGCCTTTTGCATCCATGCATGATGTTCATACTATTGATTTGCCTAAGCCGATAGCGGTTTCTTCTCCGGGTTTGTTCATGAACACCAAAATGATGGCTCCGGATGTTTCTATCAAGTTGGGTGACTACAAGTTTCTTTCTTCTCCTATGGTGCTTGGTAACTCGGATATTGATCTTATTCTCGGGATGGATTGGCTTTCTAAGCACAAGACACATCTTGATTGTGCAGCCAGGCAGATTCTATTGACTCATTCGTCTGAGGATGCAATTATCTTTGCCGCTCGGGATAATACCATTCGTCTGTTTTCTCTCAATGAGAAGGGTGAATTGGATGCCATCTCGCAAATTCCAGTCGTTTGCGAATATCAAGATGTCTTTCCAGAAGAGCTCCCAGGAATGCCTCCGCACCGGCCAGTTGAATTCGTTATTGAACAAGAGCCTGGCACGGAACCTGTGTGCAAACGTCCTTACAAGCTCGGACCTGAAGAGTTGAAGGAGTTGAAGAAGCAACTCGATGAGCAAGAAAGATTGGGTCTCATCCGGCCTAGTACCTCTCCGTGGGGTTGTGGTGTTCTTTTTGTGAAGAAGAAGGATGGAACGGACCGACTTTGTGTTGATTATCGTCCAGTGAACAAGAAGACCATCAAGAACAAATACCCACTTCCCAACATCAATGAACTGTTCGAACAACTCAGAGGTGCTCAAGTATTCTCCAAGCTTGATCTCCGTATGGGTTATCACCAGATTCGCATTCGTGAAGAAGATATTCCCAAGACAGCATTCAGAACAAGCTTTGGTTCATATGGATACACTGTCATGTCTTTTGGCCTCGCCAACGCTCCTCCGACGTTCTCTCGCATGATGAATTTCATCTTCAACGCCTACACCAATGACTTCGTTTTGGTCTATCTCGATGACATTCTGGTTTTCTCCAAGAACAAGGAAGATCATGCCAAGCACATGCGTTTGGTTCTCGATAAGCTCAGGGAACATCAGTTCTACGCCAAGTTCTCCAAGTGCGAATTTTCGCTCGATGAGGTTCTTTATCTTGGTCATATCATCTCTGCCAAGGGCATTTCCGTGAATCCCGAGAAGGTATCCGCAATTGTGAATTGGGAACCTCCTCAGAACGTAAAGCAACTCCGCAGTTTTCTCGGTCTCGCAAGCTATTGCCGAAGATTCGTTGAAAACTTTTCCAAGATCGCGAAGCCTCTCTCAAATCTTCTTCAGAAGCACGTCAAGTATGTTTGGTCTCCGGAGTGTGATATTGCTTTCAACACTTTGAAAGAGAAATTGATCACTACTCCAGTTCTGACTCCGCCTGATGAATCCAAGCCGTACGAGGTCTTTTGTGATGCCTCTCTCCAAGGTCTTGGCGCAGTATTGATGCAAGAGAAGAAATTTGTCGCTTATACATCTCGCCAGTTGAAGCCTAATGAGAAGAACTACCCCACTCATGATCTCGAGTTGGCGGCAGTTATGCATGCTCTTATGACTTGGAGACATCTTCTATTGGGAAGAAAAGTGGACATTTTCACTGATCACAAGAGTCTCAAGTACATCTTCACTCAGCCTAATCTCAACCTAAGGCAAACTCGATGGGTCGAAATGATTCAAGAGTATAATCCGAGTATTGAGTATACTCCAGGCAAGGCCAATGTGATTGCTGACGCTTTGAGCAGAAAGGCCTATTGCAATAGTCTGATTCTCAAGCCTTATCAACCCGAGCTTTGTGAAGCTTTCCGCAAGCTGAATCTTCAAGTTGTTCCTCAAGGTTTCCTCGCCAACCTCCAAGTTTCTCCTAACTTGGAAGACCAGATTCGCCAAGCCCAACTTCTTGATGCGATGGTGAAAAAGGTGAAGATTGGGATTGCCAAGAGTCAGTCCAAGTACAAGTGTTACCGACTTGATGACAAGGACACTCTCTTCTTCGAGGATCGAATTGTTGTGCCCAAAGGTGAACTTCATAAAGTGATCATGAACGAGGCTCACAATTCTCTCCTCTCCATCCACCCTGGGAGCACGAAGATGTATCAGGACCTTAAGCAAGCTTATTGGTGGACTCGAATGAAGCGCGAGATCGCTCAATTCGTGAATGAATGTGATGTCTGCAGAAGAGTGAAGGCAGAACACCAAAGGCCAGCTGGTCTCCTCCAACCTCTTGCCATTCCAGAATGGAAGTTTGACCACATTGAAATGGACTTCGTGACTGGGTTTCCAAAGTCCAAGCGTGGCAATGATGCTATATTTGTTGTCATCGACAAGCTCACCAAAGTGGCTCATTTTCTGCCTATCAAAGAGTCGATCACTGCAGCTCAATTGGCGGAACTCTATACCTCTCGCATTGTCTCTCTGCACGGTATTCCTCAAGTGATATCTTCAGACCGTGGCAGCATCTTTACCTCGAAGTTTTGGGATTCTTTCCAGAAGGCCATGGGCACCAACATCCGCTTCAGCACTGCTTTCCATCCTCAAACAAGCGGTCAAGTCGAGCGTGTCAACCAGATTCTTGAAGATATGCTCAGGGCTTGTGTGATCTCCTTCGGCATGAAGTGGGAGGATTGTCTTCCTTATGCTGAATTCTCATACAACAACAGTTTTCAAGCAAGTTCGGGCAAGGCCCCATTTGAAATTCTGTGTGGCAGGAAGTGCCGTACCCCTCTCAACTGGTCTGAAACCGGTGAACGTCAGCTGCCGGGTAATGACTTAATCACAGAAGTAGAAGAAATGTGCAAAGTCATTCGTGATAACCTCAAAGCAGCCCAATCCCGCCAGAAGAGCTACTATGATAGTAAGCACCGTGATTTGGCTTTCAAGATCGGAGATCATGTTTACCTCCGTGTCTCTCCTATGAAAGGTACTCGTCGCTTCGGTATCAAAGGGAAGCTTGCCCCTAGATACGTGGGACCTTTCAAGATTATCAGCAAGAGAGGCGACCTCGCCTATCAACTCGAGCTTCCTTCAAACTTTGCAAATGTTCATGATGTGTTCCACGTCTCTCAACTCCGAAAGTGCTTCAAGACGCCTGAACGCACCGTCAACTTCGAGGACATTGAGCTCCAAGAAGATCTCTCCTATCGTGAGCACCCAGTTGCTATTCTTGAAGAGACTGAACGCAAGACTCGCAACAAGTCAATCAAATTTCTCAAAGTCAAGTGGTCTCACCATTCCGACCGTGAAGCTACCTGGGAACGCGAGGATCACCTCCGTTCTGAGTACCCGGAGTTCTTTCAGTCCTAGATCTCGGGACGAGATCTTTTCGTAGTGGTGGCGTGTTGTAACGCCCCAGATATACTTTCCATATTTGTATCCAACCCTTGCCCTTTCCGGCGTTAACTTATATTTATTTCTCTAGTTCGGGTCTTCGTCTCCGTGTGTTGTTTTCGTTTTTCCTGCATCGCATATCATGTCATCTCGTGCATTGCATTTGCATACATGTTCATCTCATGCATTTGAGCATTTTCTCCGTTGTCCGTTTTGCATTCCGGCGCTTCGTTCTCCTCCGGTGGTCATTTCTAGCTTTCTTTCGTGTGTGGGGATTAAACATTTCCGGATTGGACCTAGACTTGCCATGCGGCCTTGGTTTACTACCGGTAGACCGCCTGTCAAGTTTCGTATCATTTGGACTTCGTTTGATACTCCAACGGTTAACCGAGGGACCGAAAAGGCCTCATGTGTGTTGCAGCCCAACACCCGCCAAATTTGGCCCAAAACCCACCAAACTGTGCTCCATGTCCTAGAGCGTTCGATCACGATCGCGTGGGCGAAAACCGCACCTCATTTGGACTCTCCTAGCCCTACTTATGCCTATATATACCCCTTCCATTTTCGGATCTCGTCTTCCCCCTCGAACCCTAGCCCTAAAAAAAGGGATCGGATCCCGCGCGCCGCCGGACATTTCGTCCACCGACGGACGTGTCCGCTGCACCCGCCGCCGCCACGTGGCACGCGCCCATTCGCCGCCCCTCGCGCCCACATCGCCGCCGACCGGCCCGCCAGGCCCGCGGGAAGCCCCCGTGGCCCAGCCGCCTCGCCCCGCCGCCTGGTGCCCCGCGCCTCCTTCCGCCGCCGCCTCGCTCAACTCCGGCGCCGACGCCGCCATCGCCGCCCGTGCCGACGCGCCTCACCGCCGCCCCCGCTCCAACTCCGGCGGGCGAGCCCGCCACGGCCACCGCCGCACTCGCCCGCGCCGCCTCCCCCGCCGGCTGGCCGCGCCCCTCACCGCCCCGGCCGTCTCCTCCTCCTCCGGCCGGCGT
The DNA here is from genome assembly GCF_003073215.2 of Triticum urartu. Taxonomy (NCBI): domain Eukaryota; kingdom Viridiplantae; phylum Streptophyta; class Magnoliopsida; order Poales; family Poaceae; genus Triticum; species Triticum urartu. The sequence continues at coordinate 368,384,974 of NC_053025.1, read as the reverse complement.
GCCGCGTCAAGTCCGGCAAGGCTCCGGCGAGCTCGGATCTCCTCGCCTCGGTTCGCGTGCCCGCCGATCAAACCCTAGATCTGGGTAGTTTTTTTCACTAAGTCCCTAAACTTTTTCAGTCCATGATGCCCTGTTCGAGGCCCCGTAACTTTGCATCCGTAGCTCCGATTTGGGCATATAATATATCAAAATCTTCCACTCGATGAGTACACCATTTCATTCCATTGCACCATTTTCATTTGAGTTCATATTGATGCCCAAAATGCTGTTAGAAGGAGGCTTCGTGAGTTAATTGTCAGATCTGCTAGTTCATCTTAGACTTTTGTCATTTTTGTCATGATTATTGTGTGCATGCTATGCCCGTGAGTCCTTCATGTGTTTTGTTAAGCATTTTGTCTTCTTTCCAGAGGTGCAACCCATGAATTTTTAGGATGTGTGTGGTGACTTGTGCAAGCTCGCAAAGAGAGGCACCCGGGAAATCTGTTTTCAGAGACTTAGTTGTTTTCACTAAGTCTGGGATATTTTAGTTCATGATGCCATATGTTAAGCTTGTTTTCTAATGATCCGTGCCTCTTTTGAGAATGATCATTAAGGGACTTTTTCTATTCATGTTATGCTCTATCCATCCGTGTCTTTATTTGCAATTATGGAGCACCATAGCTTGAGTCAATCGAGCTCTACTTTTGCTTCGTGGTGAATCTGGGCAGATCGTCAACTCGTTTGCGATTTTGCCGGCGTTGTTGTAGTTGATCTGTGCATGCTATGCCATGTTCTTGCCATTTATAGCTTGTATTTTGTGCCTTCTTAAGGGCTGTATGCTTTCCTTGCCATGACTTGCACCGTGGTGAGTGCATCGAGCTCGTTTACATGCCTTCGTGAGTTATATCTCAGCATGTCTCAGTTTTCACTAAGTCTGAAGAACTGATTGTGTTTTAGCTGTGTTCGTGTGCCCGTTAATATATTTTGTGATCCCTTTTGGCCCCAGGTCACTTTGGGACTTTTGTTAAGCTTGTTTATTAGCTCCATGCCATGTTCTTACTTGTCATGTTCAGGTCATGTACCATGTTGTTTTGCTGCTCCGAAGAGAGCATCGTGATCTGAAATTACAGACTAGTGTTAATTTCACTAAGTCTGGAATCTGTTTTGCATTTGCGTTTTCCATGCGTGTTTGAACCTCTTAATGGATGAATTGGCCGTGTATCAGTGCTAGTCTTTTGTTAAGCATCTTGTGGGCATCCCTGCCATGTATTTTTTTGTCATGTTTGGTGGCTTTAGCATGTTCATTTCGTTGCGTTTAGGTGCCTACTTGCTGTAAATCGCAGACCGGTGTCATATCTTAAAACGCTTGCCATTTCCAAACCGTAACTCCGATTCCAATGATCTTTATATCGCTTTCAAGCAATTTCATCCCCTCTATCCAGTGGCACCCTTGGAATTCCATGTTGAGGCCAGGTTCATGCATTTCCTGTCATATCTTGCATTTTGCATCCCGTATCGCATCCCGCATAGCATATCATCTTTTCATCATATTGCTTGGCCTTGCACGTGGTTGATTATGTCCTTGTTGCTTGTTTGTCTTGTTTGGGTAGATCCGGGAGACAAGTTCGCTACCGAGGAGCCCGTTGAGTTTGCTTGTGAGGATCCAGTCAACTCTGACAACTGTGCAGGCAAGATGATCATACCCTCGAAATCACTACTATCTTTGCTATGCTAGTTTGCTCGCTCTTGCTATGCCAATGCTACGATGCCTACCTTTTGCTTGTCAGCCTCCTAATTGCCATGTCAACCTCTAACCCACCTTGTCCTAGCAAACCGTTGATTGGCTATGTTACCGCTTTGCTCAGCCCCTTTTATAGCGTTGTTAGTTGCAGGTGAAGTTTGGAGGCCGTTCCTTGTTGGAACACCATTCATTTACTTGTTGGGGATATCATTATATTGCCATGTTATCTTAATGCATCTATATACTTGGTAAAGAGTGGAAGGCTCGGCCTCTTGCCTAGTGTTTTGTTCCACTCTAGCCGCCCTAGTTTCCGTCATATCGGTGTTATGTTCCCGGATTTTGCGTTCCTTACGCAGTTGGGTTATAATGGGAACCCCTTGATATTTCGCCTTGATTAAAACCTGTCCAGCAATGCCCAACCTTGGTTTTACCATTTTCCACCTAGCCTTTTCTTTCCCTTGGGTTCTGCAGACTCAAGGGTCATCTTATTTTTAACCCCCCCCCCCGGGCCAGTACTTCTCTGAGTGTTGGTCCAACCGAGCGATGTCCGGGGCTACCAGGGGCAACTCTGGGCTGGCCTACCCGTCGTCTTGCTCATCTGAGTGTGCCCTGAGAAAGAGATATGTGCAGCTCCTATTGGGATTTGTCGGCACATTCGGGCGGTGTTGCTGGACTTGTTTTAACCTGTCGAATTGTCTTGTTGTACCGGGTTACCGAGTCTGATCGGTGTGTCTCGGGTGGAGGTCTATTCCTTCGTTGACCGTGAGAGCTTGTCATGGGCTAAGTTGGGACTCCCCTGCAGGGATTGAACTTTCGAAAGCCGTGCCCGCGGTTATGGGCAGATGGGAATTTGTTAATATCCGGTTGTAGACAACGTAAACCTTAATTAATTAAAAACCGTGATGGCCTCTTTTCGGCGGAGTCCGGGAAGTGGACACGGTGTTGGAGTAATGCTTGCGCAGGTTGTTCCTTCTAGTTTCTCGCTCGCGCTTTGCCTCCTCTTCTCGCTCTCCTTTGCGAATAAGTTAGCCAGCATATATGCTAGTCGCTTGCTGCAGCTCCACATATACTTGCCTTATCCTGTCCTATAAGCTTAAATAGTCTTGATCGCGTGGGTGCGAGATTGCTGAGTCCTTGTGGCTCACAAATACTATAATTCCAGATGCAGGTCCAGGTGATTCCGCTCCAGGTGACGAGTACGAGCTCAAGTGGGGGTTCGACGAGGACTCTCAGCGTTATTATGTTTCCTTTCCCGATGATCAGTAGTGGTGACTAGTTGGGGTTCGATTCAGGGCCTTGTCGCATGTTGGGTTCTTTTCCATTTTGGCGCTGTAGTCGGGCCATGAGTGTTTGCTTGATGGATGTTATTTATGTACTCTGATGTGACGTGGCGAGCGTAAGCCAACTATGTTATCTCCCCCTTTTATTATGTATTACATGGGATGTTGTAATGATTGCCTGGCTTGCGACATTGCTTTCAATGCGGTTATGTCTCTAAGTCATGCCTCGACACGTGGGAGCTATAGCCGCATCGAGGGCGTTACACTAGTCCTGGGTGGCCCGGTGTCTACCAAAGACGCACGACCATCGTCGTGGCCAAAATAATAAACCGTCCCAAACAGGGACACGTGCACATAATAACAACAACGGGCACACAAGGTTATGTCTGCTTACCGGGCTAGGGTACCGCACGCCCATAACCTTCCCTCATTGGAGGCACCGGCGTGAGGCACGATAGTAGACCGCATTAGGGCCTTCCCATAAAAGGCAAATGTTGTTGCACTGGAAAAAGCCCAGTTCAGTGGCACCTGACCAATTTAATGACAGAATTTATCCCCAAAATATAATAGTAATGACTGATACTCCGATATCATCTATCTACCTATAACCCAAGTCATAACAATATCCAACAAATAATCCAAACTGAATATTGTATTCCCAAAATACTCCGAGGACAGCATAACACTACTATCATGATGAATCCAAGAATGATAAGACTACTACTCAAATATCAAGAACTAACTATCCAACTATGATCCATAGCAAGCATCATCTCCAACATCATACTCCAAAACATAATATCATCTAACATCATGATGAAAACAACACTAGCCACTAATAATCCAAGGGCAACATGATATCCAAAGTAATGCTCCAAGATAATACCGGATACCATCATGAAAATAATCATACTAGCTACTAAGAATCCAAAGGCACATGATATCCAAATAATCATCAAAATATAAGTCCTAGAACTCCAAGCAATATCATGGAAATATCAAGATCAAAACAATACTCCGAGAAATGCCATGAATAAATCATACATAGCTAATGCAATATTTTAAACAAGTTCAAATAACTTAAATCATGTCACTTCATTGCAATCATGCTAATGGAGGGTGTGTCTTGCCTGGGGTGGAAGAAATCACCGGGAAGAAGTGTGAGAAGCTCGCGGAAAGAATCACGGGAAAACGTTTTCTCCCGGAGGGGCTGAATAAGGGCAGGGGCAAAATGGTCATTTTCTGAATGTCAAAACATGGTGAAAATGATTCCATCGGAACGGGCTCGATGAAACGAAGAAGTGGGCTTTGGAATCACCTCATTTGGAGTTGTGAGTAAAAAGTTATGAAGTGAGGAAGTTCAGGGACTAATCTGCAAAAGTATCATCACAAACAAGCCCCTGAGTGGATAAGGCAGAAGCATATTTCGGAAAATACGCTTTCCAGAGAGGAAATCTCATTTGCGCCTGAAGAACAAATGAAATACGCTTACCCAAAGAGGGAGCGCACTTCACGTGATACGATTTCCACAGATGAAAACGCACACGCCCGAATACGTCTCCACTTGCCACGTCAGCATCAGTGGGGTCAACCCCCCGAGTCACTGACTGGTGGGGCCACGGGGTCCATGCGCTCGGTCAACTCCTTCCTCCCGCTCCTCCTCTTCTTCCCCCCGACGCGGGCGAAGAGGAGAGGGAGTGGCGCCGACGCCGGTGCTCGCCAGGTCGACTCCGGCCACCTCTGGTGGAGCTCGGACCACCGGAGCGACCGCGAGGACAAGGAGCTCCTGCCTGGACCATCCCCTTCTTCTAGAGAGAGAGATCTATATAGGGCAGGGCCATGGTCGCGGCGGAAAGTGTCATCGGCCGGAGTTGGGACACGGCGCCTCGGCCATAGAACGACGGCGGAGCGGTACTGGGAAGGGTCATGGGCGATGTGGGAGGGCTCTGGTGATGGTGGGGCTCAAGGTTTCTTGAATTTGAGCGAGAGGGGGTGGCGGCCATGGTGGTAATCGTGGAGCAGGAGAGCTCCAGAGGCTCGGGAGGATGGATGGGGAGATTGCTGGGAGTGGTGTGAGGTCGAGTGGTGAAAAGAAAGGCGCTCGGGTGGCCTTATATATGCAAGGGAGGGGTGTGCCACGCTGTCATCACCGCAAACGTGTGGCCGGCGCCGCGGACGCGTGTGCACACGCATGAGCTCTCTGGTTCTCATGGGGTAGAGGAGGCCAAAGGAGCACAGGGAGGAAGACGACGGCGATGAAGTTTACTGCAGTAAATTTGACTGTGCACTAGTGATCAACGGGGAAGGGCTTAGGCCAAATGGATTTGTCTGAGATGATTAGCTTAAGAAGGACTATGATTCTGGAGAGTTTGAGGGGAAATGGGCCATTAATTAATATAGTTGCTTTGTAACTACCATTATTGGTCCAGAATCAAAATCATGATGGTTCACTCACATAGAATAACCACGGGAGATGAAATTTTGCAAGGCTTAGTGATTTGGCCAGATAAAGGTATTGTAAAAATTTCATACCAAATGGTTTTACCAAAATGGTACTTCCTTCACAGCTATTTCCTCTGGCCAGAAACTTGCAAAACTTCTAGAGAAATATTGACTTTAAGAATTAATTCCAAATTTGGTGGTGAGAATTTATTTGGCTAGGAGAATGCTCTGGGAAATTTTGACACAAAATGAAGCAACCTGAAAATGTTGATAGAATCAAAGATTTCATGTTGTGCTCACATAGATCAAGGGATGGAGCTGAAATTTGTAGAAGTGAGATAATATGAGCACAAGAAGAGGCATGCAAAATTTCGATTCATTTGGATAAACCTAGCTAGCACTTCCTTCACAAAGGCTTCCCTCAGACAGGAACTTTGAAAAATCATTGAGGAAGTTTGGCTAGGCAAATAAAGTTCAATTTTGGCACAATTCAATTATTTGGATGATATATCATGCCCAAAAAGTTTGGGGGCAAATGGGCAAAGATAAATAGCACTTCCTTCACAATGTGCCATTTAGGACAGCATAGGAAATGAATTTATTGAGCATGATGAAATATTGCCAATGAAATATTTAGCCATATTTGAGGAAGATATGACCCAAAAAATTTATAAGAATTATTTGGGGATTTTTGGATGGGCAAAAATATAGGTTGCTTCACAACCTAGAGCAGACAGGGTTATTCCTTTAATAGGAGAAGGAATATTTCCTAGAAAAAGATTTCAGGGTTTGGGCAAGGAGCGAAGTGACATGATCTTGTAAAGTTTTTTAGGATGATGAGCCACTTGGGAGAGGAAATGGAGATGATTTCCCAGGTGGCAAGGCCACAGAACCACTCCAAAAAGAAAAACAGAGCAAAAACTAATAAATCAAAAAGAAAAAGAAAGGGGCCAAAAACCAGGCTGTTACATTCATGGGTGATGGCCATGGTGGGATAGACAAGGTTTCTTCTTCGTGGAGCCTTCATGGGTGGAGCCCTCTATGGACTCGCACAACCGTTACCCTTCATGGGTTGAAGTCTCCATCAACGTGGATGTACGATAGCACCACCTATCGGAACCACGCCAAAAATCTTTGTGTCTACATTGCATTTGCTCCCTCCAAACTCCTCCCTTTACCTTCATATGCAAATGTTTTACATTCCGCTGCTATACTCTTAGACTTGCATGTGTAGGTTGATTGCTTGACTTGTGCTAAGTTGCTAAAATCTGCCAGGACTTAAAATTGGGAAAATGATAGATTTTTATTTTCTCAAGTAGTCTAATCCCCCCCCCCCCCTCTAGACATACTTTTGATCGTATAAGTGGTATCAGAGCTTTGGTCTCCATTTGCCTTGATTTCCATAGTTTTGGTGATCATAGCCTTAGTTTCACATACCAGGAATATCAATGAACCCCATTCTTGCAATTGCTCAGGATACCCTCTTTTAGCTACTAGGTCTATTTCTTAGTTCAAGATCCCTCTTACTAACTGGAATAAAAGAATTAGTAGATCTGTGACGCCCAAAATGGGAATGGACGCTAGGGTTATGAACTTATAATCATGGAATCAATTCGATCATCAGATTATAAGTTCATTCCATACCGAACCAGACCGTGCACATTCTTATTATGAGAAGGGGTCATTCGAGCCTATGGAAATAGGATACTCTGTTTACATAGAAATCCCTACGTCCTTACATTCTATTTAGGATTAGGAATAGGTGTAATCAGACCTGCTTTTGGCATATCTATCCTATTCTTATTTGGGTACCATATGCACCTCTTTGGGCTTCTATTGAATCGAGAAATTGGATTGTACATCTTTCATCTTTTTGATTTTGGTATCGATTCTGATACATATAAGGTGTCGTACGGATAATGCAAATCGAAGCTATTTGATGTCTGACTCAGGCCTATATGACCGATCGATCGAAATACTCCAAGACTCCACCTTTGTCATATATTCCATATATCACATTAGATAGATATCATATTCATGGAATACGATTCACTTTCAAGATGCCTTGATGGTGAAATGGTAGACACGCGAGACTCAAAATCTCGTGCTGAAGAGCGTGGAGGTTCGAGTCCTCTTCAAGGCATAATATGGAGAATGCTCATTCAATGAGAATTCCCCGTAGAAGTATTCCGGAAATCTGGGCCTGGCGCTCTCCTCTATCTTCTGAGGTCCTTAACCATCTCCCTGAGAAAAGTTGACAGTAAAAGCCAAAATAGACTAAATATATATAGCCTGAACGATTCTAAAAATCTCTCGAAGGAGATAATAAAGAACCCAAAGCAGATGGTATCCTACTGCAAGGGTGGTCTTAAGAATCCAAAAGAGGTTGCTCAGAAGAGATAGATGTATCCCAACCTCTATTGCTCTTGCGTAAAGACTTTTTTTACGCGAAAGGAAAAAGTGACTACGATTTCCCCTTTTTGTTTGCGAATCCCTGTTTGTATCCTTTGAGCGCACGCAATTGATGTTCGATCTCGAAGAGAAGGAAGAGATCTTCAAAAAGTAGGTTTTTATGATCCGATAAAGAATCAAACTTGTTTAAATGTTCCAGCTATTCTCTATTTCCTTGAAAAGGGTGCCCAACCAACAAGAACTGTTTATGATATTTTAAGGAAGGCGGAATTCTTTAAAGAAAAAGAAAGAACTTTGAGTTAATTGAAGAACTAAATGAATCAAAAAGTAGGGTAGGAGAAGATTATTAGTATTCCTAGTTGTATAATTATTTAGACACAATTTACCTCTTTTTTAATCCTATTTGGACTTATATTATATCGTGCCAATCCAACATAAGCCCCTATTTTATTTACTTTTTCTATCTAATTTGTTTTCTTACCATTGTATTTCCATTGACAAAGGTCTATTGAACAAATAGAATTTGTAGATAGATGGGTCTCTTTATCCTCACTCCATATTCAATTTTTCCGCCTACACTTTGCTCAAATGATAAGGGTGTTCCTCTTGCATGTATTCTCATACAATATAATATATATTTTTTGTTAATAAAAATCGCTAAAAATAAGGAGAATTTGGCCATCGTGATTAGGGTCACTCTTTTTTTAACTTTACTTTAGTGGAATTTCACCGGACTTGTTCGTTTTGGCATTTGAGTGTTTTTCATCTTATGGATTCTAGCGAGGGAAATTATCACCATAGAGGTCCTTACTTTGATGATACTAATTTTGCTAGTTGGAAGCATAAGATTAAAATGCATATTCTTGGACATAACCCCGCCATTTGGGCTATTGTGTGTATTGGCTTGCAAGGTGAATTCTTTGATGGGAGAGAACCGAACCATGAAGCTAGCGCGGAAGATTTGAAGATGCTGCAATACAGTGCTCAAGCTTGCGATATGCTCTTCAGCGGATTGTGCCCCAAAGAATTCAACAAAATCAGCCGTCTTGAGAATGCAAAGGAAATTTGAGATACTTTGATTGATATGCATGAAGATATCGACTCCTTCAAGGAATCCAAATTGGATGTGCTTCAAAGTCAACGTGACAAGTTCAAAATGAAGGATGGTGAAGGTGTCGCTGAAATGTACTCTAGGCTTGCTCCCATCACAAATGAGATTGCCGGCTTAGGAAGTGAAGAGATGACCGATAGATTCATCATCAAGAAGATCCTAAGAGCCTTGGATGGAAAATATGATACCGTGTGCACATTGATCCAAATGATGCCCAATTACAAAGATATCAAGCCAGCGGAAGTCATTGGAATAATTGTTGCTCATGAGATGTCACTCAAGTATAAAGAAGAGCTTCACAACAAGTCTAGTGGTGCTTACAAAGCCTCATGTGATGCTCCTACATCATCAAGTGAGAAACAAGCCTTCAATGAGGAACTGAGCTTAATGGTGAAGAATTTCTACAAGTTCTACAAGAGTAGAAGCAAAGAAAGAAGTTCCAAGTCAAGGTCCTACAATGACAAAAGCTCTTCGAGTCGTGAGCGAAATTGTTATAATTGTGGAAGACCCAAACACTACTCAAATGAGTGTACGCCCCCCTACAAAAGAAGAGAAGATTCACCCAAATAGAGAAGTAGAAGAGAAGAATCACCTCCAAGAGAGAGAAGGAGTAGATATGATCATTATGAACGAAGAACATCTCGGAGAAGCAAGGATTCAGAAAGGAAGGACAAGTCATCAAGGACATACACAAAACGAAGACATCAAGCTCATGTTGGTGAATGGGTATCCGGTTCTGACTCTGATAATCTCTCCGAGAGAAGTTATCACTCCGACTCCGAATATACTCAAGATGAAGGTGTTGCCGGTCTAGCACTTGTGTCAACCAACTCCTACGACATATTTGACTCACCAAATGAAGGAATTGGAAGATGCTTCATGGCTAAAGGCCCAAAGGTATCACACCCGAATATGTTGATTTCAATAGTGATGAAGATGATTTGCTAGGTGATGATGATTTACTTGTTGACAACTCTAGTGATGAAAACTATGATGAACTTACTATTAATCATGCTAATCAAGATAAAATGAATGATGATGATAAGAAGGAGATTGAGCATCTAACTAAAGAACTAAACACTCTTAAGTTAGCTCATGAAACTACCTTGGAAGATCAACGAGAGCTTTTAATGACTCGTGAGAAGCTACGCTTTGAAAAGCTCAACCTTGAGCAAGAGCATGGGTTCTTAAAGGCAATCAATGATGATCTTCGTAAGAAAAGTTCTTCTTACATTGCCAAGAGTTTACTCTTGTCTACTTACATGCCACAAGTAAAATCTAGCAACAAGAACAATAAAGATTCTTCTTCTAGTAGTAACAATAATCATGTTAAATCCAATATTGTTGCTTCTAGTAGTTCTCTTGATTTCACTAATGATTCTCTTAGCCAAGTCACACTTGAGCAAGAAAATAGCTTATTGAAGGGAATTATAGAGAAAGTGTTTACAAGAGCCTTGCCTGAAGTAAGCAATTTGAGGAAATTGTACGCAAGCAAGGAAGGCACCGGAAGAATCAAGGTGTTGGTTTTGAACGAAACTTCAATGCCAATGGAGTTGAGTGGGAAGAAGATCAATACCCCAAGACGAAGTTTGGTCCTCAACAAGAGAAGTATGATCCTAGTCTTTCCAAGGGACGGAATCTCAAGATGATCTTCCACCAAAAGACCACAAGCCAAAAGGCAAGGATAAGCTTCAAGAGGATATTGATGCATTTGAAGAAGCTCCCAAGGCCTTGGTCAAGTGGGTTCCCAAGACTACATCAAGTTCTACTTCATCAAGTACGACTGCAACTCCAAGGATTTCCATCAAGATGATGTGGATCCCAAAGAAGAAGAACTAGAGAGTTCTTGAGGGTGACTCCGTAAACATACTCCATTCATATCATTTTGGCGAGGACAAGTGCAAACAAATTCCACATCTTGCACTGGTTCAAGGAGCCACAAACCCTATTCACTACTGGAAACAGGGAATTTGCCATGAGCCAGCTCTTTGCCATCTGCCAGCTGATGGCAAAGAACGTCTTTGCCATCTACTTATAAAAAACAGATGGAAAAGAACTGACAGACGGCAAAGAACATGGTTGACATCAGCCAATTATTTGCCATCTGCTAGTGGATGGCAAATAATCTTTGCCATCTGCCAGCAGATGGCAAAGAGGTTGGCAAATCCTGTGGCCGCCAAGAATGTAACGGCGTACCAGCCCCACCTCTTTACCATCTTCCAGCAGACGACAAAGATTTTTTACCATCTGCTGGCAGATGGCAAAGAGATGGGACTATCTCTCTCCTTGCTAAAAAAAGCAAAGAGTGAAAAATTAAAGAAAAGAAAACCCCCAGCCACCCCGAATCAGTCTCAGCCCACTCTCGTGCGTGCTGGATAGGGTTCCCCGCCACCCTCACCGGTCGCCACCGCCCTCACTGGTCGTCGCCGCCGTCGGTTTCCCCTACATGGCCGGAGGATAGGCCATCCCGCCAGTCCATTCCCGCCCCACCGCGAGGGAGGAGACCGACCAGTTGCGCCTCCCCGCCGGTCGCCGCCCGCCACCCCAAGGATCAATGTCGGCCGCGCGGTCCCCGTCGGTCGCTGCTCCGGATCCAGGCCGCCCACCGCCCCGCCCCCGTCAGCCCGATCTATTTCCCACCGGATCCCATCTTCGCCGCCGTCCAACGCGCCTTCTTCAAGGAGCTGCGACCCCATGTCTCAGAGGAGCTAGCCCCGACGCCATTGATGCCCGAGCGACGCTCCCAAGCTAGGAGCGGCACCAGGACGACCACGCCCCCGAAGCCTAAACTGCAAGGTGAGCTCGTCCCCTTCTCTTCTTCCCTATGGATCAGTGTCCTGGCTCATGTTCTCTGTTCTGTACATGTGTGCAGTTTATTTTCAGAGTACTTGTTGTGTGCAAAATCCTACCCTGGTGCATGTTGTTGGTTGTTTAATTCTGGAATCACAAGTTAATGCATTTTGCTGTTGCGTGTAGCACTGCTACCAGCGATTTTTGAGCCGCTTGTGCCTGCGCAGCTTGCTGACGCTGCGCGTCCTGGGTGTGGTCTAGAAAGCAATCAGAGAAATAGATATGTTTGAATGTGAGAGGAAGCTACGGCCATGCACAGCTCACAGCAGCAGACTGCACAGATTGGATCAGGAACAATCAAATCAGAAGAGACAAGGGATACATCAAATCGAAAGAGAGCAACTCATCACTCATAGGAGTAGGAAGGAGAATCCTTGGGCTTTATCAAAAATTTGTGAGCTTTCCATGGAACAGTGATTAAATACTGCAAAGGTAAACTCTAATTAGTCATTAATTAGTTAGAAATTAGATAGATGGACTGGTGCTAAGTAAAGGTAATTGTAAAACTAGAACTGAACTGTACATAATTTCAAACAGTTTGCAAGCTACGAGCAAAAATCTGATGTCGGCGCTGCAGTTTTGGGATCAATAGGAATTTCCAACAGTACCAAAAAAATTGTGGTATTAATAGTAATTTCCTATAGTACAAAAAACTATTACTGATTTAAAGTTTGTAAGCTACGAGAAAAAATCTGATGCTGGCGCTCCAGTTTTGAGTAAGAGCATATTATTTTGTGGTATTAATAGTAATTTCCAACAGTACAAAAAAATTATTACTGATTTACAATTTGCAAGCTACGAGCAAAAATCTGATGCTGGCACTGCAGTTTTGGGTAAGAACATATTATTTTGAAAGCACGAAAGTTGGAGACATTTCCTCTAGATATCATGTGTGGTCTCATTTTCGTTGTTTCGGAGGTACAAAATAAATGTGGAGTTGTAGTATATGTTTGTGTGAAAAGCTATGAATAGTCTTTTTCAAAGGAGTTTGACTCTCACAGGTTTGGGCAGTTGTAGTGTGAGGTGCTTGTGGCGAGGTGCTGCTTCAAAGCGGACAACATGCAAAGGAGGACAGAAAGGAGGGAGGCCGCTCGCAGTTCCAGTGTTGTCTACGACGGTGCACAAAAAGGAGGAGGCGAGATGGTGAAGATCGACGTGTTGTCGCTGCCTCCTGGTGAGACTCCCACAACATATTAGATGCGTACTCGCCTACCATGTCCTCCCAACGCCATTCGCCCAGCTCAAATTTGGGGCACCCAAATTTTCACCACAGGTGAAAAGGTCACTAACCACTCCCTAATGGTATTTCCAAGCAACTTCGATGCTCATGTATACCAGCGTAATGTTTCAACTTTCAACCATGCATAGCGAACGACATCATCTTTTGTCTACTTAAGAAGCCTTGGTCCTTCATGATTATTTCATGCTTTTGATTGGAGATAAATAATGCTTTATGGTTTTGTATTGCCACTCCTTACTATTTGTCAAGATCTAACTATGATTTGCAATGCGGGAGCCTGGGTTATCCAGTGATTGGTCTCTTAAGTAAAATATATGTGGCATAATTAGCTTTTCTATTTCCATGTCTTCTTCAAAGACTGAGCTTATGCGTTGTTCTGTACCCCGGCCCCTGCATGTATTTCGTGAAGCGTCTGTGTATATTGATGTTTTCCATCTTCGTTCTTTCGGAATCCCTTTTTCAATTATGCTGCCATCTTAACTTGCAGATTTGAGACAAGATTACCCAACGAAATTTACTCTACGTCTCCGGCAATTTAGATTATTAGTAGTACAATATAAATTTATCATACATTGCCAGAAAAACAGCAAGCAACACTAGCCCTTCGTCAACTCTAATAGTACTGCTGTACATACTGAAGTTCATTTGTTTCACTTCTTTTTTTATAGCCATGAAACAGCCTTGGTACGTTACTCATTTTAGATTCTTAGATATCTCTGCACATGCTTCCATGTGGTAGCCATTGCTGTTTCGTTTCATAAAAGTTACCATATTCGAGCATTCTTATATGCATATTTGTTTCCTAGATCTGTCAACACGAGTGTCTCCCTAAGGTCCTAAAACATTTATGGTGAATTATGTATTACAACAAAATCATTCTGCGAAAAAAGCCCATGTAGAAAATTACCCGATATTCTCTCTTTTATACTAAAATCTAACATATAGTAAATCGAGAAAAAATAGCATGTGCCATCCGTAGCTCCTTACTGTTCTTTGCATATCGTATATTTATAATACATGGAGCTTTACCAATGTGTACTGTATTTGAAAAAATACGTGGATTATGGCATCAAGGGTGAAAACAAATATGTAGTTGTATATGATCTCCAAATTTTGTTTCTCCTAGGTATTTTAAGGATACACAAATGTAGTTGTATATAATCTCCAAATTCTATTTCCTCAACAAGCTTCTATAGTCCCCTTAATTTCATTTGCACAGTTGTTTTGATAAATTAGGTCTAGATTCATTGTGCCACTTCATATTTCAGAATACATGTGTGGGAACGAAGCATATAACTAATATATTTTCATGTTGTAATTATAAGAGGCTGATTTCATCTATTCATCGTTTCATCCATGTTGCATGAAAATGCCAATTGTATTTGAAGAAGAAAGAAACACTCATTGTTTGAGTTCAGTCCAATATATTGTAGCAGCAAATATTCTTATCCCTGAAAAAATATCTCAATTTTGAATTAGTATGAATTTGCTATGGCCCATCCTAGAGATAATTAGACCGCTCCTGAAATTAAGACTACACATTGCTAATGTCGCAAGTGTTTAAAATGGCCACTCTGACTACATTTTCAGCTAAGGGTTACTCATTTAACTAATACGTACTACACTTTGGAGTACCTTTCACGCCAAATAAGAGTACTGTATGCAGCAGTTTTAAGAAAACTTCTCTTTCCCTGAAGTTTCTCTTCCAATTTTGTTTTCATATAATCCAGAAAAATCATGTCTTAGGTGCAACAACAGATCGATTTGGTGTGCAAGAGGCTGAATTTACTTGATTTTTTTCTTTACCTCTCTGACATGATTAATTTTCATACCCATAGGATTATGTACTTTACAACACTATGGTTTCCTATTATCAGCATTTTTAGGATGGTAGGACCAAGTATTGGATGATATTTCACAACCTAAATCATTTTTATCTTTTCTAAAAATAAAGTTTATTGAATTTAATACCTTATGGATCAAATAAGTATATGGTATTTACTTTTAGTAGGAATGTATGTATGTTTGCCACGGGGATACTGAGCCTTTGCATAGTTTCAAGACCTATCAATTGTGATTAAATTATCTTTATCTCTAATAACTAGCCCGTGCAGTCACACGGGTTGATGACTAGTGACTGCTAATGTGTGAACAAATTTCAGAATAGTGAAATGCATTTTTTGGCTATGCAGAAAATGTACTGCTATATGTGTGTAGTTATACTGCTGGTGGTATATGTGTGCAAATGTACCGCTAATGGTTCATATGCGTAAACTTTTGTTGTATGACATATAACAAAACTGGTTATTCGTCTTTATTATAACTTGTCTTAACTAGGAATATTTGTGGCACTGTAGTACACGCACTAGCAAAAAAGAACAGACTAGGGGTGAGCTCGACTATCATCTCTTCCCCCTCCCCTATTTGCTTTGTTTCGGTCGTTGTGCCGATGCCAATAGATTTTGCTTTCATGTCAAGTCTCATAACCTAGGCGTCTCCCGTTCGAAAGGGCGACATCTATAAGATTGTCCATCTGGAGCCATTTTAAACCTAGGCATCTCCCGTCATAAGATTGTCCATCTGGAGAGCGTCTCCCGTTCAAAAGGGCGACATTTATGGCCATCTGGAGTGCACAAATGAAACTTGCTTCAACAAAGTTGTATATTCAGTTATTTCGCTTTGAGATGTTGCTTGTCATTTTATTTGGTTGTCTTTTAAAGTTTTTCTACATGTTCGATCATTACCAGAAAGTGATCTTTTAAGCAATATCTTATACACACTGACATCAAGCTTAGAAGATTCAGTAAAGATTTAGGATATGATTATAGATGTTTTGAGGATCATGTAGCATGCTTTTCTTTACAGTCCACTTTTGCCGGATAGAATTTATCTTAATTTGGTGTGTTCATGCTAACGAGACATTGCAAATGATCTTTAATTTGGTGCAACATAACTCCCGACAAGCATCGACGTCTGCCATTGGCGCGACCAAGAACCCTGATCCTCCTCCGTCAGCCACTACCGCGAGCAAGAGCCTTGATCCTTCACCTACGGGTTGACGGTAAGTTTTGCCTAGTGCTTTTCTTAATTAGCTCCAAAATGACCTATTTAACATAGGATAGCTCTAAAATGACCTATACTTAGCATTTTTTCCTCCAAAATGACTTAATATGCTTAGCTAGCTCAAAAATGACCTATTTAACCTAGGATAGCTCTAAAATGACCTATACTTAGCATTTTTTCCTCCAAATGACTTAATATGCTTAGCTAGCTCTAAAATGACTTACGAAATGACATATTTTAGCTCCGAAATGACTTCATATGCTTAGCTAGCTCCAAAATGACATAATAAACTTATTAGTTCCAAAATGACCTTACTTAGCATTTTTACACCAAAATGACTTAGTATGCTTAGTTAGCTCAAAAATGACATAATAACCATACTTAGCTCCAAAATGAACTATTTTACAGATATAAGTTGCATCATAATAATCTTCACATTTTAGTTGCATCATAATAATCTTCTTCTTCTAGTCTTCTTCTTCTAACTCTCTTCTTTCCCATTTTGTAAATTTGCTTCAGATCACGGAATCTTGGGTTGATGGAGTGCTTGTCTTTAGTTTTTGTTTTGACTTTGTGAAACTTGCTACCTATGATGAAACTGTGTAATATTGATGAAACTATGTATATGTATGGATGAAACTTGCTACTATTGGTAACATGTGTTGGATATGTGTTCGATATATATGTGTTCATGACTATTGGTAATATGTGTTGAATATGCTATACTGGTCATATAAATATATTTGTGTTTGATTTTCTGTGAAAATGAACTGATATAAGAAAAAACAAAATTAAATGGGGCAATATAGGCACTTTGCCATCAGCTGGCAGATGGCAAAGAGGCCACGTGTCATCTACATGCAACATTTGGGCTGGCCTATTTGGGCCCTTTGCCATCTGCTAGCAGACGGCAAAGCATGCAGCCTTTGCCATCTGCTGGCAGACGGCAAACAGCCTACAGCCTTTGCCATCTGCTGGCAGACGGCAAACAGCCTACAGCCTTTGCCATCTGCTGGCAGACGGCAAAGTCTGCCGTTAGGCTTCTAACAGGGCTAACCCCGTTAAGAGGCTTTGCCATCTGCCAGCAGATGGCAAAGGCACAGGCTCTTTGCCATCAGCCAGCAGACGGCAAAGAAGCGTTTGCCGGCAGGGTTTCAGACAAACTGTTTGCCATCTGCTGGCAGATGGGAAAGACTTTGCCATCCGCCGACAATGCCTGTGCCATCTGCCATGGCAGATGGCAAAGTGCCAGATTCCAGTAGTGCTTGTTGGTAAGACAAGGGACAAGGTAACCTAATGCTTTCATGGACATCATCTTGTGTGAACTACACTCTATGTCTATGGATATCCTTGTTTGTTCCTTATGGGACTAACCCGTGTAGGTATTGAAAGTGCAACTCACTCAAATGGACTGCTCTGAATGATCTACATCAACATTGAGCATCCACATCCTCAACATCTACATGAAGTCATCATCGACAAAACCCAAGGTTACTTCATCCCTCTTAAGGGGGATATCATATCTAGGGGAGCTTTACCATAAGAATTGAGCTAAAGCAACTCTAATGGTGTGAACACAACAATGCTTTATGTAAAAGTGGTAACCCCACTTATGCTTAACCGATGAGTATGACCTACGATCAAATTTTCTCATTTGACTCCTCAGTCAATATACTCATATATAGATGACCTAGTCATCGCAAATTGCTTGATAGATGCTAGAGTGTTTGTGATGCTTTGTCACATATTTCATTTTCCATTTTATTGTGTGAGCATGTTGATTGCATATTTCACTCATTTAAGGCCATCCATTTGTTGCTTTTATTGTTTGGCTCTTTTTCTTTTGCCATTTGGATGGAAAATAATGCCTAAGAACTTCCTCTATCTATCTATGCTTTTCTCGTCTCAAACTCTATTCATGCTACATCACAAAGTTTGATCAAGTCAGATTCGAACACTCTGTGTGAGGAGCATTCGGAGTCCCTGATTCGTCATAGACTTAAACATCCAAAACCTCTCTATGCATTTCGGTCTGACCGATTCATCCTTTTCGGTCTGACCGAGTTCACTGAGTTGATCTAGGTTTTCAATCTCGGTGCAACCAATTAGAACATTTCGGTCACACCGAGTTGCAGTAACCGCTTGTGATTCTGCATATTGGTGCCACCGAGTTGTTCCACTCGGTCACACCGAAAGGGTCAAGATATATATACCGTCAGGTCGAATTTTGGAAATTTCTCCAAAACCCTTCATCCCATGTGTGTCCTGCTCTTCCGCCTCGGGTCTCTGGATCGTCCTCTCGTCACGAATGACCTCCCGCCACTTGTCTCCATCGATCAACTGAATTCAACTCCGTTGTTGCCGCCGTAGCGAACTCACCGTCGAACTAGGGTATGAGTTTAACCCTTTGTGTTGTTACTTTCTTCGATTCTTAGCACAAAGCAAATCCATGTGCCTTACCACTTATGAAATCTTCCTATCCACCAAAAACTTCCTTTAGTTTATATTTGATTCGAAAATTTAGGGTTAGGTTTCCGCCGAACTCATCTCAGACCGACCGAGTTGTGGAAATCGGTCTCACCGATTTGGCCTAGGCCATTGCACTTGCACTTTTCGGTCTGACCGAAAGTTGCAAATCGGTGTGACCGAGTTCAACTCTCTGTGAAACCCTAGCAATCTTGGAGTCACCGAACTGTGTCTCGGTCTGACCAATTTCACTAGCGTAGACTCCAAAAGTTGCTTCTGTGTAACCGAGTTTAACAAATCGGTAGCTCCGGAATGCTTTCTGTGGAAAACTAAAACTAAGTTTTTGACTCATTTGTTTTGCAAAACTCTGGATTTTGTGGTGCTCATCCACTCTATCTCATCTATAACTATTCACAGGGTCAGCGGTAAGTTTGCTTTGCCACAATGTCTGACTAGAGTGATAGCCAAAACAAGTCAGAAGAGTAGATGAACCTGAGTGAGGGCACTAGTCCCTCTAGCAGCTATGATGAGGGTAGTAGGAGTACTCCAAGCAGCTTGCCGATAGCTACAAGGACAAGGAAGAAGAGAAACTCAGACTTAGAGGATGAGGATTATGTTGCAGCTGAGGAAGAGGTGAGATCCAAGAAGAAGGTGCTGAAAAAGGAATATGCTGCTGCTGCAACAAAGCCTGGTATGCACAAGAAGGCCCCTGCAAAGAGGGTGCCAACCTTAAAAGCCAGGGCCTCAACTGTTGAAACTTCCAAGTCAAATGTTGAAGAGGCTTCTGGAGAGGGTAAGAAAAGGAAAGAAAGGGTCAATAAGACTATGGCCAAAGTCACTTGAAGATCCTCTATGATGGTGTGACGACCCCGATTCAATCGTACACTAATCATACACGCAAACGTGTACGATCAAGATCAGGGACTCACGGGAAGATATCACAACACAACTCTACAAATAAAATAAGTCATACACGCATCATATTACAAGCCAGGGGCCTCGAGGGCGCAAATACAAGAGCTCAATCATAGAAGAGTCAGCGGAAGCAACAATATCTAAGTACAGACATAAGTTAAACAAGTTTGCCTTAAGAAGGCTAGCACAAACTAGGATGCAGATCGAAAGAGGCGCAGGCCTCCTCCCTGGGATCCTCCTAAACTACTCCTGTTCGTCGTCAGCGCCTTCACGTAGTAGTAGGCACCTCCCGAGTAGTAGTAGTAGTCGTCATCGACAGTGGTGCCTGGCTCCTGGACTCCATCGTTTGGTTGCAGCAATCGAGTATAGAAAGGGGAAAGAGGGAGCAAAGCAACCGTGAGTACTCATCCAAAGTACTCGCAAGCAAGGAGCTACACTACATATGTATGCATTGGTATCAAACGGAAAAGGGGTATCATATGTGGACTGAACTGCAGAATGCCGGAATAAGAGGGGGGATAGCTAGTCCTATCGAAGACTACGCTTCTTGCAACCTCCATCTTGCAGCATGTAGAAGTGAGTAGATGGTAAGTTCACCAAGTATCATCGCATAGCATAATCCTAACCGATGATCCTCCCCTCGCAGCCCTGTGAGAGAGCGATCACCGGTTGTATCTGGCCCTTGGAAGGGTGTGTTTTATTAAGTATCCGGTTCTAGTTATCATAAGGTCAAGGTACAACTCCAAGTCATCCTGTTACCGAAGATCAATGCTATTCGAATAGATTAACTTCCCTGCAGGGGTGCACTACATTTCCCAACACGCTCGATCCCCTTTGTCCGGACACACTTTTCTGGGTCAGGACCGGCCTCGGAAGATCAACACGTCGCGGCCCTACCTAGGCACAACACGGAGGTCAGCACGCCAGTCTAAATCCTATGCGCGCAGGGGTCTGGGCTCATCGTCCATTGCACACCTGCACGTTGCGTACACGGCCGGAAGCAGACCTAGCCCCCTTAATACAAGCGCGAGATTACGGTCCAATGCGGCGCGCGTCGCTTAGTCACTGACGTCATGAAGGCTTCGGCTGACTGTTCCCGCATAGTTGGTTAGTGCGTATAGGCCAGTGGCCAGACTCAGATCAAATACCAAGATCTCGTTAAGCATGTTATTTTGGAGTAACCGCGGACACCGACCAAGGCCAGGCCCACCTCTCTCCTAGGTGGTCTCAACCTGCCCTGTCGCTCCGCCACAAGTAACAGTCGGGGACCGTCGGGAACTCAAGCCCACCACTACCTGGATGGAGCCACCTGCCCCTTCAGCCCCCACATCGGAATCACGTGCGGGTACTCAACGAGCCGACCCGACTTTAGTCAACATAAGTATCATATAATATGTATATAAGTATATGCCCGTGATCACCTCCCAAATGATCACGGCCCGATAGTATAGCATGGTAGACAGAAAAGAATGTAGGGCCACTGATGATAAACTATCGTCCTATACTAAGAATTTAGGATTGCAGGTAAGGTATCAACAGTTGTAGCAACAATGATAGGCTATGCATCAGAATAGGATTAACGGAAAGCAGTAACATGCTACACTACTCTAATGCAAGCAGTAGAAAGAGAGTAGGCGGTATCTGGTGATTAAGGGGGGGCTTGCCTGTTTGCTCTGGCAAGAGAGAGGGGTCATCAGCACCGTAGTAGAACTGGGGCACCGGCGGTCTTGGGGTCTACCGGAAAGAAGTAACGGAGGGGTTACAAAATAAATAATAGAGCAATCAAAGCAACACAAAGCATAACATGGCAATACGCGGCGCTAGGGTGACCTAACGCGTTATGAGGTGATACCTGTGAAGGGGGAAAACAACCGGGAAAGTATCACTGGTGTTTCGTGTTTTTGGATTGATGAATCAGAGGGGGAAAGTTGCGTGTTCGCTATGCTAGGGATGCGTGGCGGACGAACGGGCTGCGTATCCGGGTTCATCTCGTCGTTCTGAGCAACTCTCATGTACAAAGTTTTTCCATTCGAGCTACAGTTTATTTTATATTAAATTTTAAAAGATTTAAATCATTTATAGGATTTATTTAATTATTTAACTCAACATTATCCAGAACAGTGTTTGCTGACGTCATCATGACGTCAGCAGTTGACCTGGTCAACCTGACAGGTGGGTCCCACCCGTCATAGACTGTTTAGTTACTTAAGAATAGTTAATTAGGTTAATTAGTCATTATGTTAATTAATCATAATTAGTTAATTTAATCAGAATTAATTAAGTTAATTAATTGGTTAATTAATTAATTAATTTAATTACTATTTATTTATTTATATTTATTATTTATTAATTTTTTATATTCGTTCTGGGGCGGGGCCCATTTGTCATAGGCCCCTGGGGCCTAGCGGGTGTGGGCGATGGACGCAAGCGCGTGGGCGCCCGTTACGGCGCTCGCCCAGGCCAGCCGCGGGGGCTGGACTTGCTAGGCGCGGCGGGGCGCCAGCGGCCAGGCGCGGCACGGAGGAGAGCAGCGCCGGCAGGGGTGCGAGCAACACCTGGCACGGCGTCGCGCGGAAAGCAGTGAGGCGGCAGAGAGCATGCGGGGGAAAGGCACGGCGGCGTGCGGCTGCAGGTGCGCGCGCGTAGTGGCACAGCTGGGCGCGAGAGCAGCTGCGGAATGCGGTGGTCGGGCAGCATGTGGTGTGCGGCGAGCACGCAGCTGGTGCGGGGCTGCGGCAGAGCAACGTGAGCAGGGGAAAGGGCAGCAGCAGCGTGGGGCTAAGGCGGCACACGGTCGCGGCAGCCGGCGAGTGCACTGCGGCGAGCGGAAGGAGGTGGTGGCGCAGGCATCTGCGGGCGGGGGGCGCGCGCGGCGGGCGGACGACGCGAGAAGAGACGCAGGGGAGGCAAGCCAAGCGGAGCCGTGGGTGCGGGCTTGGCCGCGGCCGGAGGTGGAGCAGAGCGAGGGAGGCAGGGGTGGGCCGGAGCAAGCGGGTGCGGCCACGTGAGCGCGTGCACGGGACGGCGGGCACGGCGACGTCCGAGACAGGGAGAGGGGAGAGGCCGGGGCATCACCGACGGTGTAGGGGACTGGGCAGCGGGGCATGGGGAGGACGACGGGGACGGTATGACACGGGGGAGGAGGAGGCAATGACGTCTAGCGAGGTGGCGATCGGGGCGGCGGCGACGTCGAGCACCGAGGCGCGGTCGTGGGCGTGCCGGGTGTGGGACGATGCGTACGCGCGGTGATGGGGAGTCCGACGACGGGGTGGTCTTCGGGCGGCGACGGACGGCTTCGGGCGGGCGCCGGCGAGGCGTCGAGGCGACAAGGTCGGGGCGGTTCGAGCCCCCGATCCAATCGGGGGGAGAGTGGGAGGAGTGGGGGTTTGGGGGGGTTGGGGTTTGGGGGGGTGAGGGGATAAGGTGTGGCCGGCTGGGCCAGTTGGGCCGGCCTGGCTAACAGGTAGGCCAGCTGGCCCAGGGGGTTCTTATCTATTTTTGTTTTGTTTTGGTTTTCTGTTTTTATTTCTTATCTTTTATTTATTTTCTTTTCTATTTTATTTCATTTTAATGTATTTAGGTATTTTATAAAAGCATGGATCTCACGCCATAAATTCCTAGGAATTTATTTGCACACACCGAACATTTTAGTTTTTATATTTGAAAATCTTACTGTTTGCCTATATTTTAAATTTTAATTTCAATTGTTTTTTGAACTAACTCGAGTTTATCAACAGTAACCGAGGTGACATGGCACCATTAGCAGAGGTTTACTGTAGCTTGATTATCCGGGCATCACAGATGGAAGAAGAAGAAGAAGAAGATGTTGCACCAGCATCAAAGTCTCAAAAGCTGATGGGAGATGCCATCAAGTCTGGGCCGCCCCTTCTAAGCCCAAGACAGCTCCCAGAGCTTCTGCTCCAGCTCCAAAGACTACACCCAAGAGGAGCACAAGAAATATTCAAGCTACTGAGAAGAACAAGGCCCCAGTACCTGAGATTGATGAAGAAGATGCTGAAGCCCGCGTGCTTAGGAAACTCAAACCCATGATTCTAGATCATGATAATAGCCATCCAGTGGCAGAAGACATGAACATTAGGAAGGCTGCAGGTCTCAGACTTTGGAGACAATCTGATCCATATGTTGTAAGGAGAAGGACTGCTGTGGACTACAGGGTCCATACCAAAGAGCAGCAAGATTTCTATGAGACCATCTTGCTTGATAAGAATCCAATTATTTGTGATATGAAGTGGGCAGATTGGCGATACATTAATGATAATGAAGATCATTTTCTAGGAGTGCATGAAAGTTTCAGATCTTGTGGAGCAGATGACTTTGTGGGTCACAAACTCACTAAGTGGAATGATGAACTTATTATGCAATTCTAGTCCACAACACACTTCTATCCTGATGGTAGAATTGTTTGGATGTCTGAGGGTACAAGGTACCAATCAACAGTTGCTGAGTGGGCCAAATTGATCAATGCCCCTGAAGAGAATGAGGATGACTTGGATATCTATGCAAAGAAGAAGAAAGACCACAACTCAATGGCCAACATGTACAAAGAAATTCCAAACAAAGCCTTGGAAACTCATAAGCTAGGGTCTGTTCATTATCTGTTATCTAGTTTGGCCACAATCAACACTATCTTGAGGCATACCTTATTTCCCAAATCTGGAGATCACAAGATGATCAGAGGTCATTCTATCAACTTGCTGCAATTGTTTGATGTGACCCAAAAGTTTAAAGTCGTGAGCCTGATTGTGGAAACAATCAAGAGGACAACTACAGATCAGAAGAGGTCATGTGGGTACGCTCCACATATTCAAATGCTCATCAACTACAAGATGGGCACATGCACATATCTTTTGGACAAGGAGCATCTACCCTTGAGACAAGATTTTGAGGACAACATTGTTGTCATGACTGAAGAAGATCCTACATCTGCACAGGCACAAGAGAAAAGAGAAAAGGCTAAGGCTGAGAAAGCTGCAAAGATGCCAAGTGCTGAGGAGGCATCTCAAGTGTTTCTCAAATCTAAGAACGAACAAATTGGATATCTGATTCAAGCAACCTTGAGGATTGAGAAAGGAGTGGCTACCCCGACTCAGAACCAAGAGAGCTTGGAAAGGATCATTGAGAGTAAGGTCTATGGTCTTGATCTAAAAGTGGCAAAGATGTAGACAGCAGTTGAGCAGCTCCAGGAAGAAGCTGAGGAGAGGAAAGGGCAGGATACCACAAATGCCTTTTAGAGAGTGCCAAAAGGGCAGAGATCTGCTGTAGTGCAAGTGACTCACACTAGAGCTACTACATCAGCACATGCAGCCACAGCATCAGCGCCACCTCCAGTTGCCACTCCACCAGCTCCAACAACTTCCACAGATGCATTCGTCCTTGGAGTCCACTCAACACCTCCTCCCGAAGATCAATCCTAGAGAGACGCATAGCACTATGAATTTCAAACTTTTTGGTAACTTGTTGCCAAAGGGGGAGAAATGTATAGATCATAGGCTTCGAGAGAGAGTGTTTTTGCTTTTCTTCTTTTGTCTCTCTTGCTATTTGGTTGATACTTTTGTGTGCTTGCTTGATACTTTATGTCTATCTGTGTGAGATACTTATTTGATCATTTGTTTGATCATATCCTACATTAATGCTTGTGCTTGAATGATGTTATCTTTTATATCTCTTGTATGATCATTCACTTTGCCTTGGTCATGAGTGCATGTTTTTACCTTCTATCATTTTGAGCTGTCCACCAAGATGTATGTGATATGGAAGAGTAACCCATGATCCTAATTTATTGTGCATTTGCATTCAAAAGAAAATTTTAAATAATGCAAAATTTTAGGGGGAGCTCTTTCTTATCACATACTTCTCAAAGCGACGATGTATTTAAATCGTATTATCATTTTTCGAAGCTTTGATCTATATGTTGTCATCAATTACCAAAAAGGGGGGATTGAAAGTGCAACTATCCCTGGGTGGTTTTGGTAATTCCTAACAACATATAGCTCATTGAACTAATGCTCTTTCAAGATGATCATTTCAGAAAGTTCAATGATTGGCATGGCATGGACTAGGAATGTGGACCCCTCAAAATGCTAAGGACACACATTGGCTCAAGCTCAAGACTCTACATTTTCATTTTAGTGATCCAAGATCACATTGAGTCCATAGGAAAAGCCAATACCATTAAAAGGGGATAAGGGGTTGCTTAATGGCTTGCTTGCTCAAAATGCTTAGTGATATGCTCCAAAAGTCCTCAACCACTTTCTCATATCCACATATGTCCCAAACCAAAAGTCAAACTCAGCCCCACCGATTTGATCTATCCGGCGCCACCGAGTTCACTTGACATAGCCATAGCCAGGAACCCTAATCAGTTCGATCTCACCGATAGGGATCTCGGTCTCACTGAGATGGGGTTGCAAACTCTCTGTTACCCTTCGTAATGTTTCGGTCTAACCGAGAAGAGAGATCGGTCCCACCGAGTTTGCAATGCAAACTCTCTGTTTCCCTTTCGTAACGTTTCAGTCTCACCGAAATGAGTGATTCAGTCCCACCGAGTTTGCCTGACCAACTCTCTGTTTGCCTATTACAGAAATAGGTTTTACCAAGTTGATGTGATTGGTCTCACCGAGATTACGTTATGCCCTAACCCTAATGAAATCAGTCCCACCGAGTTTACATGTCGGTCCCACCGAAAAGCCTAACGTTCACATTTTGAACTGAATCGGTCTGACCGAGTTTCATGATTCGGTCTCACCGAGTTTGGTAAATTGTGTGTAACAACTAGAGTTTGTGTGGAGGCTATAAATACCCCTCCACCCACTCCTCATTTGTGGAGAGAGCCATCAGAATGTACCTACACTTCCAACATACATTTTTTGAGAGATAACCACCTACTCATGTGTTGAGACCAAGATATTCCATTCCTACCACAAGAATCTTGATTTCTAGCCTTCCCCAAGTTGCTTTCCACTCAAATCATCTTTCCACCAAATCCAAATCTATGATAGAGAGTTGAGTGTTGGGGATACTATCATTTCAAGCACAAGAGCAAGGAGTTCATCATCAACACACCATCTATTACCTTTTGGAGAGTGGTGTCTCCTAGATTGGTTAGGTGTCACTTGGAAGCCTCCATCAAGATTGTGGAGTTGAACCAAGGAGTTTGTACGGGCAAGGAGATCGCCTACTTTGTGAAGATATACCCTAGTTAGGCAAGTCCTTCATGGGAGATGGCCATGGTGGGATATACAAGATTTCTTCTTCGTGGACCCTTCATGGGTGGAGCCCTCCGTGGACTCATGCAGCCGTTTCCCTTCGTGGGTTGAAGTCTCCATCAATGTGGATGTACGATAGCACCACCTATCGAAACCATGCCAAAATCTTCGTGTCTACATTGCATTTGCTCCCTCCAAACTCCTCCCTTTACCTTCATATGCAAATGTTTTACATTCCGCTGCTATACTCTTAGACTTGCATGTGTAGGTTGATTGCTTGACTTGTGCTAAGTTGCTAAAATCTGCCAAGACTTAAAATTGGGAAAATGATAGATTTTTATTTGGTCAAGTAGTCTAATCGCCCCCCTCTAGACATACTTTTGATCCTACATTTGCAAACCAAGAAAGAACTTGAGTTCACTCATCATAGACATCTCAAACTTCTCCGACATTAGCCTTCCAAACTTTTCACTAAAGTGAGGGTTAGTTGAACTAAATATGATATGATCCACATAAATTTGGCACACTAATAATTCACCATTAGCCCTTTCAGTAAAAAGTGTAGAATGAAATTTTCCAATTTCAAAGCCCTTTTCAATGAGAAACTTAGTCAAGCATTTATACCAAGCTCTAGGAGCTTGTTTAAGACCATAAAGAGCTTTGTGAAGTTTGTAAACATGATCAGGTTTCTTGGGATTAACAAAGCTGGGAGGTTGTTTAACATAAACTTCCTCCTCGATTTCACCATTTAGAAAAGCACTTTTATGTCCATTTTATATAACGTAATCTCATGATGATTGGCATAAGCAAGTAAGATGCGTATGGACTCAAGTCTAGCAATGGGGGCATATGTCTCACCATAGTCCATACCTTCGAATTGAGTGTAGCCTTGGGTAACGAGACGGGCCTTATTGCATTCAACTTGTCCATATTTATCTTTCTTATTCAGAAACACCCATTTGGTTCCAATGAAATTTTGGTTTTCGTCGGCTTCTCTACCAATGTCCACACTTGATTCCTCTCGAAATTGTGTAGCTCTTCATGCATAGAGTTCACCCAATCTGGATCATCAAGAGCCTCTTAAACCTTCATAGGTTCAATATTATACATGAATGAGTAATTTTCACAAAAGTTAGCCAAACGAGTTTTAGAGCGAGTAATTCTCCTGGTTTGAATATCATCAAAGATTTGTTCGACATGATGGTCTCTTGAGGGTCTTGCTCTTACTCGTGAGAAGTTTTGTTTGGGTAGGGGTGGAACATCCTCTTCATTGTCTTGTTCTTCCTCTTGTCCTTCTTCAATGTTGTTGGCATTGTTGTTCTATTGTGGAGGTGGAGAGGGAGGTCGATGAGATTCATCTTGTTGTACTTCCTCGTTTCCTTCGCCTTGACGTGTTCCACTCGTGGATGCCTCCAAGTCAACTTGTGGTTCACCTTGTCATGAAGTTGAGGCTTTCACTTGAACGGATGAGGTACTCTCCTTCACCTCCGTTGGATGAATCTTGCCAATAGAAAAGTCTTGAATGGATTCCGAGGGGTCTTTGTCTCCTACATCAATTGGCAATTCCTCGGTGAGAAGCTTGTATGCCGTCTTGCCGAGAAGCTTGTGAAGATACAGTCGATTTGTTGCATGACAAGCTATCTCAACGGCTTCCACCCAAAAGTGTTTTGGCGTCTTATATTCATCAAGCATCATTCTCGCCATCTCAATGAGTGTCCGGTTCTTCCTCTTAACAACTCCACTTTGTCGAGGTGTGTATGTAGCCGAGAACTCATGTGAAATCCCTTCTTCGTGAAGAAAGGTATCCACATTGGTGTTCTTCAACTCCATTTCGTTGTCGCTCCGAACCTTCTTGATCTTCATTTCAAATTGATTTTGGGCCATCCTAGCGAAGTTCTTGAAGATCTTTTGGACCTGTGATTTATCATCAAGAAAGAACACCCACGTAAATCTTGAAAAATCATCAACAATGACCAATCCGAATGAGTTACCATTGAGACTCTTGTAGGCGTTGGGACCAAGAAGATCCATATGAAGTAGCTCAAGCAGTCTTCTCGTGGTCATAATGTATTTCATGGGATGACTTCCTCCAACTTGTTTTCTGCTTGACAAGCACTGCAAAGTCTATCCTTGTCAAATATAACATCTTTAACACCAAGGATATGATCACCTTTAATAAGCTTATCAAGATTTCGCATGCCCACGTGAGCTAACCTTCTATGCCACAACCAACCATTAGAAGATTTAGCAATCAATCAAGTTCTAGGTTGAGCCTTTTTTGTGAAATCAGCAATGTATAGATCACCTCTACGTATACCGGTAAAGACCATACTATGATTATCTCTTTGAAACACTTGGCAATCTACTTCAGTAAATAGGACATTGAAAGCGAAATCGGCTAGTCTAGATACGGAAAGTAAATTATAGCCAGGAGACTCAACGAGCATAACATTTTGGATAGATATGTCATGTGAGATGGCCACCTTACCAAGGCCAACCATCTTACCCTTTGAGTTATCACCAAAAGTGACATACTTTCAGGGGCCATCATTTTCAGCAAGCTCACAAAACATATCCTTATCTCAGGTCATGTGATCGGTACATCCACTATCGAGAACCCATTCATTTCCTCCGGCCATGTAACCACGAAGTTTAACCATACGACCAAAGTGTCTCATAGACTCATCAAGAGTGAAGACACTATCATCATCCTCATCATAATATCCATGTTCAACATCGTCTTGTGATTGATCATCACCTAGAGAGAGTGATTCATTAGATTTATGACCATAACAATGTGCATCTTTATGAATTCTAATGACTTGAGAAATGATGCTACTAATGACTCCAACATCTCCTTTGGCACACATAAGGTCACAAAGCTCAAATAGACAATCACCAAATTTTGGATCACTAGGATGCATTTTATGAAAAGCTATGGACTTTTGAAGAATCTCATCTAGATTTTCAAGGAGTAATTTGGAAAGCACTCCTTAGGATATCTCCATATGGTATAAGCACATTCAAATGTAGGCAAGCATACAAGTAAATTTCTAGACAACCCTCTTATGATAAGATCAAATGATCATGCAAAGCAATATGACAATGATGAAGCGTGTCATAATAACGGAACAGTGGAAAGTTGCATGGCAATATATCTCGAAATGGCTATGGAAATGCCATAATAGGTAGGTATGGTGGCTGTTTTGAGGAAGATATATGGTGAGTTTATGGTACCGGCGAAAGTTGCACGGTACTAGAGAGGCTAGCAATGGTGGAAGGGTGAGAGTGCGTACAATCCATGGACTCAACATTAGTCATAAAGAA
The DNA here is from genome assembly GCF_003073215.2 of Triticum urartu. NCBI lineage: Eukaryota > Viridiplantae > Streptophyta > Magnoliopsida > Poales > Poaceae > Triticum > Triticum urartu. Next base: position 368,354,922 of record NC_053025.1, on the reverse strand, counting down.
CTCACATACTTATTGCAAAAATATATTAGTTATTGAAACAAAGTACTACGCGCATGCTCCTAGGGGGATAGATTGGTAGGAAAAGACCATCGCTCGTCCCCGACCGCCACTCATAAGGAAGACAATCAATAAATAAATCATGCTCCAACTTCATCACATAACGGTTCACCATACGTGCATGCTACAGGAATCACAAACTTCAACACAAGTATTTCTCAAATTCACAACTACTCAACTAGCATGACTCTAATATCACCATCTCCATATCTCAAAACAATCATCAAGCATCAAACTTCTCTTAGTATTCAATACTCTATATGAAAGTTTTTACTATTCTTGGGTGCCTAGCATATTGGGATTATTTAAGAAAATTAACTATCAAAATGATATAAGTGAAGCATGATAGTTCATCTATTTCTATAATACCACCACCGTGCTCTAAAAAGATACAAGTGAAGCACTAGAGCAAACGACAAACTACTCCGAAAGATATAATTGAAGATCAATGAGTAGTCGAATCATTATGCAACTATGTGAAGACTCTCTAACATTAAAGAATTTCAGATCTTGGTATTTTATTCAAACTGAAAGCAAAACGTAATGAAATAAAATGACGCTCCAAGCAAAACACATATCATGTGGCGAATAAAAATATAGCTCCAAGTAAAGTTACCGATGAATGAAGACGAAACAGGAGATGCCTTCTGGGGCATCCCCAAGCTTAGGCTTTTGGTTGTCCTTGAATATTACCTTGGGGTGCCTTGGGAATCCCCAAGATTAGTCTCTTGCCACTCCTTATTCCATAGTCCATCGAATCTTTACCCAAAACTTGAAAACTTCACAACACAAAACTTAACAGAAAACTCGTAAGCTGCGTTAGTATAAGAAAGTAAATCACCACTTCAAGGTACTGTAATGAACTCATTATTTATTTATATTGGTGTTAAACCTTCTGTATTCCAACTTCTCTATGTTTTATAAACTATTTTACTAGCCATATATTCATCAAAATAAGTAAACAACACATGAAAAACAGAATCTATCAAAAACAGAACAGTCTGTAGTAATCTGAATCAAACGTATACTTATGGAACTCATAAAATTCTCAAATAAATTTCTGGACCTGAGGAATTTATTTATTAATCATCTTCAACAATAATTGACTAAATATCACTCTCCAAATAAAAACGGCAGCAATTCTCGTGAGCGCGAAAGTTTCTGTTTTTTACAGCATGATCAACAAGACTTCTCCCAAGTCTTCCCAAAGGTTCTACTTGGCACAAACACTAATTAAAAGCATAAAACCATATCTAAACAGAGGATAGATTAATTATTTATTACTAAACAGCAACAAAAAGCAAGTAACAAGAATAAAATTGGGTTGCCTCCCAACAAGCGCTATCGTTTAACGCCCCTAGCTAGGCATGATGATTTCAATGATGCTCACATAAAGGATAAGAATTGAAACATAAAGAGAGAATCATGAAGAATATGACTAGCACATTTAAGTCTAACATACTTCCTATGCATACGTATTTTGTGAGCAAACAACTTGTGGGAACAAGAATCAACTTGCATAGGAAGGTAAAACAAAGATAACTTCAAAATTTTAAGCACATAGAGAGGAAACTTGATATTATTGCAATTCCTACAAGCATATGTTCCTCCCTCGTAATAATTTTCAGTTGTATCATGAATGAATTCAATAATATAACCAGCACCTAAAGCATTATTTTCATGATCTACAAGCATAGAAATTTTATTACTCTCCATATAAGCAAAATTCTTCTCATTCGGGATAGTGGGAGTATCATAAGAGACTTGAATACTATAAATTGTTTCCACATTAAAAGAGTAATGTTCAGAAAAGGGGTAACCGTAATCATGGCAAGTTTTATAAATATAATCACTACTTTTTATAGCATAAGTATCATCACAATAATCATCATAAGTAGGAGGCATGCTATCATCATTATAAATTTGCATATCAAAACTTGCGAGACTAAAAATATCATCTTCATTAAACGTAGCATCCCCAAGCTTGGGACAAACATTAATTTCAGCAAATATATATTCTAAAATATGTCATCCTCATCAAACATAGCATCCCCAAGCTTGGGCCTTTTCGTATCATAAGCATAATCACTTTCATCATCAATAGTATGGATATCACCAATAGTATGGATATCACCAATAGTATAGCAATTATCATATTCTTCCAAGAAAGTGCCAAAAAGATTTTCAAGATCATAAGAAGTATCATTATCTTCCACAATTATATTTTCATGAGGCACAATAGTAATAGGAAGAGCATTATTTGGGGGAGATATCTTTTTACCTCTCTTTCTTTTCTTATTCTTCACCACATCATGTGTGGGTTCAATCCTCTTTTTGGAGCTCCTTATTAATGAGATTGGTTGAATAGGAGGCTCCTCCTCATTACCTGATTCATCATAAGAAATAATAGAAGTATATTGGGAAGTCTCTTCCCTTTCATTAGTATTTTCTTCATCTTCTATTTGCTTTCTTTTCTTTATGTAATTGGCAATATAAGGATTTTCAATATAATTCACCGCACAATACATATAAATTTTCTCTAGATCAAAATCAAGAAATCTATCAATATTAAACTTTGGAATACCCTCAGTTATACGTTTCATTTCCTCATACCCCAAAAGAAGACTAAGCTCTTTATGATGCTCAAGGGTAATCAAATTATCACAATTTTTGGATACGATTCGGTCATGAAACAATTTGCATTGGAGATTTAAATGACCATGTTCATTGCAAAGTTCACAAGGGGTGCAAAAAATATTGAATTTTTCAGCACAATCATCAAGACTTTCTTGCAACAATTTAGTTTCTAAATACTTATGCCTCTTGCAATATCTATCTTCCCTATTTGGTGTAGACTTGCAAACCCAACGCACTCCACAAAAATTGACATGTTTATAGGAGACATTTTAATCATAACTAGTGCAATCATCATTAGTATCATGGATATTCAAAGAATTCGTACTAAAAACTTTGCAATCATGCTCATCATTCAAAGATTTAGTGCCGAACATTTTATAGACTTCTTCCTCTAGCACTTGAGCACAATTTTTCTTTCCATCATACTCACGAAAGATATTAAAAAGATGAAGCGTATGAGACAAACTCAACTCCATATTTTTGTAGTTTTCTTTTATAAACTAAACTAGTGCTAAAACAAGAAACTAAAAGACTCAATTGCAAGATCTAAAGATATACCTTCAAGCGCTAACCTCCCCAGCAACGGCGCCAGAAAAGAGCTTGATGTCTACTACACAACCTTCTTCTTGTAGACGTAGTTGGGCCTCCAAGTGCAGAGGTTTGTAGGACAGTAGCAAATTTCCCTCAAGTGGATGACCTAAGGTTTATCAATCCGTAGGAGGCGTAGTATGAAGATGGTCTCTCTCAAGCAACCCTGCAACCAAATAACAAAGAGTCTCTTGTGTCCCCAACACACCCAATACAATGGTAAATTGTATAGGTGCACTAGTTCGGTGAAGAGATGGTGATACAAGTGGTATATGGATAGTAGATAAAGGTATTTGTAATCTAAAAATATAAAAACAGCAAGGTAACTAATGATAAAAGTGAGCGTAAACGGTATTGCAATGCATTGAAACAAGGCCTAGGGTTCATACTTTCGCTAGTGCAAGTTCCCTCAACAATACTAACATAATTGGATCACATAACTATCCCTCAACATGCAACAAAGAGTCACTCCAAAGTCACTAATAGCGGAGAACAAACGAAGAGATTATGGTAGGGTACGAAACCACCTCAAAATTATTCTTTCCAATCAATCCGTTGGGCTATTCCTATAAGTGTCACAAACAGCCCTAGAGTTCGTACTATAATAACACCTTAAGACAAAAATCAACCAAAACCCTAATGTCACCTAGATACTCCAATGTCACCTCAAGTATCTGTGGGTATGATTATACGATATGCATCACACAATCTCAGATTTATCTATTCAACCAACACAAAGGACCTCAAAGAGTGCCCCAAAGTTCTACCGGAGAATCACGACGAAAACGTGTGCCAACCCCTATGCATAGGTTCATGGGCGGAACCCGCAAGTTGATCACCAAAACATACATCAAGTGAATCACGTGGTATCCCATTGTCACCACAGATACGCACGGCAAGACATACATCAAGTGTTCTCAAATCTTTAAAGACTCAATCCGATAAGATTACTTCAAGGAGAAAACTGAATCCATTACAACAGAGTAGAGGGGGAGGAGAAACACAAGATCCAACTATAATAGCAAAGCTCGCGATACATCAAGATCATGCCAAATCAAGAACATGAGAGAGAGAGAGAGAGAGATCAAACACATAGCTCCCTGAGGGAGAACTACTCCCTCCTCGTCATGGAGAGCACCGGGATGATGAAGATGGCCACCGGAGAGGGATCGCCCCCTCCGGTAGGGTGTCGGAACGGGTCTAGATTGGCTTTTGGTGGCTACGGAGGCTTCTGGCGGCGGAACTCCCGATCTATCGTGCTCCCCGATTGTTTCAGCGTATATGGAGATATATAGGCAGAAGAAGTACGTCAAGGGGGCCATGAGGGGCCCACGAGGGTGGAGGGCGTGCCCAGGGGGTGGGCGCACCCCCTGCCTTGTGGCTTCATCGTAGATCCCCTGATGTGCACTCCAAGTCTTCTGGGCTTCTTCTGATCCAAAAGTAAGTTCCGCCAAGTTTCAGGTCAATTGGACTCCGTTTGGTTTTCCTTTTCTGCGATACTCTAAAACAAGAAAAAAAACAGAAACTGGCACTGGGCTTTGGGTTAATAGGTTAGTCCCAAAAATAATATAGAAGTGTATAATAAAGCCCATAAACATCTAAAATAGTAGATAATATAGCATGGAGCAATCAAAAATTATAGATACGTTGAAGATGTATCAGAGGCTGCCTTCTCGATTCTGGAGCCGTATAGGTCTCTGGAATCGCATCCGGTGGGGAGCCGAACTCAGGATCGCCCCCGCCGTCAGACCCCATGGGAGTCTTTTCCCCCACGTGTCCGGCCCCTGTGGTTTGACCTCCAGGTGCCGCCTTCACGGTTTCTTCCTTTCCTCCTTGGTCGGGGTCCTTCTGGGACAAAGCCTCGGTGTTATGCACCTGTTTGGAGGAAGGGGCCTTTGAGGGCATCCCGCTCTCCATAGCATTTGAGCTCAGCAGGTCCACTGATGAGGATTGTTTGGTACGGGACCTCACCGGACTATAAAAAATATGGCTTAGGTTAAAATACTAAGCCACGAGGAATCCAGACGCTTAAACATACTCGGATTTTATACACTTACGAGTTCACCAGGGGCTGGACCCTGGGATCCCATGCCGGGCTGCTGTCGGCGGCGACAGTGGACTCCTCCGGAAGAGGAGCCTTTCCCCTTTTGGGCAGTTCAGCCTCCAAGGGTGCGGAGGCCGTCCTTTTCCTTCTTCCCCCCACAGGGGATTTATCTTCCTCCTCTTCATCCTCTTCGGAGGCAGAATCGGCATCAGAACCTTCGGGTATTGTATCCGAAATGTCGCGGCGACGAAGGCCGCCCCGGGTCTTTTTGGCCTCCTTCTCGGCCGTCTTCTCCGGCACCTTGTAAGGCGCCGGAACCAGCATCTTCGTCAGAAGTGGGATGGCCGGGTCTTCGGGCAGCGGTCCGGACAATGGATCTGCTTCGCCTTCTTCGTCCAGCCCTGGGAGAGTTGAAATAACACGCGTTAAGAGCTTCCTTTGGTTCATCCGGATGGAAAAGTTTGATAAACTCACCGAACTTGCAGGGTGGGACAGTTGGTACCCGTGGTCCTCGGCGGAGTCCGGCCATGATTTGTTGGACTTGAAAAGCACCTTCCAAATGTCCTTGTGCGAGGAGCCGAAGAACCCTCGCAAGGTTTTGTGCCTGGCCGGATCGAATTCCCATGGATTGCAAGTACGGTATTGACAAGGCAGTATCCGGCGGACTAACTTCATCTGGACTACGTTGACAAGTTCAATGTTCTTGTCTCCCATACCTTTAACGCGCGTCTGGAGCACTGACAATTCGTCGGACAAGGACCAGACCAGGCCTTTCTTAACCCAGGATGTAAGCCGCAGAGGGGCACCGGATCGAAACTCGGGAGAGGCGGCCCATTCCTTGTTGCACGGCTCAGTGATGTAAAACCACTATTGTTGCCACTCCTTGACAGAATCGTTAAAGATTCCCATTGGCCATATGACGTTGGGCATCTTGCTCACCATAGTGCCCCCGCACTTGGCGTGCTCGTCGCCCACCACCTTGGGCTTCACATTAAAAACCTTCGGCCATAAACCGAAGTGCGGTGAAATGGGAGGGAAGCCTCGCACACGACGATGAACATCGAGATGTTGAGGAAGGAATTGGGGGACAGATCATGAAGATAGATCCCATAATAATACATGATGCCATGGACGAACGGGTGGAGGGGAAACCCTAGCCCGCGAACAAAGTGAGGGAGTAATACAACCCTCTCGTGGGGTTCCAGAGTGGGGACGATCTGTCCTGCCGTCGGGAGACGGTGGCTGATTTTCCTGGCCAAATACCCGGCCTCCCGAAGCTTTTTGATATCCTTCTCTCGGACGGTAGAGGCCATCCATTTGCCTCCTGCTCCCGATCTGGACATCTTTGGAAGACCTTTTGTGGGAAGAGAAGGTGAACGCTTGGGCGATGGAGCCTGAGCAGAAGGGAATGAATTGGGAAGAGGGTGTGGGTGAAAAGAGTGAATCCTTGTCCCTTTATAAGGGCAGAAGAGGCGGTGCGCCTCCCCACTCACCTGGTAAAACCTCTTATTCCCCAAGCGCCATAATAGATGGTGTGGTTGGGGTACCCACATCCGTATTGATGAGAATCCTGTGATAGGGGGACACGATCTCTTCTTTGACAAGACGTGTCAAGAAAATCGCCTCACGATATGTGCAGTATTGGTTGAAAAAACGGTTCGAATAATGACCGGGCCATGACATGATGTCATGTTGCTAAACGTGTTAGCAAATTAGATTTGTGGAAATATTATTCTCTCTACGGTGGTATGTGGAACTTATTTTCCAGATCCAGACACTATTCTTGTGTTCAAAATCTTCTATGGAGTATTCGGAAGAAGAACCCGCCTTGTAATGCCGAAGACAAATCTGCGCGTCGGACTCATCGTCATTGAAGCCTGGCTCAGGGACTACTGAGGGAATCCTAGATTAGGGGGTCTCCGGATAGCCGGACTATATTCTTTGGACGGATTGTTGGACTATGAAGATACAAGATTGAAGACTTCGTCCTGTGTCCAGATGGGACTTTCCTTGGTGTGGAAGGCAAGCTTGGCAATATGGATATGTAGATCTCCTCCTTTGTAACCGACTCTATGTAACCCTAGCCCCCTCCGGTGTCTATATAAACCGGAGGGTTTAGTCCGTAGGACAACAACAATCATACCATAGGCTAGCTTCTAGGGTTTAGCCTCTACGATCTCGTGGTACATCAACTCTTGCAATACTCATATCATCAATATCAATCAAGCATGACGTAGGGTATTACCTCCATCAAGAGGGCCCGAACCTGGGTAAACATCGTGTCCCCTGCCTCTTGTTACCATCTTCCTTAGACGCATAGTTCGGGACCCCCTACCCGAGATCCGCCAGTTTTGACACCGACAGAGGGGCGCCTAGAACACATAACAACAATCGTTAGCCATGTGTGGCGCCCCCCTCCACAGTTTACACCCCCGGTCATAGTTTTGTAGTTCTTGGGTGAAGCCCTGCAAGAGTCACTTCACCATCACCATCACCACGCCGTCATGTTGACAGAACTCATCTACTTCCTCGATGCCTTGCTAGATCAAAAAGGCAAGGGACGTCATCGCGCTGAACATGTGCAGAACTCGGAGGTGTCGTATGTTTGGTACTTGATCGGTCGGAGCTAGAAGAAGTTCGACTACATCAACTGCGTTGTCAAACGCTTCCGCTTTCGGTCTACGAGGGTACATGGACACACTCTCCCCCTCTTGTTGTTGTGCATCTCCTAGATAGATCTTGCGTGAGTGTAGGAAATTTTTTGAATTGCATGCTACGTTTCCCAACAGTGGCATCCGAGCCAGGTCTATGCGTAGATGATATGCACGAGTGAACACAAAGAGTTGTGGGCGGTGATCGTCATACTGCTTACCACTGATGTCTTATTTTGATTTGGCGGTATTGTTGGATGAAGCGGCTCGATCCAACCTTACATGACCACGTTCATGAGACCGGTTCCACCGACAGACATGCAACTAGTTTTGCATAAAGGTGGCTGGCGGGTGTCTGTTTCTCCTACTTTAGTTGAATCAAATTTGACTGTGGTCGGTCCTTGTTGAAGGTTAAAACAGCAAATTTGATAAATCACCGTTGTGGTTTTGATGCGTGGGTAAGAACGGTTCTTGCTAGAAGCCCATAGCAGCCACATAAAACTTCCAACAACAAAGTAGAGGACGTCTAACTTGTTTTTGCAGGGCATGTTTTGATGTGATATGGTCAAGACATGATGTGATAAACGTTATTGTATGAGATGATCATGTTTTGTAAGATATCTGACAACTGGCAGGATCCTTATGGTTGTCTCTTTATTGTATGAAATGCAAACGCCATGTAATTACTTTACTTTATCAATATAGCTGTTGAAGCAATAGTTTGTGAGACGACCACGACGCTACAATGGACATCAAGGTGTCGAGCCGGTGACGATGGAGATCATGACGATGCTTTGGAGATGGATATCAAAAGCACAAGATGATGATGGCCATATCATGTAACATATTTTGATTGCATGTGATGTTTATCTTTTATGCATCTTATTTTGCTTAGAATGGCGGTAGCATTATAAGATGATCCCTTAACAAAATTTCAAGGTATAAGTGTTCTCCCCGAGTATGCACCGTTGTGACAGTTCATCGTGTTGAGACACCACGTGATGATCGGGTGTGATAGACTCTACGTTCACATACAATGGGAGCAAGACGGTTTTGCACATGCGGAATACTCGGGTTAAACTTGACGAGCCTGGCATGTACAGACATGGCCTCAGAACACTAAAGACCGAAAGGTCGAACGTGAATCATATAGTAGATATGATCAACATAGATGTGTTCACCATTGATGACACTACAAAAAAATACACTTCCTGATGATACATGTTTGTCACAGTAGGTCACGTTTTCTGTCATGAATGTACATCCATGACGATTTTATGACAAAATCAAGATAGTCATACATGTGCTATCATAGAAGTGTTCCATGACATTACCAAAATTATCATCACGAAGTGTCCACTTCCATGACGATAAATCGCGCGTCATAGAAGTGCTTTCGTCAAGGGTGGCCGACACATGGCATCCACCGTAATGTGTCGTTGTTAAGCTATCGGGTATGGTTTTGGATCTGATAACCCATTAACATCCCGGACCAATGAGGATTTTCCACGTGTAAAATTGTCATTGGCCGGAGGAAACACGTGTTGGCTAACTGTTGGGACAGATGTCATCCATTCATTGGATAGGAGGCACCTATGATATGTCGACACGTAGCACGGCCCAACAAAGGCCCATTCCAGTGAAAAGGCCGACCCGTTTGACTTGGTTAAAAGGTAACGGGTCAGCCCACGGAAAGCATGTTAACGGCCTATTCATATATAGCCCATTTACGGCCTGCTAACTCATGGCCCGTTATAGCCTATCGGAATTAAGCCTAGTAGCTTCATCTGGGCCGTCCAATATGATTCCAGCCCGTTGTAACTTCCGGCCCATGATGTCTTTCGGCCCATACGAGGCCATTTGTAACTCTTGGCCCATTAACGGCCCGTGGTGAATCTGGCCCGCAATGAACAATGTATCGCTTTATACCCATTAACGTCCCATTATTCCATTGGGCCGTTTCCAACCCGTGTTATCTTTTGGCCTTCTCAAGGCCCATTTATTCTTGGGCTTATTTCCAGCATTCGGTTACTTACAGCCCATTACTGGCCTTTTCTGCTTGTGGGCCAGATTCAGCCCGTGGTTACAATCGGCTTGTTTACAGCCTGTTAATCCGTTGGCACGTCTTCATAGCGTCATCAAATACAACCGATTAACGACGGCCCATTATGGTCGGCCCATGAACGGACGATTCCAAATCTAGCCCGTTTACGGCCCATAATGCGGTCTGTTATTGGCTCATGTTTGGCCGATCGATCATACGGCCCATAGAAGGCCCACTGATGCTATGGCCCGTAGAAGGCCCATTGTTTCTACGACCCTTAGATGGCCCATTGTTTCTACGGCCCGTAGGAGGCCCATGGTAACTACAGTAAATATGTAGCCCATGGTTATTGTGGCCTAGATTTAAAAAATAGGTTATAGCGGCCACTAGCAAACCACGGAAAAATAACTGCACTGACTACAAGCACACAAATAAACAAGACAACAAGGAAATAAATAAGCAAGCAACTTATGCTAGGCTATCACGGCTATTACACATATTACATCCACTGGGCATCAAAGCTTGCCACCAGTGCAAATATAGGGAACAAAGCCGCATATCATATACACTAGTTGTCAAAGTTGGCGACCAGTGCAAATAAACGCCGCAGCAAAACAAGTCCAGAACTGAATCCACTTTAGAAGAGCTCAAGAAACAATATCCTGAGTACCGGTAATGCTGGCAAGATGCTTAGTATGCTTATTTACTTTCTCTTGTTTGGCGCTTAAATCCTCGACCGCTTGTTGTTGCACCAGAAAGTATGCATCTGAATTCTGCAGGGACTTCCTCGGTCCTTCAGCTTCCTGTCGCGGCACATCGGATCGATGTCTTTCAACTTGAAGTTGAGACTCAAGAAGACAAACTAATTCAGGCAGCGAGTTTGAAGAGCTTGTGCCAGCAGTAGTGGCCAGTAACTCGAACACTACATCAATATAGGACTTTTGGGTTCTCTCACTGTCGTCAAGATAGTTTTTATCAGCTTTCTTGGAGACCAACAGGGATGTCTCACTATCTTGAACCTTATCTGCATTACTTCATTTACCATTGCATAACGGGGTACTGTTCTCCAATATTTTGTCCGCATTCTAAAAGAGAAAAAGCAGACACATCACAAGTTTACCATGTTGTATATGAAACTCATTTTGGTAAATCAGTTCAGTAGTAAAGTGGACAGGATAACAGCATGAAACAAAAATATATCTATGTACCATGGTCACTTTATGGTCTATATCATTCTGGTTTTTGTTGCCAAATCAAGATAGAGACACATTTCAAATAATATTTGTTCAAGACAAAGCAAAATAGAGAGAATATAAGTGTGGGAAACACTTGTAATGTGCATGACATGAGAACATAATTGTTTATTCAATTGAAACTGAAATCAACATAGAGCAAGTTACAACAGCAAACCAGTTAAAGAAACAGGTCAAAACTTACCTGTTGCGCCATTGGAGTTTCAATTCCATCCTTCAAATTGGAAAATGGTAGGTCTGAGTAAATACAGTGATGCAAGAGCAAAGGAGTATGAACCACAGCTACAGAACCTGACCTAAGAACAATTCTTCTTCTCCTTTAAGCGTTGAGTTGGGATTCAGAGTGGCGGTCCTCGTGCTTTCGGCACTACAGTTCCCTTACTAACTGCTCGTGTTTGGGTGCTCTGTGGTGGAGACGGTGTTGTGTCAACTGGAACTGGGTTACTATCTGCTGGGGTTGGGTTAGAAGGGTGTAGCTGGTTCTCTGTCCAACTAGGTAGGGGTACAATCTGCGAGAGTCTGGGTTATGTGTGGTGGGGCTGGTTCTTGGCAAGTACAACCGTGGTTCTATCTGCATCAACTGGTAGCACTATCTTTTCTGAAGACCATGTTGTTACTCCCTTAGATACTGCCATCACCCTCTCCAATTCAAATGGCTGATAAACAAGAAAAGTAATTGAATGTACAGACATTGTATGATATACAGGTACAATGGATAGTAGGGAATAAAAGAGGGCATGACCAAACATGATAGCATGACACAATTTCACAGATATGATGGCTAACTAAATAGGATAGCATGACACAATTTCACATTATGATGGCTAACTAAAAAAAATGGAAAGACATAGTTCAAATTATGATGACTATGTAAACAGGATGACATGATATAACTATATAATGTGTTTATTAAATAGGTTGGCATGCCATAATTCACATACATGCCGCCTATGGAAACATGACAGCATGATATAATTCACGGATAGAACGACATAATTCAAAATATGATGACTGTAGGCACTAAACATGATGAGATGATATAACTATATGATGTCTTTATTAAATGGGTTGCCATGCCATAATTCAGATAGATGTTGTGTATGTAAACATGATGGCATGATATAATTCAAATATATGATTTATATAGTAAGAAACTAAGTAGATGGCAATCCATATATGATGTAAAAACTAAGCAATGCAAGACACCATGCATGACATGGGTAATATAACCCTGCCAAGTTTGAGCATAGACCTCAGGGGGAAATAGGACTGGTCATCAGTCTTTGAATCCTCCTTTGAGGAGCTCTCTGTAACCAGCAAGATGTCTGCTTCAAGAGGTAGCATTGTCTGCTCTGAATACCTTGTTTTCACTCCAGATACTTCCATCGCCGCTTCAAATGGCCGATGCACAGGAAGAGTAGTTGAATATACAACCGTTGTCGACAAATGGAACACGTAATACAAAAAATGATAGCATGATATAATTCACATACATGATGATTGGCTAAACAGCATGTCATTGCATAATTCACATATATAATTCCTTTGCAACAAGATAGCATTGCATAATTCACATATATGATGTCTTGCAACAAGATGGCAATGCATAATTCACATATATGGTAATTATACACTAAACAGGTAGCATTCACACAAAGCATGTCTAAACAAATCAAATGACATAGCAATGCAAGACACCATACGCATGATATGAGCAACATAACCCTGCCAAGTTAGAGCATACACCTCGGGGGGGATAGGACTTGTCATCTATCTCTGAATCCTCATCTAAGGAGCTATCCGTAACCAGCGAGATATCTGCTTTGTCAGATAGCATAGTCTGCTCTAAAGACCTTTTTTTCACTCCAGAATTTTCCTTCACCGTGTCAAATGGCTGATGCACACGAAGAGTAGTTGAATGTACTAACATTGTTGACAAATGTAATATGTAACGAAAAAAGGATGGCCTGGTATAATTCACATATAATATGACTGGGTAATCAGGATGGCGTTGCAAAATTCACATAAATGATGCCTGGCTAAACAAGATGGCATTGCATAATTCACATAAACGATGAATAAACTAAACAGATGGCATTCACAAAAGCATGTCTAAGCTAAGCAGACGACATATTTGATGTATAAAGTAAGTAATGCAAGGCACCATATGCATGATATAACAAACATCAGCATGCCAAGTTATAGCGAAGACCTCAAGGGGTAAATAGGAGTGGTCTTCCCCTTCTGAATCCCCATCAGAATAGATATCTTCCTCTCGATTATAATCTGAAATGGGTGGAGGGGGCTGCCTTTGCGCCTACCATGGAGCGACGTCTGCATGAAATTATATTGCCATGCAAGGCTCGTCTCTTTTGCTCTACATGTTCAGTTCCATTGTGTACAATAACTGACATGCATAGGAATAAAACATAGTGATATGATCTAAGGAGTGCATGCAGAAATCCAGAGTGATGGTAGCAACCTGTGGATAGACCCAAAACCAATGACAGCAAGCAGAGAATGGCTTTAGTTAAAAAATACAGATAATGGCTTCTGTACTATTTGTTTCCCACCCAACATGAAACTCATAGTAGACACCAGAGATTAGCCAGATAGTAGATAGATACTATTCATTACAGCCCCGATATGTACCCCACAACCATTTAAAAACTCAAGTTTGACCATTAGTTTGGAGATAACTCAAAGTCTAATCAGAGAACAGGACAATAAAGTATTTAAGCGATGCATAACGTAAGCAGACACCAAAGAGTGCGACCTCTCTTGCGGACCCGTGTAGTCCTCGAGGTTATCTGCTTTGTTGATGATGGTAATGCAGTTGTCCTGGCTGCCAGCGGCGAGGAAGAAGATCTAAGGTGGCAAAGACAGTCTGGAGGCCAGATCCTTGCTGTGCTGGACCCTTCTGTCGTTGGAGCAGCTGAGCTGGGGTGGACGACGGCGCAGCAGTAGGAGGGGGACAAACCACACAAGGTTTTCTTTGACAAATATCTGTAAGAGAATTAATTTTGTAAGGACTCGTTTGAATTGGAGGATTCTAACAACGCAGGGATAGTAAATACACAGTAATAGGATAGGAATGCACGTGCAAACCAGAGAATTTAAAAACACAGGATTTCCGCCAATCTGGGTGTTTGGTTCACAAGAATTGGAAGATCACATGATGCAAAGAAGCATGGTGAGATTAAGTCAAACCACAAGAAAATGTACGGTTATAATGCTATTATGCTACTCTCTTAGTCTTGTGCTTCATGAGTAGGAATTTGAAAAGGAGGACAAGTGGATATTGAAATTCCTACAGTTTTTCTTTCAAGGAGACACTAAAGGAACAAATCACACAGCTTTCCTTTGCTCCATTTCTTTGAACCAAATGCATGAATAGTAGTAGCATAGGAAACTTTCCAATTCCTATGCTTTTCCTTCACTTTTCCTTTCAAGCACTGGCGATTCTAGTGGGCACGCTTGAGCAAGGAAAAGCCTACACTCAAAAAATGTTTTTGTGCTACTTATACTACTTTGGACCCAGGCCACTACCCTACTAGCTCAACTCCCAGGCCCATCGACAAATGCACAGCTCAAACGCGTAAAGATAAATCATGATGGTGTTCAAGAGAGTCCATCATGGATAGCTAAGTTACCTGGTACCTCACTGCTTGTCATATAGTAGGAGAAACTAATCGTATTTCACGTTACGTGTGCTCAGTGGACAATATATATAACATGTAGAGTAAAAAAGAGATGCAACAATTGTTCAACCTCTTTGGCGAAGCCATGTCGATCTCAGCGTGATTAGGTTGGTTGGTGAGGATGATCCAACTAACTTGGTTGTCAGAGGAGGGGAAGGAAGAAGATCTTAGGCATCTTGAGATGGATCCCGAGGTACTGCTCCCCTGTGATGGAGGGTTTCGTCATTGGAGCAGCTTTGGTGAGTTGTACGACGCCGAGGATGAAGCAAGGCAAGAGAGACAACATTAACCTGAGCGGAATTCTAATAGCATCTTCAATAGATGACGTAAAATACATAACCACAAAGTGCTAGATGTAAAATACATCAGCCGCTCATCTCTGAACTTAACTGTCGAAACTAAATTTAACTGTCGAAACTGAACTTAACTGACGAAACTGAATTTTGATGTTGAAACTGAATTTTACTGTCGAAACTGAACGCATCAGTAGCAGAAAAGCAGTAGCAGCAGCGCGTGCGATAGCCGGGGCAGCTGGTCGTGTAGCAATTCATCTTCAACCTCCACCCCCTAAGCCCCCAGCCGCCACCGGCCAAACCGTCGCCCCCTCCCCCACCGCCCCGCCCGCCTCGAAACCACTCCCCACCGCCTGTCTGCCGCCGCTCGGCCATCCCCTCTACCCCCTGTGCCGAGCTTTTTCTCCGGCGATCCCCACGCCACCGCCCCACCACCGCCGGCGACCACCACCCCCACCCTGAACCCTAAGATAGATAGTGGGGTACCTCTCCGGCGAGCCCCCCTCCCCGCTATGGCTGGTTCTTCCTTAACTCCGGCGAGCCCCCACCCCCTAAAAGTCGACTGACCCAAAAGTCGATTCAGTCGACTGAAGTGTAGCTAAATCGGAGCAGCATCGCAAGCAAGAGCAAGAGCGAGAGTAGTAGCACGAGCAAGAGCGAGAGCAAGAGCAGGAGCAGGAGCAGAGCAGGTAGGGGACCAAGAGCAAGAGAAGAGCAGCAGCGCGAGTGAGCGAGAGCTAAAGCAGCAGCCGAGGGAGCAATGTCATGGAGGAAGTGGGCTGGCGACACCGCCGTGGATGGAGCCGCACCATGTCAGCTTGGTACCGAGCGCCAGCAGCACCGTGAGATCGAATCAAGAAGAAAATGGGGCGATTAGTGTACAACCTCTTTGGTGGTGGCGATTAGGCCTCAGCTTCATCTGAGGAAATGGGGATGATGATGCTCTTCCGGTGGTGCAGGTGAAGACGGCGGTGTGGGAATGGAGGTGGCGCGAAAGATGAGGGGAACGCCGGGGCAGCTCCTTGGAGGTGGAGGACGAGGTGGCTGAACTGGCGGGACGACGATATCGACGGCGGATCCTCATATGCTACGATGGATGAGGGACATCGAGGTGTTGCTATGGACGACGTCGTCAGGGAAGAGGCTCCGGTTGGGTGGCGGACGGAGGAGGGTGTGGGGCTGAAAGTGCAACTATCCCTAGGTGGTTTTGGTAATTCATAACAACATATAGCTCATTGAGCTAATGCTATTCCAAGATGATTATTTCAGGAAAGCTCAATGATTGGCATGGCATGGATGTGAAAGTGGAACCCTCAAAATGCTAAGGACAAAGGATTGGCTCAAGCTCAAAAGCTCAAGACTCTTCATTTTATATTTTAGTGATCCAAGATCACATTGAGTCTTTAGGAAAAGCCAATACTATCAAGGAGGGATGAGGTGTTGCTTAATGAGCCTC
Source organism: Triticum urartu (assembly GCF_003073215.2). Lineage (NCBI taxonomy): Eukaryota > Viridiplantae > Streptophyta > Magnoliopsida > Poales > Poaceae > Triticum > Triticum urartu. The sequence continues at coordinate 368,338,198 of NC_053025.1, read as the reverse complement.
TTGCTTCATGTGCTTAGTGATATGCTCCAAAAACCCTCAACTACTTTCCCATATCCACATATGACCTAAACCCTAAGCCAAACTCGGTCCTACCGATTCTTCCTATCCGGCGCCACCGAGTTTCACTTGTCATTAGCCACTGCCAAACCCTAGCAATTCGGTCTACCGATAGGGATCTCGGTCTCACCGAGATGGGGTTGCAAACTCTCTGTTTCCCTTTCGTAACTTTTCGGTCCACCGAAAGAGCGAATCGGTCCCACCGAGATTGCAATGTAAACTCAGTGTTTCCCCTTTGTAACTTTTCGGTCTCACCGAGTTCCACTCGGTCTCACCGAAAGAGCAAATCGGTCCCACCGAGTTTGCCTGACCAACTCTCTGGTTAGCTAATTACCAAATTCGGTCTCACCGAGTTTGTGTAATCGGTCTCACCGAGATTACGTTATGCCCAAACCCTAACCATATCGGTCCTACCGAGTTGCATGTCAGTCCCACCGAAAATCACTAACGGTCACTAGGTTTACATTTTCGGTCCGACCGAGCTTATTGATTCGGTCCCACCGAGATTGGAAAACTGTGTAACGGTTGGATTTTGTGTGGAGGCTATATATACCCCTCCACCTTCTTCTCATTCGATGAGAGAGCCATCAGAACACACACACCATTCCAACTCATATGTTCTGAGAGAGAACCACCTACTCATGTGTTGAGACCAAGACATTCCATTCCTACCATATGAATCTTGATCTCTAGCCTTCCCAAGTTGCTTTCCACTCAAATCCTCTTTCAACCAAATCCAAATCCTATGAGAGAGAGTTGAGTGTTGGGGAGACTATCATTTGAAGCAAAAGAGCAAGGAGTTCATTACCTACACACCATTTGTTACTTCTTGGAGAGTGGTGTCTCCTAGATTGGCTAGGTGTCACTTGGGAGCCTCCGACAAGATTGTGGAGTTGAACCAAGGAGTTTGTAAGGGCAAGGAGATCGCCTACTTCGTGAAGATCTACCGCTAGTGAGGCAAGTCCTGTGTGGGCGATGGCCATGGTGGGATAGACAAGGTTGCTTCTTCGTGGACCCTTTGTGGGTGGTTGCTTCTTCGTGGACCCTTCGTGGGTGGAGCCCTGTGTGGACTCGCGCAACCGTTACCCTTGGGTGGAGCCCTGTGTGGACTCGCGCAACCATTACCCTCCGTGGGTTGAAGTCTCCATCAACGTGGATGTAGGATAGAACCACCTATCCAAACCATGGGAAAAAACATCCGTGTCTCCAATAGCGTTTGAATTCTCCAAACCCTTCCCTTTACATTCTTGCAAGTTGCATTCTTTACTTTCCGCTGCAAATATACTCTTTGCATGCTTGCTTGAATCATGTGATGATTGCTTGACTTGTCCTAAATTAGCTAAAATCTGCCAAGAACAAAAATTGGGAAAAGGTTAAGTTTTTATTTGGTCAAGTAGTCTAATCACCCCCCTCTAGACATACTTTCGATCCTACAGGGGCTTCATGGGTTTTCGCGGCCTCGGTATACGAATGGGTGGGCTGATGGGATGGGAGTGGGGAACCATGGCTTAGGGAAGTGCTTGTCTGAAATGTGGGGTAAGTTACGGAAGTACCCCCAGCTGTTTGAGCTAGGCGGTTCTTTCAGTTCAGGAGTATCATGGGCATTTCGCGTGTCGGGATTTTGCAGGAGGTGGGAGTTTTTCCGCGTGTTGTAATTTTGGGATAGAAAGGCGCGGGTTGAGATGGAGGGAGTTTTTGGAGCACAACGAGAAAAAAGATATATATTGAATATTTTGGGGTAACAAGGCGCGGGTTGAAATTTCCGGACAAGCCCAACGTGTACTGTACCAAATCAATTCACACTTCCGTCGATGAAAAAACAAAAAGAAATCAATTCGCACCACACAAGAGAGTCTAGTCCCGTGTACTGTACCAAATCAATTCGCACTACAAATGCCATTAAAAACTTTGAATTCATGTTATGTTTAATTAAAATATTTCTCTACATGTATAATGCATGCAACCTGCTACTCAAATGAATGTTTTAGTGCATTCCAAACACATATACTACCGCTTCAATACGAACTAAATTTGAATTCGTTTCTCTATTTGAATAAGATCTACAATAATGATTGTTGTGAAGTCAAACCATTTGAATTCATTTCTCTATTTTAATAAGATCTACAATCATCATTTTTGTCAAGTTAAACCATCGTTTGTGTATTATCTTCACAGCACACCACATGATTACTGTCGAGTTAGATATGAACTATGTGTACTATATGAACTCGAACTCAATTTTTTGAATCCACTTTATGTTGATTTCAAATCACTGTACATTTCAAGCTCTAGCTAGATCTTCATAATCTAAACCATGTCTCATATGTATAATGTGTTTATGACATAATGTATGGTGCCCCGCCCCCTACACCTACAAGTATTTAGATATGAGTTGCAAATGCCACACATTACCACAAACTCAAATAAAATGTGAGATTGTTCGATATATAGTATTGTTTAGATTGTTTGATATTTAGTTGTAAGCTGCAAACATCACACATTATCACAAATTCAAATAAAATGTGAGATTGTTCAATGTAGTATGGTTTAGATTGTTCGACATTTAGCTGTGAGTTGCAAACGCCATGCATTATCACATTATGGTATAACATGTGCAAACCCACAACACGCGTATCACCGCTATATTCATGCATGCATATGTTTATAACACTATGATCTCCTATTCAAATATATGAATTCACTTTCATATCAAATTATGATCTTTGTTAGTCTCTTACACCCACATAATCCTCTAACCTTTGTAGCTAGCACTAACTTTCTCTCGTGCATGCACACACCCTCCTCGCCCTCCCCCTCCCTCAGCATTCTATCCATCGCACACATTCATTTTTTTCTTTAGCTCGTTCTCCCACGGTCTCCACAACTCCTTTCTGACACACACCGACCGATAAACCTCTAAAGTGATGTCTGCCTACAACATACACACGCACCTTCCATCTCCTCCTTTCTGTGTCCATGTGTCGTGTCTCTCATACGGTCCCACACACGTGTAAAATCTTGCCCCTCTTTTCATCGATCTCACAATCGCACACTCCTCCCCCTATCTAGCTAGTAGCTCGGCCTCTCGCACCACCACCTAGCTCCATTCTCTATGTCTATCCATCTTGCTGGGCCTTATTTGCCTCTAACAAATGGATGTACACTGACCGATCTCCCGCTATACATATAGCTAGCTAGGTCTTTATAACTCATTTTTTTCCCACGCGTCATCGATCTACCTCATGAGATATGTCTCTCCCTTCCCCCGACAAAAAAAATTGATCTATAGATCTAGGTAGGTTTACTTACCAAATACATGGTTCCCCTTCATCATCCATGCATGCGTCCCAACACACCTATCACGCACAGGCACACACAAAAACACATCCCCACTCTTATTGATAATATTGCGGTTCTACCCTTAGTTTTTCAAGTAGGCCTCTCCCACCATCTTCGAGAAGCAACTCCATCACCCATCCAGCACTCTACCCCTCTCCCTCTCTCTCTCCTCTCTTTCTCTCCTCTATCTATCTCTATCTCTATCTCTCTCTCTCTCTCGCTCTCGCTATCCCAACCTATTTCCCATCCTTCAGTTATGTATGGATGTCGACCGATCTCCCTCAAGACATAGCTGAGTCGTTCTACCTCTCTAGTTAGTCCTCTGCCCCCCCTCCCCCCTCCACACACACTGATACATCGAGTGCTCTAGTCATGTCTCCCTGCCACACACAAACTTGCCATGTGCCCTCTGATGTTTCGGTAGGTCAGTCGCCCTATATCTTTGACTTGCACACACACAATTTCGATGACTTGCACACACACAAACTTCCCACTAATACATTCATGAAATCACCCCCCCCCAACAAAAATCACTCACGAACGCACACGCCATCTGTCTAGGTTTGTATATCTCTCACACACACCCACGTAGGTGGGGGACGTGCAGGAAGAGAAGAGGTGCACACACGGCGCACGTACTCCCGTCTCTTTCCCAACCACACCCGCGCGGGTACACGGTGGAGCTCATTTCTGTATGAAAAGGCAGCCCACGTGGTAATTTGACATGTGTACTGGTTGTCCACTTGATGGAGGATCGTCTACCACAGGTGAACAAACAAATTGCGACTTGACGCATTATGTTAAAAATAGGCAAACCCTGTGGGGCCTACCTTAAAGGCAAGGCTCTATACACTCGAGATGCTCTGTACGTATTACTTTTGATGTGTCCCGTCAACTCGCAGAACGAGGAGAAGCTTGCTTAGTACGCCATCTCCCCCGCCCACGGGCACGGTGGCTCGCATGACGAGGTGAAGCTTGCTTACTATGCCTTATGCTCGCTCCCTCGCCCATGCGTGCAGTGGCTCATAGGACAAGGAGAAAATTTAACTACTCCCTCCGTTTACTCCTCGGCCCTACCTTGGTTATAGAGATTATCATATTTTTGGAATATATGTCCTTTAGTAGATTTCAATATGAACTACTCCACTAGTACATACTCCAAACACTTATGTATATAGACGTAGTTTAGAGTGTAGATTCACTCATTTTGCTCCATATGTAGTCCATGTTGAAACGGACGTACTAGTAGGCACTCTCCCTCGCCCCTCAACCCTCGCCCACGTGGTGGACGTGCAGCAATTCATTCGGTCTCATATAGCCAGAATGATATATACTGTAGTACCAATATTGCTCGACTTCCCGAAGAGGCGAAGAGCCAATCGCAAGGTTAATATTTTGGAGATGCCAAGCGCAAGGTTTATAGGAGAACGAGTAGTAGTAGTACTAGTAGTACGTACGAGTGATACATACTGTACAAGGAAGAAGGCAACAAGATGTTTGTTTTGCACGACAGTCTCTTCTTACAAGATGTTCTAGTCCTAGTGGACCTCATTGTTGCAATGGGACTACTCCCTATCATAGATGGCACGATTCAGATTGGTGGACAGCGGGCATAATTCGGAGCTGCTTAGTCTTAAACGCCATGTAGAAGTCCCATCAAAAGGAATAGCCATCCTCTACACGTGCTCCAATGTAAAATGGGTAAATGAGACAAAAAGAGAAAGACACAAAGTAAAAAAATCACCAGCCTTACACTACAAAAAAAGACACATCCGTGACATTTTGGACCGAACGAAAAAAAATTATGTCATACTTATGACACTTCTATGACGATAATTGTGACAAAACCCGGTATCATCATAGATGTGGTGGGATCATACTTCTATGACAAAAAATCATGACAGAAAATGGGCATTTCGTCCTGGGCGGGCCGGAGACGCAACTACATGACATTCTTTGGGCCATCCATGACGAAAAAAACCATGGTAGAAGCAAGGGCGAGGAAAATATCGGGGAGTTCCCGGTTACGGTGGCTGGTCCGGGGCCGAGCGATGCATGTTCCTCTCGTACGTACACGCGTGTGTGCGAGGCGTTGCGCTCTAACTGAACCCGAGCGAGGTGTTGGGCTCTAACTGAACCCAAGCGATTGCACTGCAGGCTACGTGTTACTAAACCTGAGCGCTCGATCGATGGCTGTTAACTGAACCCGATCGAGCGATTCCTTCACTACTGCTGCTAACTGAAGCCAATCGATGCTGCCTCTGGATGAACAGTGAGTGTTATTGGGGGGTTTGGATGAACAGTCCCAGTGGGGCTTGGATGAACAGGAACCCGTGGTAGTAGAGGTCATTTCCACCGGATGAACAGTACCCCGATCGATTGAGCCGGTGGATGAACAGGACCCCGTGGAGGGCTGGATGAACAGGACCCCGTGAAGGGCTGGCTGAACAGTAGCCGGTGCAGGGATGGTTGAACAGTAGCCGGTGGAGGGCTCGATGGCCCGTGGAGGGGTGGTTGAATAGGACCCCCGTGGAGAGGGCTGGTTGAACAGTAGCCGGTGGAGGAGCGCGCAGTGGAGGCTGGATGAACAGGACCCCGTTTCCACCATGGTCGGTCGAGCACAAGGCCGTCTCCTCCATTCTGCGGTACGCCAGGCCTCGTTTCCATCGCGTATTCCGTCCAAGCCGGTTGGCTCCCGATGAACAACACGTGTTTCTGTTGCCTCCTGATGAACACGACGCATTCCGTTGCCTCCCCATGAACACGACAACGACGCAGTTTCTCCATTCCGACCCAGCCAAAGCCATGTACACGATCCCTGGTCGTACGTATGTGCGAGTAGGCATTCGAGACCCCACCCGTATGTACGTACGTGGCCGTATTTACTTTCTTCCACCCTGGCCGCTGTACGTACGTGTACATGCTACGTGCGTGCCTCTACTACCACACATGTGCGCCTCTACTACCACACGTGCCATTCCTTACACGGCCATGGTTCATCGCTACAGCCTGCAGACAGACCGATCGACCAGTACGTGCGTACACGTTCGCGACCAGAATGACAATGCTACGTATGCTTCAACCGGGTGGGTCCCGACTGTCAGACACTTCCTTGCATGCGAAGACGTAGCTGGTGGGTCCCAGCCGTCAGGGGGGGCGAATCATTTTTTGCCCGTAATATGGACACACTTCCTTGCGTGCGAAGATGTAGCTGGTGGGTCCCAGCAGTCAAGGGGGAATGTTTTTGTTGTGAAATACGGTGGCCCATCCAATGGGTCCCTTCTGTTAGGTGGAGGAATCATTATTTTCCACATAATAAGGAGGCACTTCCTTGCTGCAGCCATGGACCCAGCTGTATGCCTCTCCACGTACAGTACTCTTCCGATGGAAGTCGTTCCTTGATCACGTTGACCACGCCGTGCCGAGAGCACCAGGGCGGTGGACGATGGTGAGGCCTAGGAAGGGGATGACACGGAGCCGGGGAAGACGCGGCAGTGGATGCCCACGCGGAGAGGAGTATGAGGGTTCACTGGTTCGGCTTCGGTGTGAGGCTGCCGTCGCCATAGAATAATAGGGGGTGTGGGTGAGTGGAGGGATGGCCTGGCCAATGGTGGGAGTAGTAGGGGCGGTGAGGCCTCCGTGGCAGCATAGCCGGCCACGGGAGGCAGGAGCAGGCGGCACGACCGGTGCTGCTTTGGGCGGCCGGAGCGAGAAGACCAGAGGTTGAAGAAGCACTACGGCCGTTGGATGGACATCGTACGGTCACTGGAGCTAGAATCATTCATATTGACTAACTTGACAAAGCCCTCCGTCCCCGTCATCTTAGTAGGCCCACAAGTCAGCCTCGCACAATGGTGGATCCCAGCTAGCAGGGGGAGTATTCTTTTTTGTGCGTCATAAGGAGGCACTTACTTGTGTGCAAAGATATAGCTGGTGGGTCTGAGCTGATAGCGGGGGAACATTTTTTTTCAAGAAATACAGAGGCCCTTTCGGAGGGTCCCAGCTGTCAGGTGGAGGAATCATTATTTTGCACGTAACAAGGAGGCATTTCCTTGTGTGGACCCCTACTGTAAGCCTCTTCCAATGGTTGTTGTTTGTTGACCATGTTGACCTCGCCGCGCCGAGAGCACAAACGCGGTGGACAAGGGCGAGGCCCAGGAAGGGAACGACCTGGAGCCGGCGAAGCCACCGCAGCGGATGCCCACGCTGAGGGGTTTACAAGCGCTGACTGGTCGGCTGCGGGGTGAGGTTGACGTCACCAGAAAATAACAGGATGTGCGGGTGTGTAGAGGGATGGCCTGGTGGCAGCACAGCCAGCCACGAGGGAAGGGAGTAGGCAGTCCCGCCGGCGCTGGTTTGGGCGGCTGGAGCAGGAAGATCAGAGATTGAAGAAGCACGGCGGCCGTTGGATGGACATCCAACAGTCACTGCTCTGTGTTGACTAAGTTGACAAAGCCTTGCGTACACGTCAAAAAAATTAGGGCAGCGTCATTGTCAACCTAGTAGGCCCAGAAGTCAGCCTCCAAATCTATGGAAAACAACATACAACCCATTTGCTAATTATTAAGGATATTTGAAGCCCATATTCTTTTTATTAGCATTACAGACCATATATTCTGGGCACTGCTAAAAAATTCAATGAATTTTTTCATATTTCGGTGGGGTCGCATTAAAAATAATTTTTAAAAATTATATCAAAAAAAATTCTCCGCAAAAAATGAATGAAATTTAAAATCTTAACTAGCAAGATGCTCGTGTGTTGCACGGAACATGAAGATGCATTTGTATGAGTATTTTATATTGTGGGAGAAAAGACGATCTTCTAATGTAATTGCCAGTTGGCTTTGGTTTTTAAAAGAGTAGAGAGTAGAGAAATCTAGAAAAAATGATATTTTAATGTAATTGTCGGTTGGCTTTGGTTTAAAAATTTACATCCCATTTCTTACAACTTATAGCCCATTTTCTGGGGAAGCCCATTTTTTACTACTTTACATCCCTCCCTCCTCGTGTTGAAAGATTTGCTGCCCAGCAGGGCTGAGAAATGCAAGTAGGCCTCGGTTTGGTGTTCTCCAAAAAAAGAACTGGGCTAGCCATTTTCAGAAAGAAGAAAGATATCAACTGGGCTCGTCATGTGCATAAATAAAAGTGTAAGCGTGGGCTAGACGAGCCACAGCCCCCGCACATCGTGCACTTCAGCTCTGTCTCTGAAACTAAAAAACAACTGGCCGAGCTGTTGGGTCCCTGGTGTTATCCACTCGTTGTGTAATTTTAACAAATCCGCCGCCGCGCCGGCCTATGCATCACTGGTGTGAGATGAGACGTCGATGACTTGTCCTGGCGACATGCCTCCGTTGGTGGACTCCGCGTCCCCCTTGCTGAAGTCGACCACGTCCTCATCCTCATCCTCATCCTCGTCGTCGGCGGCGCCGCCCTTAAGGTTGTAGTACTCGTAGTAGTGGTTGCACCAGAGCTCGCGTTGGTACTCCACCACTGATTCCTTGAAGGACAGACTCTTCTCTACCTCGACCTCGGCCACACGCAACTCCTCCTCCCGGCGCTCCTCGATCTCCGCCGCCTCCTGCATCTCTAGCTCCCGCTCGGTGACCTCATGAGGAAGCAGGTGCTCCATGGCCACCGCCGCCTTTTCAGACATGGGTTGCATGCTGGAGTCCGAGGTGGCCTGGAATATCTTGGCGTGTGCATCCTCGATCTTGGCGTGGATGGCCTCGACCCGGGCCAGGGCGACATCGGCGGCACTGATGGCAGCTCGAGCGCTCTCAGTGTTTAAAGCCGCCATCGCAGCAGCTGCTGCAGCCGTCTCGGCTGCCGCGGCTGCCCTGTCGGCTGCCACAGACGCCCTCTCGGCAGAAGCGGACGCGCTCAATGCGGATGCGGCGGCACTCTCAGCATAGGCGGCCGCGCTCTCGGCGCAGGCGGTGGCGCTCGAGGGGGACACGGCCATCGTACGTGCCTTCACGAAGCGTTTCCACGGCGTTATCTTTGCAAGGAGGGGGTGCGAGAATGGGGATTGGGATTCGAGGATTCGGGGGGTTGCCGGCACTGGAGGAGACGAGCCGGCGAAGCTTAAGGAGGGAGACTTAAATTGACCCGGATATTTTCATCGCAAACGGTTCCTAGAAAACAAATGTGTGTGATGTTGTACATAGTTTTTATTAGCTGTGAAAGACGAATTAGGAGTAAAGTGGCAACGGATGGTGTTTTAAATGAACGAGAAATTTTGTAGTACTAATACAACCGTCATGTCAAATTTTGGAAAATTTTAGGGGTCATTTGACCTTTTAATAAATTTAAGTTATTTTATAGCAGTGAGGAATTAGGAGGAAGTATTTTTGGCTTGTAATAATGAGCCACCTGCTTGCGTAATGCAATGACCCTGGTGGGTCGCTACTGTCAACCTCTCCACGTACAGTCATCTCCTGATTCCTCTTGGTTGTTGACCATGTTTTTTTTGCCGGGAGGTTGTTGACCATGTTGACAACGCTAGACAGAGGCGGGCACAGCAAGCGAACCAAGGCAGAGAATGACGGCGAGGCCTCGAACAGGAACGAACAGCAGCCGTGGAAGATGCGGCAGTGTAGTGGCAGGTGGAGGGGAGTACGAGGGCAACAACATGCAACTCAAGCTTACAAACGGTACAAAAAGCCCAAGGATTAATTGTTCATCAAATTTTTAGACAAAACCCAGATTGAACATGGCAGTAACATCTAACCCAACCACTCTTTTTCGCAGTCAAAAACAAATGGATCGATCTGATCCATAAAATCAACATCATGTGCAAAAAAAATTATTTCAGGATGACTACAACTTGTTGTAAGTAGAAGCCGAGAATGTTTAGAAGACCATTTGTCCACCTGAAACTTCTTTTTTTGCTGTCCAACGTGTCCGTCCGTGAGAAATCTCTTGCGGTAAAACTTAATCCTCATGGACAATAGTAACCTCGAATTCAATAGGAAGAATGTGACAAAGCTTCTATTTGCTTGGTTGGATGCATATCCTTCCATCGTTATTATCCTCAAACGAATGTCATGAGAACTAAAAAAATCCTGGTGCTTATTACGCCACCGATTTTTTATATGTTTTTTCCATGTGGTAGCACTGCCTAAGTAAACATGAAGATTAAAAATAGTTAAGGTCTGAACAAAGAGTATGTCGAAAGAGCGACACCTGAACGATTAATTCTAGTACAATATGTACAAGCTTTCAATGTGCATGAAATCATCACCTCTCTATATAAATTCTCTAGAGATGGAAAGCATCGCAGCAAGCCAATAATTATGTTCAGATCAAAACTAAACATTCTGATATATAGGATTTTGACAGAATCCAGCAGCATTGATAGGCTATCCATGGACGAACTCTTCATTGAGCATATAACATAATATTAGTACCCAAAGTGTACTCCAAGATGATATAAAACTTATGCACACAAATAAAAAATGCAGCTTATGATTACAAATGTGTAGATGATAATATATGGTACCTGAATAAGTGTGGATCCAAACACCAACTTGTTGTGATCATCAAACGGATCACGAATTACACCCAAGGTCTCCAGTTTGGACGCAGAGATGATAGTTATTTGCAAAGGTGTATAACAATTATGAAGGAGCAACCTTTGAAGTGAAGGGGCATCTTTGATGATGAGTTGTTGTCCTTCAAACCAAATTCCAATGATTTCAAGGTGAGGCAACTTTATTTTGAGACAATTGATAGGGATTTCTATTCCCAAAACAATCATCAAGCGCTCCAGGGCAGGGCAACTGGAGTGGATGATGCTGTGCAGTGAGGCCTCTGACAGATAAACCACCACAAGCGAAAAAAAATTAGCAATGGGAGTAGAAGCATTTGTACCAGATCGTCTGGTAGATGGCACCGGACGAAGGTGGCGGTGTGGAGAGAGGAGGAAAACCGCGAGATGGACAACGGTGGTGTGGGCACAAATTCTTGGCGTGTTTGTGGTATGAAACTTTCATGGTAATGGTAGAACTCAAACTGCTGGAGTTTTTCGAATTCAGGGGATGTCAGCCAAGCGTCCACCGTGCCGGTTATGGACAGCAGGTAGCATGTCGGGATGCAGAGGCATTGAACGGGGCCCTGCTGGTGAGAGGAGATGATGGCTCTAAGGAGATCAAATTCAGGAAGGACAGATATCTGACGATAGTCAAGGTTAAGGGGTGCGGTGCGCCATAGAGGGCGCCACCGAGTTGAGAGGACTTGTGTGCGGCAGCAATCCTTGGTGGGTAGAAGCAAGATGATCTCCTCAAGGATGACGTCCGGGAGATCACTGATGCGGTCCACCGGAGATTCTATCGGTTCCTCAGTAACGGGTGGGGGGCTCGCCGCTTCTCCCCGCGCTGTCGGGTGCGGGATCTACAACCGGCGTCGCCGTTGGCGGGAGCCTCATCTTCTTGGCGCTGGGGCCAGCCGACTCCATTTTCCTTGTGGGCGTCGTGCCGAGCTCACGAGTTTGAGCAGAGTAGCCAGAGACGAGCCTAGTGGCAGTGCGAGTGGGGAAGAAGGATGGCTGGGATTTTCTGTTGGAGTGGAAGAAGAGGAGTAGGCATTTTCTATACTAGTGAGGAAGAAGGTGAGCGGGGGTTTCTGGATGAGTGAGGAAGATGGGGAGCGGGGGGAATTGTGGGGCGACGGAACCGGGAGAGTCCAGCGAGCTATAGTGTAAGTGGAAGCGAGGAGGAAGGAGGGTTTTCCTGGGATAGCCCCCTCTTCAAGAAATATGGGCTTCTCCTCGTAAAAAGAAAAAACAAACTGGCTTTAACATGGATAGGCTTTTGTATCGGCCCAGTCGGCTGCCCGTGTTTCGTACGGGAGGGCCTTGTGCTAGGGGCAGCCCGAGACACTCTCCAGCTTATTGCCCATTCAAAAGAAAAAAAGAGACGCCTCTAGCTTATGGCTACTCATCAGTAACCTTTTTCAACTTGGCATCCACCAAATTAGAGGATGCAGTACTGGATGCAGACACTCACACTGGTCGCGTAGCGCGGCAAAGTGAGGTGTCAAATAACATGCTGACAATATACTTACTAGATTGTGAAGGTTCACAGGCTAGTCAACATTTACATTAAACTAAGCTTTAGAAGATACGGTATGCATACTAACATTCAGAAGAACAAAAGTTCAGCATGTTTATGCATCTCAATGATTCACCATACTATAACCAATACAAAGCTGTGTGAAGGTGTGGAAATACAGAAAATCGATCGATGCTTCTTTGAGCAAAGGGCCTCCCTGCGCATGCATTAATTTCCTTAATTTCCTGGTTATTCTTGTTTCTTCTCAATGTTGAGAGCACTTTGAGCATGTTGGCAACTCCATGGCTAGCTAGCTGCCTCATCTTGCAATTGGTGCTAACACATTTGTAGCAAACACATGAGGCAATAGAGATGACTCAACATGAGTCCATATTGTGCAGTTCCCCTGAAATCATCTTCATTGTCCTGAATCTGAAAAGATAGGAAAACAATAGCTATACCTAAATGGTGTTGCAAAACAGTAGCACATATCAATAGCTCGGCATGACAAAACATGATCATCTGGACGAAGGGGGTACTGACTTGCCTGAGGAAGATTTTATATAATTTCATAAGTCCTTGGTTGATTTCCACCTTCGGCTGCACTGCTTGTTTGCTACTCCACACATGATGGGATTGTTCCGCACTGCAACCAGCAAGTCAATGTACGAATAAGCTCATTTCATCTTGCGGTGGTGATTGTACCTAGTTATGAATGTAGGAATACCTGGAGCACCATGAGGTTAGCTGATAGCAGGTAGATGCAGCCATATGAGTTTTGTGTGGTGCTACCAAAATTGAGGTTTGTATCCCTTCCCGTTATGACAATTCTTCTTGAAGTTGGCATAATGTGACGGCTTGTTCTTTGCATCAAACTTGCCTTTCCCCTGAGATTTGTTCTTATTGTTTTGGGGCTGGTTGGGCTGGAAGTTCTTCTCATGTACCATGTGCACACTAGAAGAACCCTCAGTGACCCAAGCACGTGTGTCTTTTGCTCTCGCCTTCTCTTCAAAATGAAGAGTGCTAATGAGATCTGAAACGGAAAACTCATGTCTCTTGTTTTTCAGAGAAGTACCAAAATCATTCCATGAAGGTGGAAACTTGGTAATGATGGTCCCAGCAACAAATTTGTTCGACAACACACACTTGAAGTACTCAAGTTCCTTAGCGAGTGACTGTATCTCATGAGTCTACTGAACAACAGAGCGCCCATCAGTCATCTTGTAGTCACATAATTGCTCCATGACGTACAACTCGTTGCCAGCGCCCGAGGCCCCAAACGTGGCCTCGAGCGCAGCCCACATGTCTTTTCCGCTATCAAACGTCATATATGAATCCACAATGGAATCATCAAGAACACTCAGCAGGGCGGCTTTGAAGAGGGTATCTCTGTTCTCAAAAGCTTCCTGATGTGTAGGATTAAGATTGCCCTCAGGCTTACCCTATAACTCCCTCGATGCGGCTATATCTCCCACATGTCGAAGCACGAGTTAGAGGCATAACCGCATTGAAAGCAATGTCGCAAGTGAGGTAATCTTCACACAACCCATGTAGTACATAAGGGAAAGAGATACATAGTTGGCTTACAATCTCCACTTCACACAATTACATGAATAAAACATTACATCATCCAGATACAATCAGGGTCCGACTACGGAACCTAAATAAAAGAAGACTACCCCAAATGCTACACAGATCCCCGATCGACCCCAACTGGGCTCCACTATTGATCAACTAGAACGAAATAAGACTATGGACAAGATCTTCATCGAGATCCTCCTTGAGCTTGGTTGCGTCATCTGCACGGTTCAACGGCACCTGCAAACTGGTTTTGGAAGTATCTGTGAGTCACGGGGACTCAGCAATCTCACACCCTCGCGATCAAGACTATTTAAGCTTATAGGAAGGAAGGGTAAAAGGTATGAGGTGGAGCTACTGCAAGCGACTAGCATATATGGTGGCTAACATACGCAAATGAGAGAGAGAAGAGAAGGCAAAAGCACGGTCGAACAACTATGATCAAGAAGTGATCCTAGAACAACCTATGTCAAGCATAACTCCAACACCGTGTTCAGTTCCCAGACTCCGCCGAGAAGAGACCATCACGGTTACACACGCGGTTGATGTATTTTAATTAAGGTCAACTTCAGGTTTTCTACAACCGGACATTAACAAATTCCCATCTGCCCATAACCGTAGGCACGGCTTTCAAATGTTCAAATCCCTGCAGGGGTGTCCCAACTTAGCCCATCACAAGCTCTCACGGTCAACGAAGGATATTCCTTCTCCCAAGACAATCCGATCAGGATCGGCATCCAGGTTACAAGACATCCTCGACAATGGTAAAACAAGTCAAGCAACACCGCCCGAATGTGCCGACAAATCCCGATAGGAGCTGCACATATCTCGTTCTCAGGGCACACTCTGATGAGACATCCTACGAGTAAAACCAACCCTCAAGTTGCCCCGAGGTGGCCCCGCAGTCTACTCGGTCGAACCAACACTCAGAGGAGCACTGGCCCAGGAGGGGTTAAAATAAAGATGACCCTTGGGCAGGCCTAACCAAGGGAAAGAAAAGGCTAGGTGGCAAATGGTAAAACCAATCTTGGGCATTGTTGGAGGAGTTTTATTCAAGGCGAACTGTCAAGGGGTTCCCATTATAACCCAACCACGTAAGGAACGCAAAATCCGGGAACATAACACCGATATGACAGAAACTAGGGCAGCAAGAGTGGAACAAAACACTAGGCATAAGGCCGAACCTTCCACCCTTTACCAAGTATATAGATGCATTAATTAAATAAGATATATTGTGATATCCCAACAAGTAAACATGTTCCAACAAGGAACAACATCTCCATGTTCCAACAAGGAACAAACTTCAATCTTCACCTGCAACTAACAACGCTATAAGAGGGGCTGAGCAAAGCGGTAACATAGCCAAACAACGGTTTGCTAGGACAAGGTGGGTTAGAGGCTTGGTTCAATAATATGGGAGGCATGATAAGCAAGTGGTAGGTATCGCAGCATAGGCATAGCAAAAGAGCGAGCAACTAGCAAGCAAAGATAGAAGTGATTTCGAGGGTATGGTCATCTTGCCTGAGATCCCGCAAGGAAGAAGAACGAGTCCATGAAGAAGACAAACGGACGTAGTCGAATGGGTCAGCACAATCACGACGTTATCGAAACCAACCCGAAGAAGCAACACCGGAAAGAAGCACACAACATAGTAAACAACCAACACATGAACATGGTATGATATGCGGGATGCGGTATGTGATGCATATGCACGATTTGGAAAGAAATGATTGAACCTGGCCTCAACTTGGTAATCCAAGAGTGCCACAGGAAACGTGAGGTGATTTCGGTTGAAATCGATATAAAGATCATCGGAATCGGATGCACGGTTTGGAAATGGCAAGCAAAACAAATATGGCACCGGTCTGCGATAATCAGCAAGTAGCCATCTAAATGCATCAAGATAAATATGCTACATCACTCAAACATGGCAAAAAGATACATGGCAGGGATCCACTCATGATGCTTGACAAAAGATGAATACTGAGCTATGGCTAATTCACTCAATAACAGGTTCAAACGAGCATGGCAAAAGTGCAAATGATAACAGGTTTCAGACTTAGTGAAATTAACACAAGTCTGGAATTTATCATCAGGAAGCACACTTTAGAGCATGAAAATTACATGCTACAGGAACTAAACATGGCAAAGCAAGGCATGGCATGAAGCTACTCAAAGCACTTACAAAAGTCCCTTAGTGACCTTGAGCCAAAAGGGATCATAAAATACAATTGCAAGCATTTGAACATGGCAAAAACATAAACAGATTCAGACTTAGTGAAAAACTGGAGCATGCAAATCAGTTAACGAGTAGGCATGTTTACGAGCTCAATGCACTCACTACAGAGCATGGCATGACAAACTAAGCATACACCCATCAAGAATACATAGCATAGAAGCTAGACATGGCAAGAACAACAACATAGAATGCACGGATCAATAGCAACATCCTCGACAAAATCACTAATCATATCAACAATCTGCCAGGATCACTATATAGCAAAAGTAGAGCTCGATTGACTCAAGCTAGGTTGCTCCATATATGCACACAAAGACATGGATGGATATAGAACCACAATGTTAACAAATCATCCTTACTGATCATCCTCAAAAGAGGCACAGATCACTAGGAAACAACATGAACATATGGCATACCGACAAAATCAGGACAAGGACTTAGTGAAATTCTAAGTCTCTGAAATCAGCATTACCGATTACGCTACTTTGCAAGCTTGTGCTAGTCACCACAAATGTCACAAAAATACATGGTAAGAACCTCTGAAAAGATGGCATGGCATGTAACAAAACACATGTAGAGCTCAGGATCATATCATGCACACATTAATCATGGCAAAAAAGACAAATAGCTATTTGATGAAACAAATCTGACAAATTTACCACATAGCCCTCTTCCAACAGCATTTCGGGCATCGAGATGAGCTCAAATGAAAATGATGCAATGAGATGAAATGATGTACTCGTCGAGACGAACATTCTGATATGATACACACATGAATCGGAGCTACGGATGCAGAGTTACGATGCGTTGAATATGGGCATATGAATCTGGAAACTTCGGGGACTTGGTGGAATTTTACCTCCGCGAAAGTCAACGCGGGACGGAGAGAAGCGGGACGAAGAGATCTGGGACGGAGACGGTGTTTGGATGGCGGGATTGGTGGATCTCATCCATCTTCTCCGGATCTGACCGGAGAGGAACTCCGGCGAGACGAACTCTGGCGAGGGCGTCATGGGGCGGCGCGAGGACAAGGCAACACGCCAGTTGTCGGTGTCAAAACCGGCGGATCTCGGGTAGGGGGTCCCGAACTGTGCGTCTAGGCCGGATGGTAATAGGAGGCAAGGGACACGAAGTTTTACCCAGGTTCGGGCCCCCTCGATGGTGGTAAAACCCTACGTCCTGCTTGATTAATATTGATGATATGGGTAGTACAAGAGTAGATCTACCACGAGATCAGAGAGGCTAAACCCTAGAAGCTAGCCTATGGTATGATTGTTGACGTGTATGTTGTCCTACGGACTAAAACCCTCTGGTTTATATAGACACCGGAGAGGGTTAGGGTTACATAGAGTCGGTTACAATGGTAGGAGATCTGAACATCTGTATCACCAAGCTTGCCTTCCACGCCAAGGAAAGTCCCTTCCGGACACAGGACGGAGTCTTCAATCTTGTATCTTCATAGTCCAGGAGTCCGGCTGAAGGCATAGTTCGGCTATCCGAACACCCCCTAATCCAGGACTCCCTCAGTAGCCCCTGAACCAGGCTTCAATGACGACGAGTCCGGCGCGCAAATTGTCTTCGGCATTGCAAGGCGGGTTCCTCCTCCAAGTACTTCATAGAAGATTTTAAACACAAAGATAGTGTCCGGTTCTTCAAAATAAGTTTTCCACATATTGCCATAGAGAGAATAATATTTACACAAATCTAATCTGCTGACGTATTCCATGGTGCGACACACCACGGCCAAGCCTTTGTCCGAGTCGTTTAATTATCCCACCTTAGTGCGTCATGCGAGGCGGCTTCCTTGGCATGTCTTGTCAAAGCAGAGATCGTGCCCCCTTATTCCGGTATTCTCATCAATACGGGCGTGGGTAACCCAACCGCGCCTTTGATTACGGTGCTTGGAGATAAGCAAGTTTTACCAGGCTGGTGGGGACATGTAGTCGCGTCCACCCATATAAGGGGATAAGGATCCACCTTTTCACCCACGCCTTCTTACTCCTTTGCCTATCCATTCTTGGGCACTCGAACTCCAGCGCCCAAGTCTGCACTACCACCTCAACCTCTCCAGTCATGTCCGGAGCAGGAGGCAAGTGGATGGTCTCCTTCGTCACGGAGGGACACATCAAAAAGCTGAGGAAGGCCGGATATCTGGCTAGCGACATCGCGTACCAGCTTCCCGAAAAGGGGCAGCTCATCCCCACTCCTAGTCCCCATGAGAGGGTGGTATTCCTCCCCCATTTCCTCCGCGGACTGGGCTTCCCTCTGCATCCATTTGTCCGGGGGCTCATGTTCTACTACGGCCTGGATTTCCACGATCTAGCCCCGAACTTCGTCCTCAACATCTCGGCGTTTATCGTCGTGTGCGAGGCGTTCCTCCGCATCCGCCCCCATTTCGGCCTATGGCTTAAGACTTTCAACGTCAAGCCAAAGGTGGTGCGCGGCAGCCAGGCGGAGTGTAGAGGTGCCATGGTTGGCAGAATGGCCAACGTCCTGTGGCTCGAGGGCTCCATTGTGGAGACCCTGAAGGGGTGGCAATCATGGTGGTTTTACGTCACCGAGCCGCGCGACGCCGAATGGGTCGCACCTCCTGAGTTTTGATCCGGCCCCCCTACACGGCTCACCTCCTGGAAGGAGACAAGCCTGTCTTGGGGTAAAAAAGGAGAGCTGACCGGACTCCAAACTTGCATCCAAACCCTGGTGGACAAGAAGCTCAAGCTTGTCAACGTAGTCCAGGTTATGCTTATCCGCCTGATCCTCCCGTGTCAATGACGGGCCTTCAATCTGTGGGAGTTCGACCCGGCGCAGCATCAAACTCTAAACAGGCTCTTCGACACGATGTACAAAGATGCTTGGAGGATGCTTTTCAAGGGCGCCGAGGCTCCCGTATCCGCTACCGAGGATCGCGGATTCCGCGCGCAGCGTCACACGCTCGCGGTAAGCTGTTTTTTCCTTTTACAGGGTATTAGTTTTCCATAGTTTGACTCTATGCGGGATCTAAGCTCCCTTTCCTCTGACAGGATTGGCAGGTGACGTCCGGACAGATCAACTGTCCGACCCCTTTGCCCGAAGGCCCAGCGGACGCTCGCTTGGCGAGGCTGCTAGTTCCGGCGCCCTATGTGGTGCCGGAGAAGAAGGCCACGAAAAGGGCCACGGGGACTCGAAAGAGCGCCCGGCGCCAGGAGGTGTCGGATTCATCATCCGACGGTCCCGAAGCGCCTTCCTCTCGCGAAGACGAGGAGGAAGAAGAAGAAACCTCTCCCCCTTCAGCGGGAGGAGAGAAGAAAAGGAAGGCCACCCTCTCTGAGGAGGCCGGAGGGTCCAAGAAGGGGAAAACCCTTCCTCCGGACTACTCCGCCGACGCCGACGACGGCGGAGATGAGTGGCAGCCCAGGGCCAAGCCCCTGGCAAGATCGTAAGTATCCGGATACCGGAGTAATTCATAGTATTCGTTTATTGCACAGCTTTCCCTTATGTCGAATATGCTTATGCAGCCCACCCAAAGACCAGCTCGACGCGTCGTCGAGCGGCTCACTGGACTCGTCGGATGTGAACTCGCTTCCGGCGGCTTCCTCCCCCCGCCCTACGGACGACACCGAGGTGTTGTCCCAACAGGTTCCAAGCAGGGAGGAGGTGGTCCCGGAGGCGCCGCAAGGCGACCTCACGGACTCCAGGAGTAAAGGGGATGAAACCCCCCAGGGCTCCAAGTCTGGCTCTAGGCCGGACACCGCTCCGGAACCTTCAAAGGTTCCGGAGTCCGGCGGGGGACCTCCTTCCAAGAGGAGCAAGTCCACCGTGCTGGTGGCCTCCGTCCAACCGGAGGCACCGGACAATATGCTGGAGGCGCTCCAAGGCGCCTCCATCAACGAGGAGCACCGCGTTATTATGAGTGCGGTGGTCCAGAAGGTTCAGTCCGCAAAAAACAGACTGACTGAAGCTTGTACTAGCCTTTTGACAGGCTTCGAGGTAAGTAAAGAAAGTGTAAATAATAGTACCGCATAGACAGTAGCCCCTGATGCTCTGTTTGGCGTTCGGGAAGAAAAGCCGAATAGAGGATCAAATAGAATTCGCAGGAGTCTAACAAAAATGAGTCAATATGCATGTGTAGGCTACCCTACTTGCGTCCGCCGCACTGACTACGGAAGTGGACACGCTAAAGCAGGACCTCGAAAGGTCCGAGCAAGAGCTCGAGCGTGCCAAGAAGCAGCTCGAGGACAATGAAGGTAAGAAATACCTTGTTAAAAATATATATATAAAAAAGGTGCAATTGCAAAAAATGACAGGATTATCGTGGCTATTGTAGGGGCCACGTCTGAGGTGGCGACCCTTAAGCAAGCGCTGGACGAGGCCGAGAAGAATTCGGCCTCGGAGCGCACCGAGCGGGAGAAGTATGAGGCCGAGGTTGGCAAGGGGCGGCAAGAGCTCCAGGCTCTCATGGAAAAACATGAGAGTTTGGAGCGTGACTCGAAGACGCAAGCGTCCGAGCTTGCGGTGGCTATTGAAAATGCCAAATCTGCAAGGCCGAATCCCAGAAGACCCTCCAGGAGTTGGATGAGGTGAAGAAGATAGCGGCGGGTAAAGCATTCTTTATGCAAAGTAAACACATAAACATGAGTTACTTGATACTTACCCGAATCCGGAGCTCTCCAGGGGCATTTGCAGATCTTCCCCGGAGTGTATCCGATGTCGCCGCATTCTTTCGAGCCGAGGAGGGCAGCTCGACGGAGAAGGTATTCTGTTCTCAGTATGCTGAGGTCGGACACCCCGTGCCCCTAAGCGGCCAGCTGAAGCAACTGGTCGAGCTCCACAAGGCGGCCGAACAGGCCATGAAGGGCCTCCTAGTTCGGCTGTGGCCTGGAGAGGCTCTGCCTGGGAGCTATTTCGGGCTGGTGCGGCGGCTGGTGGAGGCCTGTCCAGGGCTCGAAGTCATCAAGCGCTCCGTCTGTATTGAAGGTGCCCGTAGGGCCTTTGCCCGTGCTAAGGTGCACTAGGGCAGGCTGGATGCGGAGAAGCTTGTGAAGGACGGGCCACCAGCGGGGAAAGAGCATCGCAAGCCTGAAAATTACTATAAGGATGTTCTGAAGGGTGCCCGCCTTGTGGCGGATGAATGTACTAGGGCTGTAATTCTTGAGTAAAACTCGCACGTGTTTGTCCTGTGCGCTAAAAACTTGTTTATATGCGCTGAGCAATGCTGCTTGAATTTAAAATATTACCTTCCGTGTGGCTGTTTATCAATACTGAGAGATGGCGAGTCGTCAGCTTCTGCCCCCTTGCCGCTAGTGCTGGGTGTTCAGGGATAAACCTGGGCGCTCTTTTTCCCATATTTGGGTCCTTCGAGGGAGGCGCTCAGCCCAACGAACGAGGCAATCGGACTATAATGCGTGAACACTCTCACTTAGCCATAGAATTCTATAATTTTAAATTTCGGCGAAGCCCCTAGTATTCGGAAGACCGAGTTCGGGGCGCTATCCACGCCTTGGCCGGACAGAGCCGACTCCTCGCCCGAAGCAGCATAAGTCTTTAGGGACTCGAAAAAACCTCTCGAACAGCGACCAACTCTCGCTTCATCATGACAGTCAGTTTTAGCTTTCTCCACTGAGGTGCTCGGCCCAGCTCAACTGGGGCACAATCGCAGTGGTTCTCCTAGTGCTACCTTAGCCGATATAGCGGAACGTAAGGCACCAAAACATAGGAGCCGGGTAAACCCAACTATTGACCCAAGACATGATTCGGAGCCGATGCATATAGTGTTATAAGTTCGGGGTGCCGCACTTGTGAAAGTGTTCGGACTTCTCACACCATATTGAGGGGTGCTAAAAGCCCCTGGCGTATTTTGGCCGTACCAAGTTGTACGGGTGAAACATGTCGTTAAGGAACATTTACTTATAAAAAGATAATGCAAAAAATAGACAAAAGCTATGCATTGTTTATTAAAAATAGCTGCGATCAAAGCATAACGATACAAGTAATGCGATAAACAAAAAGTTGGACTATTTAACATGTCTGCTACAGGGGCAAGCTGCAGAATAGTATGCGAAACAGGTATACTGCTCGTGATAGAGACCACCTACGATTTCCGTAATGCGGCATGGCTTGTCTGCTTCCCTGGTTCTTGCATCGTTTGTGCGGCAATTGAATTGCCGAACAGGCCTTCCGAAGAGTAGAGTCCTGGAAGTAAGAGAAAAGTAAAAAAATCGGCAGCCCCTCGTGCGGTTTAAGCCGTGTTTTGGGCGTGCCATGATGGTGCCCCTCCCACTATGCCCATGGTATTTCTAGAGCGTAATTATGTACGCGAAGTACTGGCATCGCCTTTTTGCTAGGGTTGGGGTTGGGGCCATATTGCTATGCCTGCTCGAAACATGCCAGGCGGTCTTGTTGTAGGTTACTCTGGGCGCGCTTGACAGTGTTCGGACGTTTAATGGCCGGACTGGAGAACTGCCTGGAGAGGCTGCTTTGTACTTCCGCTGCAATGGCCGCCGTGTGCTCCTCCGTTCGGAGGGAGCGTTCGGTGTTTCCATTGACCGTAATTACTCCAGGAGGGCCTGGCATCTTGAGCTTAAGGTATGCGTAGTGCGGTACCGCATTGAATTTGGCGAATGTGGTTCGTCCGAGCAGTGCATGATAGCCATTGCAGAATGGGACTATGTCGAAGATCAATTCCTCGCTTCGGAAATTATCCGGGGATCCGAAGACCACTTCAAGTGTAACTGAGCCTGTACAGTTGGCCTCTACACCTGGTATTACGCCTTTAAAGGTCGTTTTGGTGGGCTTAATCCTCGAGGGACTATATCCTGGTAAAGCAGGTTCAGGCTGCTGCCGCCGTCCATGAGGACTCTAGTGAGATGAAATCCGTCAATAATTGGGTCTAGAACCAATGCGGCAAATCCGCCATGATGGATGCTAGTGGGATGGTCTCTTTGATCAAAGGTTATCGGGCAAGAGGACCATGGGTTGAACTTTGGGGCGAGTGGCTCTACCGCGTATACATCCCTTAACGCGCGCTTCCGCTCCCTTTTGGGTACGTGGGTGGCGTATATCATGTTCACCGTCCGCACTTGTGGGGGAAAACCCTTCTGTCCATTGTGGTTCGGCGGCCGGGGCTCCTCGTCGTCATCGCTATGCAGCCCCTTGTCTTCATTGTCGGCGCTTAACTTGCCTGCCTGCTTGAACACCCAACAATCCCTGTTAGTGTGATCGGTCGGCTTTTTGGGGGTGCCATGTATTTGGCACAAGCGGTCGAGTATTCGGTCCAAGCTGGACGGGCCCCTAGGATTCCTTTTGAATGGCTTCTTCCGTGACCGGATTTAGAGCCTCTGAATCCGGCATTAACTGTTGTATCCTCAGCATTGTCACCGTTAATGCGGCGCTTCTGCTTGTTGCGACGCGACCTGCCACTAATGTCCCTGGTGTCCGAACTACCAGGGTTCTTGGTCATATTGTTGCTACGAGCGAGCCAGCTGTCTTCTTCCGCGCAAAAGCGGGTCATGAGTGTCATGAGTGCTGCCATAGATTTCGGCTTTTCCTGTCCGAGGTGCCGGGCCAGCCACTCGTCACGGATATTGTGCTTGAAGGCTGCTAGGGCCTCAGCGTCCGGACAGTCGACCATTTGATTTTTCTTTGTTAGGAACCGTGTCCAGAATTGTCTGGCCAATTCCTCTGGCTGCTGGATTACGTGACTTAGGTCATCGGCGTCTGGGGGCTGGCACATAAGTGCCCTGGAAATTGTTGAGGAATGCGGCTTCCAGGTCCTCCCAACAACTGATTGATCCTGTTGGCAAGATGTTGAGCCAATGTCGAGCTGGTCCATGTGGATATGAAGGAGATAATCCTCGATCCATACCACAGGGTCTGTTGTGCCATCATATGATTCGATGTTTACGGGTTTGAAACCCTCGGGGATTTGATGATCCATTATTTCGTCTGTAAAGCACAGTGGGTGTGTGGCGCCTCTGTACTGGGCGATATCATGACGTAGCTCCAATGAGTATTGTCTACTGTGTTCGGCCCTGTCGAATTTGTGGCCAGCGTGACGGTTACCGTCTCGAGCCGTGGGGTGCCCATGCGATCCGTAGATCGATCGTGTTTGCCTTGCCTTGTCCTCCAACATGTCTCGTAAGTCCGGCGCATATTCCTGTGCCTTGGTACGGGGTGCGGCTTGAGTGGAGGGCCGGGAGGCCTCTCTGTCGCGGCCACGA
Organism: Triticum urartu; assembly: GCF_003073215.2. Lineage (NCBI taxonomy): Eukaryota > Viridiplantae > Streptophyta > Magnoliopsida > Poales > Poaceae > Triticum > Triticum urartu. The sequence goes on along the minus strand of NC_053025.1, from coordinate 368,313,740 downwards.
GGTGGCCGTTCGGCCGCGTCAGGTGCTTCCTCCTCTAATTGGGGTAGCAACCTGCGCTTTGGGTAACTCTTGGAGGGGCGTTCGAGTTTATGCTCTTCGGCCGCAAGGACTTCAGTCCATCTGTCAACCAGCAAATCTTGATCAGCTCTGAGTTGTTGCTGTTTTTTCTTGAGACTTCTTGCCGTGGCGATAAGCCTGCGTTGGAAACGCTTTTGCTCAACGGGATCCTCTGGCACGGCGAATTCATCGTCGTTGAGGCTTGCCTCGTCTTCGGAGGGAGGCATATAATTATCGTCCTCAACCTCTCTGTCTGCCGCTCTCTCATGAGGGATGGTTTCTCCATCCTCCTGTGCTAAACCTTGCTGGAGGGGGTTTTCTTCGGCACTCTCTGGAGTATTATTATCTCCCGTGCTGGAATCACCATTTTTGTGTTGGCGGGATTTTGAGCGGCGCCGCTGACGCCGGCGCTTGGGCTGTTTCTTGCAGGGGTCATCCTCCACTGTTCCATCGCCCTCTCCCTCTTTTGGGGTGTCCACCATGTATATGTCATATGACGAGGTGCCTTTCCAAGGCCTAGTAGGCACTGGTTCTTCATCATCTCCTTCATTGGCGTCCATACCGTCGATGTCTTCGGAGTCAAAGTCGAGCATGTCGGTTAAGTCGTCGACAGTGGCTACAAAGTGGGTGGTGGGTGGGTATTGAATTTTTTCATCATCCGTACCCCAACCTTGCTGACCGTAGTCCAGCCAGGGCTCTCCTAATAAAGAGAGAGACTTCAATGACTTCAGGATATCGCCGAAAGGCGAATGCTGAAAGACGTCCGCGGCCGTGAACTCCATGATCGGCGCCCAATCGGATTCGATCGGTAGGGGCGCGGAGGGTTCGGAGTCCGGAGAAGAATCCGGCTCCGTGGAGTCACGAGTCTCGCAGAGTACGGGGCTGGTGTTCGGCTCAACCGCCGTTGGGATCACAGACCCCGAGGTGGCGTCCAACCGCCCATCCTCGATCGGTGCGGTTGGCTCCGAACTAACAGTCGGAGCCGATGCGGGTGCGGCCTCCAGGGCACTATTCAGCGGCAGAGCAAGATCATGCTCGTCGTGACAGTGCGGCGCGCTTGGCGGTGGTTCGAATCCGCCGAAGATCAAGTCCCCGCGGATGTCAGTCGTGTAGTTTAAATTTCCGAATCTGACCTGACGGCCAGGGGCGTAGCTTTCGATCTTCTCTAGATAGCCGAGTGAATTGGCCCGCAGTGCGAAGCCGCCAAAGACAAAGATCTGTCCGGGGAGGAAGGTCTCACCCTGGACTGTGTCGCCATTGATGATCGTAGGAGCCATCGGGCCTGACGGCGACGGCACAGAGGAACTCTCAATGAAAGCACCAATGTCGGTGTCAAAATCGGCGGATCTCAGGTAGGGGGTCCCGAACTGTGCATCTAGGCCAGATGGTAACAGGAGGCAAGGGACACGAAGTTGTACCTAGGTTCGGGCCCTCTCGATGGAGGTAAAACCCTATGTCCTGCTTGATTAATATTGATGATATGGGTAGTACAAGAGTAGATCTACCACGAGATCAAAGAGGCTAAACCCTAGAAGCTAGCCTATGGTATGATTGTTGATGTGTATGTTGTCCTACGGACTAAAACCCTCCGGTTTATATAGACACCGGAGAGGGTTAGGGTTACATAGAGTCGGTTACAATGGTAGGAGATCTGAACATCCGTATCGCCAAGCTTGCCTTCCACGCCAAGGAAAGTCCCTTCCGGACACGGGACGGAGTCTTCAATCTTGTATCTTCATAGTCCAGGAGTCCGGCTGAAGGCATAGTTCGGCTATCCGAACACCCCCTAATCCAGGCTCCCTCACCGGTGGTAACCGAACCGGTGCGGCGGCGGGGTACCGGGCGAAGACGGCGACGTGGGAGGCGAGGCGGCGGCGACCATGGCAGGTCCGGCGAAACTCCGGCGGGTGGCGCACGGGGCGGCGTGATAGGCGGCGGCGCATGCACGCAAGGAGGCGGGGCGTGGTGGCCGGCGCGCTCGGCCGAGGCGGCGGCGCGTTCAGGCGGTGGGGCGCGGGGGCTCGCAGGCGGATCGGGCCCGGAGGGCCAGATCTGGGCCGTGACGGGCTGGCGCTCGGGGAGGAGAGAGAGGGCGCTGGCGTGGGTGAGGTGGCGGGACGCGATTGGCTGGCGGTGGCGGCGGGGTGACGTGGCGCTTCGTCATTGGTCAGACGACGTGGCCGGCTGTACATGTCCGGCGAGGGGGACATGTCCGGCGACACGAGGAAGGGGAAGGTAGGGTTTGACATGCGCAGATTTTGGAGGGGATCACATATATATAGGTAGAGGGAGCTAGGAGAGTCCAAAAGAGGTGCGGTTTTTGGCCATGCGATCGTGATCGAACGACCGAGATGAAGGAGGGGGTTTAGGTGGGTTTTGGGCTACTTTGGAAGGGTGTTGGGCTGCAACACTCACGAGGCCTTTTCGGACCCTCGGTTAAACGTTGGAGTATCAAACGAAGTCCAAATGGCACGAAACTTGATAGGCGGTCTACCGGTAGTAAACCAAGGCTGCATGAAAAGTCTCAGTCCAATCCGAAAACGTTTAACACCCACACACGAAAAGAGGTAAAAGGGAACACCGGGTGACATAGGAGCGCCGGATTGCAAAACGGACAACGGGGAAAATGCTCGGATGCATGAGACGAACATGTATGCAAATGAAATGCACATGATGACATGATATGAGATGCATGACACGCAAGCTATGACAAGGCAACAACAGCGAATAACTGGAGGACACCTGGCACATCGGTCTCGGGGCGTCACATACCCTTAGTGGCATCATAGCATTACATGATCTGAAACCAATATAGCGCTCTTGTGCGCCACCTTTTATATTGCACCCCCTTAAAAGTAGGCGGCTTCAAAACTGCAGCAAAACCACTTGGAGTAAATTGCCTAATCAGGTTTTTGGATTGGATTGTTGAATATATCAGCAATTTACTATGAGATGTAATCTGAATCAACAGTAAATAGATCATGACGAGAATTGCAAAGATCAAAGTAATGATGTGGATTAAACCAGGAAGACAGAATCACATACTCGACAGCGGGAGCAGAACCGCTATGGTTGATGTTGTCACTCATGTCGTCGATGAAGAGATTACCGAGGTCGAGGAAGAAGGTTGTCATTGAGGAAGTCGTGGCTGGTAGCAGTCACAGGAGTGTGCTCCTGTAGCGACCAGACCTCAAACAGTCTGATCTCTGTGCTCCGGTGTCATCCCTGGATCAGTAATGCTGACACCACACAGTACTCGGAGGATTTATAGCAGAGTAGCAATCACACACTTATTACATCGAGTGTCTCAAAAGAGAACTTATTACAATAAATATGGCTTAAGGCCATCTAGTAACGATAACAGCGGAAGGCTTGGAAGATAAGTGAGTCCATCAACTCCAACAGCATCACTGAGTATAGAACCACGACCTAAAACTCCTTAATGGTCGTCCGAAAAGTCTGCAACATTAACGTTGCAGCCCGAAAATGGGTCAGCACATGGAATATGCTGGCAAGGTAACACATAGAGAGTAATGGAATGCAACAGCTATACTATATGCATATTTGGCTGGTGGAAAGCTCTATGGTTACTGTTTTTGCGTAAGCCAATTTTTCCCTACTTCAAGGAATAAAGTTAATTACTATCATGGTGGTTGTGAAACATTGAGAATGGTTGACAGCATTCTCAATCCCAATTAAAGTAACATCATTAAAACCCATCAAAAATTAATTTAGAGTAACATGTTGAGATTCACATGATAATCCAGGTACTAGATACTCAAGATGTCCATAACCAGGGACACGGCTAACCATGATTAGTTTATTACACTCTGCAGAGGTTTGCGCACTTTTCCCCACAAGACTCGATCGCCTCCATTTGGTTTCTCGCACTACAGGGTGTTTCAGAAGACGGATGACCGAGACATAGTCTTTCAGAAGCGCTAGCACCTTACGATCGGGTAGACCGTACCACCTACATCCCCTACATCTGCTAGTCTACCACTGTAAGAGTTCGCACAACTTAGTCAACTATGCCAGAGCCCATAATGGCTTGTGGCTGCACACGGAAGTTTCTAGTATGAATAATCTTATGATCCCTTTGGGCCTGGGTGGCGGTCCAATAAAAACAGGCAAGTCCTGGTAACCCCAGGTGCCTCAATCCACCCAGATGTGTGTTAGGTTGCCACCTTAGATAAACCATTAATTAACAATCTCACATCTGTCATGGATATCACTCACCCAATCCACGTCTACTAGCATAGCATGGCATAATAAGCAAACGTAGAAGTAACTCCCAAAGGTTTGATAATTAAACAGGTAATAGGTACTACCTCATCTACTTCCCATCCCACGATTTAATTAGATCCTAATCATGCAATGTGTGAGGATTGATCTAATGCAATAAAACTGGGTTGCAGAAAAGGTATGATCAAAGTGTTACTTGCCTTGCTGATGATCCGCGAAACCTAGAGATTCGAAGTAACTGGCGGCGCACTCCGGGTATTCTATCGCAGACAAACAAAAAGCATACAATAAGTAATCATCTAATGCACAGGTAAAACTCAAATAAGAGATCTAACCAGAAAGTTCAACTTAAGAACCCTGGTTGGCAAAAAGAATCAAATCGAACGAAGCGAAAGAAATCAAACGGCGAAAGAAAACAACTTTGTTCTAGTAATCTGGATCTAGGGCAAATTTTACAGTAGCAAAAACTTGTTTAAGTTGATTATTCGGAAAGAGGGTTTCGAGACGAAACTCCAGGCGCTTGAATGGCCTGATTCTGATAAGCGAGCGAAAAGTTATACTAAAACGAAAATCGGATCAGAAATCGCGATCAGAAAATAACCGCGGAAAATCCGACGAAAAAGACAAACGACGAACAGAATTTTTTTTAAAAAAACTGCACGGAAAACGAGGCGGCGGCGAACCTCGAAAGGCGCGCAACTCCGGCGGGCGGCGGCGGCGGTGGCGGGCGGCGGCGGCGGCGGGACAGGGGCTAGGGTTAGGGTTTAGGTGGCGGCGGCGGCTGGGCTTTCGGGCCCCGGGGCGGCGGCTTTTATAGCCTTAGCCGGCGGAGTCCAGGCCGAATATGGCCCATAGTCGGTTACGCGTTTTTTTAATCTGCTCGGAAGAAAAATAAAACGAAATACTAAACGGACTCCAAAGATCACGAAATAAATTTTGCCGGGTTCCTAAAATCAAGCCCGATAAAGTGAACATTTATCTGGGCCCAAACTACAACTTTGAAAAACGCGCATTTTTCCTAAATTCAAATAAAAATACCGAAAAACTCCGAAATAAAACTTATTTGATTTTTTTATTAAATCCTCAATATTTCTATATTTTGGGAAAGTCATTTTATTCCCTCTCTCATATTTTTGTAATAGAAATAATTGATGATAAAATAAATAAAATCAAATGATCCTGTTTACATAATTTGAGAAAACTCAAATATGTAAATAACGAAATCCCCAACTCTCTCCGTGGGTCCTTGAGTTGCTTAGGATTTTCTAGGATCAAAACCAAAAGCAAAATAAAATATGATATGCATGATGACCTAATGTATAACATTCCAAATTGAAAATTTGGGATGTTACAAACCTACCCCCCTTAAGATGAATCTCGCCCTCGAGATTCGGGTTGGCTAGAAAATAGGTGAGGGTGGTCTTTGAGCAAATCTTCCTCTCGCTCCAAGGTGGCTTCATCCTCCGTGTGGTGGCTCCATTGGACTTTGCAAAACTTGATAACCTTGCTACGAGTAACTCGGCTGGCAAACTTGAGGATCTTGACTGGTTTCTCCTCATAGGTCAAAATTTTATCCAACTGAATTGCTTCTAATGGCACTGTGTCTCTCAAAGGTATGTCAGCCATCTCCGCGTGACACTTCTTAAACTAAGAAACGTGGAACACATCATGCACTCCGGCCAATCCTTTTGGCAATTCCAACTTGTAGGCCACTTCTCCCATACGCTCCAAAACTCGATATGGTCCTACAAATCGTGGCGCTAACTTCCCCTTAACTCCAAAGGGCTTAATCCCTCGAAGTGGGGATACTCGAAGATAAGCTCTATCTCCAACTTCGTAAACTGTCTCCTTGCGTTTAGAATCTGCGTAGCTCTTCTGCCTGGACTGGGCTACCTTGAGCCTATCACGAATCAACTTCACTTTGTGTTCAGACTCTTTGATCAGATCTGGTCCAAACAACTGGCGGTCTCCAACTTCGTCCCATGACAACGGTGTCCTGCACCTCCTTCCGTACAAAGCCTCGAAAGGTGTCATCTTCAAACTGGTCTAATAGCTATTATTGTAAGAAAACTCTGCATATGGCAAATTATCGTCCCAACTAGATCCATAATCTAGCGCACAAGCTCTCAGCATATCCTCCAAAATCTGATTGACTCTCTCAGTCTGTCCATCTGTCTGAGGATGAAAAGCTGTACTAAATTCTAACCTGGTACCCAAAGTCTCATGCAACTGCTTCCAGAACTTTGAGGTAAACTGGGTTCCTCTATCTGATACAATACTCCTCGGAACTCCATGCAAACATACAATCCTGGTCATGTATATCTTTGCCAACTTAGCACTGGTGTAAGTGGTCTTTACTAGGATGAAATGTGCTACCTCCGTTAATCGATCAACTACAACCCAAATCAAGTCATAGCCTGAGTGAGTCCTTGGCAATCCCGTGATAAAATCCATACCTAGTTTATCCCACTTCCATTCGGGTATCGGCAATGGTTGCAACAATCCTGCTGGCTTCTGATGCTCTGCCTTTACTCTCTGACATACATCACAAACTGCTACATACTCCGCAATATCCTTTTTCATTCCGGTCCACCAGAAAATATCCTTCAAATCCAAATACATCTTGGTATTTCCTGGGTGAATCGAATACGGTGAGTCATGTGCCTCTCGCAGAATCAACTTTCTGACCTCCGGGTCATTGGGCACGTAAACACGGTCTTCAAACCATAGGGTGTCGTGCTCATCCTCACGAAATCCTTTAGCTTTTCCTTTGCTCAGTTTCTCCTTTATGGCGGCAATCTCTTTGTCCATTTTCTGAGCGTCTCTGATTCTATCCATCAAAGTTGACTGAATCTCTAGTGCTGCTACATAGCCTCTCGGAACTATTTCCACACATAGTTCACGAAGATTTTCTGCTAACTCCTTGGGTCTTACTCCCGTCATTAGTGTATTGACATGGCTCTTGCGGCTTAATGCATCAGCTACTACATTAGCCTTGCCGGGATGATAACGCAATTTCATATCATAATCCTTGATAAGCTCCAACCATCTCCTTTGTCTGAGATTCAACTCCTTCTGCGTGAAAATGTACTTCAAACTCTTATGATCCGTGTACACCTCACAATGATTTCCAATGAGGAAATGTCTCCATGTCTTCAATGCATGCACTACGGCTGCTAACTCCAAATCATGCGTAGCGTAATTCAATTCGTGGGGCTTCAGTTGTCGTGAAGCATACGAAACAACTCTCCCTTCCTGCATAAGCACTGCTCCAAGTCCTCGACATGAAGCGTCGCAATACACCTCATAATCCTTGGTTTGATCTGGCAAAATCAACACTGGTGAGGTCACCAAACGTTTCTTCAACTCCTGGAATCTTGCCTCACACTCCTCGGTCCATTTGAACTTAGTATCCTTCTTCAGCAACTCCATCATAGGCTTTGCAATCTTTGAGAAATTCTCAATAAATCTCCGGTAGTATCCTGCGAGTCCAAGAAAACTCCGGATCTCTCCAACTGTTGTTGGTGCTTCCCACTTGGTCATGGTTTCAACTTTAGCGGGATCTACTGCTATACCTTCTCCGGATATAACGTGTCCGAGGAATCCTACTTCCCTCAACCAAAACTCACATTTGCTGAATTTGGCATATAACTGATGTTCTCTGAGCTTTCCAAGTACCAAACGCAAATGCTCCTTATGCTCATCTTCATTCTTCGAATAAACCAGGATATCATCAATGAACACTACGACGAACTTATCCAAAAATTCCATAAACACTTTGTTCATCATGTTCATAAAATAGGCAGGTGCGTTAGTCAGTCCAAATGACATAACGGTATACTCATATAGTCCATATCTTGTGGTGAATGCTGTCTTAGGAATATCCTGTTCTCGAATCTTCAACTGGTGGTATCCTGATCGCAAATCGATCTTGGAAAACACTTTAGCTCCTTGCAATCGATCAAACAGATCATTGATCATTGGTAGTGGGTACTTATTCTTGATCGTTACTTCGTTCAATCCTCGATAGTCAACAACCATCCTTAACGATCCATCCTTCTTTTCCACTAGAAGTACTGGTGATCCCCAAAGCGAAGAACTTGGGCGAATATATCCCTTATCCAGTAACTCCTTAATCTGCTTCTTAATTTCCACCAAATCTTTTGCTGGCATCCTATATGGTCTCTTCGATATTGGCCCAGTGCCTGGCAAAAGCTCAATCAAAAACTCAATGTCTCTATCCGGTGGCATGCCTGGCAACTCTTCGGGAAATACATCTGGAAAATCCTGTACCACTGGTACTTCCTCCTGCACAACTCCTGTTAGGCAATTCACTTGTGTCATTTTTGGTACATGTCGGGATACATACTTGATCCTTCTCCCTTCTGGTGTGGTAAGCAAAATTGACTTACTAGCACACTCAATATTCCCTTTATACTTTGATAACCAATCCATGCCTAATATCACATCCAATCCTTGAGATTCCAATACTATTAGGTCTGAGGGAAAAACATAGTTACCAATCCTTAATGGTAACCGATCACACCATAAACTTGCCACATACTCTGCTCCTGGCGAGGTTACTAACATGGGTGACCTAAGGGCTTGGGTTGGTAGGTTATACTTATCCACAAATCCCCTTGATATGTATGAATGCGATGCGCCAGTATCAAAAAGAACGAGTGCAGTAAATGACTTAACCAAAAACTTACCTATTACTGCATCGGGCTGAGCTTCAACTTCCTCCACATTAACGTGGTTCACCTGTCCCCTATTGAAAGGGTTCGGCTTCTTCCCAGAACTTCCATTGCCCTTTTGGCCTTCAGGACATTCATTTGCCTAATGTCCTCACTTCGAACACTTATAGCAAGTGACGTCGCTCAAATCCTTCTTGGCTGGGGTCGATGGGGTGTTGCGGTTCTGTCCATTACTTCCTCCATTCCCATTACCATTCTTGGTGCCATTGTGATTGTGCGAGCTACGTACTCCATGGGTATGCTGAAAATGTCCTCCTGGTCTAGGGGTAAAACGAGGCTTCTGCTGAGCTCCTGAATTATACTTTCCTTGTCCATACTTCCTCTTGCGGTTCTCAATTTGCTGCTGCTTCCCTTCAATCATAAGAGCACGATCTACCAACTCCTGGTAGTTGTTGAAAGTGGCTACCATCAACTGCATACTCAACTCATCATTCAGTCCTTCCAGGAATTTCTCCTGCTTAGCTGCATCTGTAGCAACGTCATCTGGGGCATAACGTGCTAGCTTACTAAACTCCTCCACATACTGGCCAACTGTCCGTCCTCCTTGGCGCAAGTTACGAAACTCACGCTTCTTCATGGCCATTGCTCCTGCTGAAACATGGGCAGTACGAAAAGCTTGCTGAAACTGGTCCCATGTGACAGTGTCGACTGGGAAGGTGGCTGTGAAATTCTCCCACCAAGATGCTGCGGGTCCTTCTAACTGATGTGCGGCAAACTTCACCTTCTCCACATCTGTGCATCCTGCTGTGGTCAACTCCCTAGATATCTTGTGGAGCCAATCGTCTGCTACTATCGGCTCGGTGCTACTGGAAAACACTGGCGGATTCAGCCTAAGAAAACGGGCTAAGTGGTCAACAGGTGGTGGTGGTGGTGGGTTGTTGTTGTTGTTCCCCTGATTCTGATTCTGAACTAGCAACTGCATCAGGGTGTTCTGCTGCTGGATCAACTGGGTGAGCTCCGGCGGAAAGGCAAATCCGGGGTCACGTCTCGGAGGCATCTGAGGGTTTAGAAAAGATGAGATATAAGAATAGAGGGGGTCTAAAGAGAAAACACTACCCATATGCACATGAGGCAAAAGCACACAATTCACTTCAATCAATCAAACAAGACATACAATCGATCTAACTATCGCAAAAAGTGCTCGGACTACTATATTTACATGGTGGACTACTACTACTGATGAGGTGGTCTACTAGAAATATTCTACGGTTGTAGACTCCATGATATCCGCTCCTGCTTCATCAACATAGTCATCATCGCTACTATCTTGTTCCGAGTCGGTGCCGTCAATGATGATGTAGTCCTCCGGGCTAATCTCCTTGGGTTCTTCGTCTTCATCTACTGGTGTCGGGCCTCCCATAAATATGCCAATCTTCTTGATCAGGTCGTCATTCTTCTCCACCAATACTTCAATTTCTTCTTCATAACCTTCGCGTGTAGCCTTGAGTTCTTCCTCCAGTTCCTTGATTCTAGTCTTAGCCTTCTTCAGATCTATCATGTCGGCGCACATGTGATTCTCCTGTCGTCGAATGTGTTGGTTTAACTCCTGAATAAAAGCTGCAATTGATCTATCTTTCCTGGTGTTGATCATCTCCCAATGTTCATCTCAGCGCCCACAAATCTGGTAGATAGTATCCTTGAGATCCTTGCGGTAGACTTCTCCAATGCGTCCCATGGCGATGTGAGCTGCCATGCTCTTTCCTAGACTCCAAGTTGGTGCATCAAAAGAAAACTCTATGGGCTCAGTGACTGGCATGAACGTCCTTCCTGGAACTTGAACTTGAATCATCCAGCGCTCTTCTTCAGGTAAAGTGGCGTTGTAGGTTCCCGTGAAGCTTGGTATTCCTATGTTCAGGTATCTAGTGACTTCCTTCAAGTGGCGTCCGAAGGGTGTATCTTCATCTGGTTGGGTGAACTTGTTCCTTGCATCTGCCATCCTAAAGAGTAGAAAAGATGAGAAGTCAGAAGAGAAGAGAATGAGTAGTGATCTAGGTCTTTAGCTTAGTGGTCGTGTCCTACAGCCAGCGTGTGCTCTGATACCATCTCTGTAGCGACCAGACCTCAAACAGTCTGATCTCTGTGCTCCGGTGTCATCCCTGGATCAGTAATGCTGACACCACACAGTACTCGGAGGATTTATAGCAGAGTAGCAATCACACACTTAATACATCGAGTGTCTCAAAAGAGAACTTATTACAATAAATATGGCTTAAGGCCATCTAGTAATGATAACAGCGGAAGGCTTGGAAGATAAGTGAGTCCATCAACTCCAACGGCATCCCTGAGTATAGAACCACAACCTAAAACTCCTTAATCGTCGTCTAAAAAGTCTGCAACATTAACGTTGCAGCCCGAAAACGAGTCAGCACATGGAATATGCTGGCAAGGTAACACATAGAGAGTAATGCAATGCAACAGCTATACTATATGCATATTTGGCTGGTGGAAAGCTCTATGGTTACTGTTTTTGCGTAAAGCCAATTTTTCCCTACTTCAAAGGAATAAAGTTAATTACTATCATGGTGGTTGTGAAACATTGAGAATGGTTGACAGCATTCTCAATCCCAATTAAAGTAACATCATTAAAACCCATCAAAAATTAATTTAGAGTAACATGTTGAGATTCACATGATAATCCAGGTACTAGATACTCAAGATGAACCATGATTAGTTTATTACACTCTGCAGAGTTTGCACACTTTTCCCCACAAGACTCGATCGCCTCCGTTTGGTTTCTCGCACTACAGGGTGTTTGAGAAGACGGATGACCGAGACATAGTCTTTCAGAAGTGCTAGCACCTTACGATCGGGTAGACCGTACCACCTACATCCCCTACATCTGCTAGTCTACCACTGTAAGAGTTCGCACAACTTAGTCAACTATGCCAGAGCCCATAATGGCTTGTGGCTGCACACGGAAGTTTCTAGTATGAATAATCTTATGATCCCTTTGGGCCTGGGTGGCGGTCCAATAAAAACAGGCAAGTCCTGGTAACCCCAGGTGCCTCAATCCACCCAGATGTGTGTTAGGTTGCCATCTTAGATAAACCATTAATTAACAATCTCACATCTGTCATGGATATCACTCACCCAATCCACGTCTACTAGCATAGCATGGCATAATAAGCAAACGTAAAAGTAACTCCCAAAGGTTTGATAATTAAACAGGTAATAGGTACTACCTCATCTACTTCCCATCCCACGATTTAATTAGATCCTAATCATGCAATGTGTGAAGGATTGATCTAATGCAATAAAACTGGGTTGTAGAAAAGGTATGATCAAAGTGTTACTTGCCTTGCTGATGATCCGCGAAACCTAGAGATTCGAAGTAACAGGCGGCGCACTCCGGGTATTCTATCGCAGACAAACAAACAAGCATACAATAAGTACTCATCTAATGCACAGGTAAAACTCAAATAGAAGATCTAACCAGAAAGTTCAACTTAGAACCCTGGTTGGCAAAAAGAATCAAATCGAACGAAGCGAAAGAAATCAAACGGCGAAAAAACAACTCGTTCTAGTAATCTGGATCTAGGGCAAATTTTAACAGTAGCAAAAACTTGTTTAAGTTGATTATTCGGAAAGAGGGTTTCGAGACGAAACTCCAGGCGCTTGAATCGCCTGATTCCGATAAACGAGCGAAAAGTTAATACTAAAACGAAATCGAATCAGAAATCGCGATCAGAAAATAACCGCGGAAAATCCGACGAAAAAGACAAACGACGAACAGAATTTTTTATTTTTTTAAAAAAAACTGCACAGAAAACGAGGCGGCGGCGAACCTCGAAAGGCGCGCAACTCCGGCGGGCGGCGGCGGCAGCGGGACAGGGGCTAGGGTTAGGGTTTAGGTGGCGGCGGCGGGACAGGGGCTAGGGTTAGGGTTTAGGTGGCGGCGGCGGCTGGGCTTTCGGGCCCCGGGGCGGCGGCTTTTTATAGCCCTTAGCCGGCGGAGTCCAGGCCGAATATGGCCCATAGTCGGTTACGCGTTTTTTTAATCGCTCGGAAGAAAAATAAAAAAGAAATACTAAACGGACTCCAAAAATCACGAAATAAATTTCCCGGGTTCCTAAAATCAAGCCCCGATAAAGTGAACCATTATCTGGGCCCAAACTACAACTTTTAAAAACGCGCATTTTTCCTAAATTCAAATAAAAATACCGAAAACTCCGAAATAAAACTTATTTGATTTTTTATTAAATCCTCAATATTTTTATATTTTGGGAAAGTCATTTATTCCCTCTCTCATTTTTGTATAATAGAAATAATTGATGATAAAATAAATAAAATCAAATGATCCTGTTTACATAATTTGAGAAAACTCAGATATGTAAATAACGAAATCCCCAACTCTCTCCGTGGGTCATTGAGTTGCTTAGGATTTTCTAGGATCAAAACCGAAAGCAAAATAAAATATGATATGCATGATGACCTAATGTATAACATTCCAAATTGAAAATTTCGGATGTTACAGCTCCCCAAAAACCTGATCGCCCCTCTCCCGTACAGGATCACGAAATGCGGGGTTCGGAGGACTGCTGTCCCTTCTCGCGGTGCATGCCGGAAGGAGGGATGGAGAAGAATTACGTGGCAGCGCTAAGATCTAGAATGGTGCGAAACCATATGATACTGCGGCAGCTAGGGTAGAGCCTGTCAGGTCGGTCGTGCAAGTAAGACCAAGTAGTATAATAGTAGGCCTTTGGCCCAAACCCCACGTCCAAGTCAATAATAGCCCCACTATCCAAAAGAATCAGAAACGACTGACTAATTAAGGCGTCCGTTAATTATTAATTAATAACTTAGTAAATTTTCCAACTCACACCACACTTAGAGCATGGTTAATAGTATAGCCAACATCCGGCTATATGAAGTTGACACGTCATCTAGAACCAACCTAATACGGAGCCTGCTTACAATAATTAGTCCCTTTAGTATAATACTATATCATTAATAATGGCCCCACCTTTTGTCTCACAAAGTATGTGTAGTCTGAAATGTCGGGCGTGCAGCGGGCGGTGCCCTCGGTCGGCGCGCCGCTTCAACAGCGGAAGCAGTGAGAGGTCGCGCCGCCCTGACTTGCCATCGATGTGGAGCGGCGAGCTCAGCTGGCGTCTGGCGGGAAGGTTTCGATTTTTGATTCAGTTGCTGTGCTGCTACCGTCCAATATTCGCATGTGGTTGTTTCTAGAATAAAAAAAGGAGGTACTCCTACATATGTTACTCCCACTATGGCTAGCCTTGCACTTGGCTCTTCGCCTCTTCTGGAAGTCAAACAATAATGGTTGTACTATAGTAGTACTTTTGGCAATTCGACACCAAATGAACTGATGCACGTCCACCGCTTGTAAGCAAAAGTTTCTCCTCGTGCTGAGAGCCACCGCGCACGCGTTGGTGAGGGAGAAGGCCTAGTAAGCAAGCTTCTCGTTGTTCTGCGAGTTGATGGGACACATCAAAGTTATTTAGTATGTACTCTCTCCAAAAAAAGGCTGACCATGTCATGTCCACCATCCCGTGCTCCGTCATTGAGTACATGCACTATTCACGTGCCATCAAGGAGAAAAAATATAGTGTATAGGAATAGGTGCCATCGAAGTGCACGACTCACTTACGCACTACTTATCTGATTATCTCCATTTTCTTGCATGAACCATGCACCTTGATGCTAGATGTCTCGCGTGTTGGCAAAAGGATGAACAAAGCTCACGTAAAAAAAGAGTGGAAGAACATAGATTCCCGACGACCAAGAAGGAGCAATGAACCTCACGGTGGAGCATCTGCAAGGAACCTTGTGCGTTTTCCCCTGTTTTTGCCGCCTACCCGCCTATAAACAAATAAAAGAACATGAACTCTTCTCTAACCACTAGAGACGATACATCAGGATGCTAAGTTGAAGATATTTTATTAGTTTATATTTATAACCATGCAAGAAGCCACGCATGTACAGGACACATGCAGCCACGCATGTACACACGCCAACGCACTAACTCATGTCGATCCAACTCATGTACAAACACACACAGCATGGAGCACACAACGCACGTACACAACACATGCATGCACACACACTCGGCCGCAGAATGCATGTCCATAACACATGCATGCGCACACACTCGGCTGCATGGAGGCTTGCGCCATCTGCGGTGACTTCCGATTCGTCGTGCTACGGCGAAGCTTGCATATAACGGCGCCTACGCATCTCCTGCAAAACCTCTTTGCCGTCGTTGCTCAACGACTAGCCGGAGACGAAGACGACTGCAGCCTCGGCCTTAGAGCTAGAACCGATGGAAAAGCATGCACGCTGCACGCACATGAGCATGTACGGAGTGCCCACGACGTGGTGTGTCCCCAGTCGCCTCTACTCCTTCTGCGCACGATGTCTATGAAGGCGGATGCATGCCTAATGATGTTGTGGATGAGATCTTCTAGGACTCAGATGATGACGAGGAGGGTGTCTCCAACAGCGTTCCTCGGCTCGCACCTCTTGCATCATGGTGGTCGAGCTTGGAGTCATTCATCTGGTACACGTGACATCTCAGATCTGGACACAAGGTGACGTGCACCATCAAGGGGGTCAGGGCGGACGCGACCTCTCGCTGCATCTGCCATTTGAAGCGGCGCGCCGGCCCAGGGCGCCGCCCGCTGCACTCCCAGCTATACCCGCCTCCTCACCGCATTCAAAAACCTACATTTACTAGTATGTATACACGTGCAATGCACGTCTTAATATAACTCTTTCGTGCAACGCACGAGCACCTTACTATAGATTAGTACGACCAAAAATTGAACTAATATTATATATAGTACGATAAATGCTGATGCATGTCACCTAAAATTATATCATTGAAAACTATGTTCAAATATTGATCCAACGATATAGTTTTTGTTGACATGCACTAACATTTTGTCACTTAAATCTCCAGTCAAATTCAATGGGTGACTAATAAACCACGACTGTTGTAGTACTAGTGTAGAGGGCGGCGCTGCACGTGAGTCTCCCGGCAGTAAAGCCGTCATATCACAAAACCCAACCACTAATAAGTGGCCTGGTAAAATAAACAGACAAGCAACCATCACATCCCTCTGTCTTGATTGTTCTAGAACACAGGTGAGGTAGCACCAGTGTACTGTTCATGCGAATCCTACTGATATTGGCTGTTGGAATTAGAAGATCAACAGTTATGATTGATGTTCTTAGTCCTACTTAAAATTGGTACACTATATAGTAGTATAGATATAGATATAGATATAGATATAGAAACCCGCGTGGAATGCGAGAAACCAACTCCGGCCACACACGTCCGTTCAGGAGCAGGACGTCGGCCAAGCTCCTCCTTCCACCATTTTGTACACTCTTTCGCCGGCATCCGACGAGCAGGAAGAGCAGTTCTCCGGCATAAAAGTTGTCTGGGTGGCCTGCCGAGCTCGGCAGCTCGCTTCTCCACCTACCTAGCCTAGCCCGTCGGAGGTAGTTGCCGCACTAAGCCAGCGCATGGTTCCGCAGCTGGCCTCCCCAATACAGCTCGAGGAAGAGTGTCAACTTGCTCCACGTCGGCTTGTCTGGGAGCATGGCAGCATGGGCATCGTCGCTGCCCTCAACGTCGCCACGTCGTACAGCGCCTCCAGTGTCTGCGACTGCGCCATCCGCCGTCGACACACGCGTAGACACGACATGCAGGCAGAGAAAGAATCCGCCGCAGATGTTGACAATGTTATGCGTGTCGGATCACGGGTTCCGGTAGACCCTTGAGGTTCGAACTCTGGGGTGCGCGCAAAGTTCTTTCCCTCCTACCGATCTACGCCCTAGCTCGCTAAGGTCTCGCGGACGAACTCGACACACTCGCAACACAAAAGCCACAAGGTTTATACTGGTTCGGGCCACCGATGTGGTGTAATACCCTACTCCAGTGCGGTGGTGGTGGATTGCCTCTTGGGCTGATGATGAACAGTACAAGGGGAAGAACAACCTCCTGAGGTTGAGGTGTTATTGTGCTTGGTGTGCTAAGGGTTGGCCTTCTATCAGATGCTATCTCCTGTCATCCCCCTCCCTTTGTGGTGGCTAGCCCTACTTATATAGGCCCTGGTCCTCTCCCCAAATATTGAGCGGGAAGGGAGCCAACAACGGCGGCCAATTTTAAAGGGGACGGCTAGTACAAGCTATCCTGACAAAAGGTGGTATGCGCCTGCCAAAGGTTCTGGTGGTGACGCCGTCCTGGGCTCCATGGTGACCTTCGTCCTGCCGTCCTTCTAGTCTTGGTCTCGTTGCACCGATATGGAAACCTTTGCCTGATGCCTCGGTACTCTGCGCCTGCACTTGCCTCCTTAGCACCAAAGAGGAAACAAGGACATTGCGCGCACTAGCGCCTGCCTGGCGCCGATCGTCATGGCTCATGTCACGAGAGCCTCACAAGGTTCGCCCCGCCTTGATATCTCTGCTCCTCACCAGGCAGCCCGGTGAGGCCGCTCCTGAGGAGGTCTTGCGTTGTCTGCCTCGCGAGGCTTGGCCCCTCGCGAGGGTCTTGAATGCCTTGTTGATGATGATGGGCCGTACAGACCTGCCAGCACAGCGACGCCATGGGCCGCAGGCAGGCAAGTCTGGGGACCCCCATTCCCCGAACACCGATAGTAGCCCCCGGTACCAAGGCGCACTCGGGCTTGGCTTCGAGGCGAAGCCAAAGGATCAAGCGTGGAGCGCCGCGGGCCCCAAAAGCCTGCGGTCTCAGTTGACGCGTGGCGGTTGATTGGTCGTGGGCGTCTCCGCTTCCCCACGCTGCCTTTGAATCCGCCTGGCTATGCGGCCCCCGCAACCTACACAGTTATTCTCCCATTGCCCACGCCTTGCCTCCCCAATCCTTCTGCTTCCTCGAGACTCCGCTCCTCCTCTCCGATCTGTCCTACACTCCACCTGCCTTGTCGCCATGGCGCCGAAACAATCAGACAAGGGGAAGAAGCCTCTGTCTTCGCCGAGTGCGCCTTCGTCCTTCAAGCCTGCGCTCGGCCGACCTCTAGTGCTCAATGACGAGGCCATGGACAAGGTGCGCCCCATGCTTGCTTCCAGTTTCAACGAGTGTGGGGAGACGGCGGCTTGGCCCGCATCTCACGCTCGCATTGCCCGGGCAGCCACTGAGGTACCAATCTTCATAGATGCCCTCTGGGCTGACCTGATTCCCCCTTCTCCGCCTTCTTCAACGCGGTGCTCGAGCATTATCAGATCCACATGCTGCATCTCGACCTTCAATCTGTGACTCTTCTCGCTGTCTTCACCTTTGTGTGCGAAGCCATGGTGGGCATCGCTCCTTCGGCGGACCTCTTCCGCCACTTCTTCACACTACATCTGACAGACCCTCGGTAGAGCTCGGGGTGCGTGAGCTTCCAGGCCATGGCCGCGACGGCGGGTGAGGGGATCGACTTCAAGCTTCCTCCGTCCATGAGCGAGTTTCGGACACGATGGGTGTTTGTCGACGCCTGCTGTTCCCAACTCCAGTTGGAGCCACCAGAGGCTCGTGAGCCCCCGTCTCTTTCCCGTCTGGCTCAGATTGAGGAGGTTGAAGGACCGCGGCGTGGCTGGGCCTATGGTGGTGAAGGAGTTCGTCAAGCGCCGAGTCGCTCCACTTCAGCGCCATTCCCGCCCGATGTGGGCCTTGCTCAGCAGTCAGGACCATATGAGGTTTCAGGAGGAGGGGCTTCCTCTTAAGGCGCGGCAAACGGTGCTCAGGGTCCTGACGGGTGCCCCCTGCCGGACGACGTGCCCAGGAAGAGCTGTCTGTTGTACCGCTACGAGAACAACGCCGAATTTGCCGAGAGCATGCCCTCCTTTGATGAGTGGGAGCTGCGCCCGATCGGCCTGGTGGGGCCCCGCAAGAACCCCGTCGATGTGGTTCCCTTTCTCGCCGCCGGTGCCGAGCTCGCACCGAGTGAGGGTGCAGGAGGGCGAGCTCCGACGGAGGCCGATGACCCAAGTGCTGAGGAGCACATGCCGCGTGGTGATCCTGGGGCGTCGTCCTCGGAAGCTCGCGATCCCTCCCCTGGGGCGTCGGTTTCTGAGGTGATGCAGCATGCGGTTCCCGATGTCAAAGCCCCGGAGGACTCGGGAGGTCGTGGTGAGACGGCGCCCGATTGTTCACCGCAGCCGGGCACCCCTGAAGTTGTCCCTCCAAACTCTTCCTCGGCCTCGCTCCGCGCCGGCCGCCATGTCCAGCGCTTCGGTCGGCTTTGCATGGACTTCGAGGAGCTCTGCAAGAGGAAGGGATCCCCGAGCAGCAACAGCATCTTCGGGCCGTTGAAGTGACAAAAGTATTTTGCCGTCCATGAGTAAGTACCTTATCTTAGTGATCTTCCGTGTGTCACCTTCCTTTTCGGACGATTATCCCCTTAGGACCCTTTCTGCCAAGGCTGTGAAATCTCCTGAGAAGCAACTCCCTCTCATTCCGTTGCACTCGCCAAGCCCCAGCGCTGCAGGCTCGGGTGCTGCCCACGGCGTGGGGTCAGCCGTGGGAGTTGGTCCATCACCAGGGCGCCCCGAGCTTGCGCCTTCGTCGACCTTCCCTCATGGCTTTGCTCGAAGCGCAATGGCGTGCCACGAGCTCCTCCTCTAGTCATGAACGGCCGCTGGTTGACTTCGATCGTCTGCTCCTCCTCACGTAGCGGGCCCCGCCTGGCCGGGGCCCCTCGCGAGGTCGGGTTGGAGCCCGGAGCGGCACCAGCCCGCAGCCCCCTACCAAGAGGGGTGCCCCGCTCCGTGTTCCGCCTGCAGCTCCCGTGGCAGAGGACAAGGTGGGTCACACATTGGAGTTCGAGCGCGGGCGGAGCATTGTTCACCATGAGCTCTTCCAGGAGGCGATGGGCGCGATGAGCCGACTTGATGAAGAGCTCGCGGGCGTCGATGCGCGCCTCGAGGCCGAGGGCCTGCGACTAGTGGAGGAGTGGCACAGGCTGAAAGTGGCCATCAACCTTGGGCGCCACCAACACGAGCTAGAAAACATGAGGGCTGAGGCCTCTCTTGCGGCCTCCCGTGAGGCCTACTCCCAAGCTCTCGAGGATGCTTGTGAAGCTGACCGCCATCGCGAGGCTGTGGAGAAGCGCGTGTGGGAGCTCCATGCTTGGGGCGTGTCCCTCGAGCAGCAAGTGGAGGCGCGTAAATCCGCTCTCGCGTTGCTGAGGGGGACGCCTGCCGAGGAAGATGAGGTCCGGAAGCGCGAGGAGGCGCTAGCTCTGGAAGCCGTGGAGCGTAGCCTCGAGCTTGAGCAACTGGAGATGAGGGAACGTCAGGTTGCCCAAGCGGAAGATGCCGTCGGGGCTCGCGAGGCCAAGGTCCAGGAGGAAGTTGACCATCGGGTAGCCGAGGTTCACGCGGATCTTGAAGGTTGGCAGGCCCTAAAGTTGAGGCTTGCGAGAACCAAGGCAGCGGGCAGGACCGCTGCTCTTAGACCCAGGTTGGACGAGGCGGAGAGGTGTGAGGAGGCCACGGCCACCGCCCTGATCTCGGCACAGGCGGACTTGGCCTCCGCCCGCGCCGAGCTACTTTCTCTTCAAAGACGGTTGATGATGCCGAAGCCGTCGCGCGGCAAAATAGGGAGGAAATGCTTCAACGGCGGACGCTGGAGCGCGAGCATGCCCCCATGCTTCAGGGCCTTCGGAACAGGGCTAATACCGCCCTGGGCTTTGTCTACGACGAGAATGCACCGCTCCCCCACTCGAATGACTACGCCAGTCACCTGACCTTCTTCACCAACGTGGTGACACGCCTGGAAGCCCGTTCTAACAGGGCTCGCCAGCTTGGGGAAGAGAGAAGTCGCAGTCTGCTTGGGCACGTGTTCTCCCACGTCTTCAGCCACCTCCGGAACATCGATCTCAACTTTGATTTCGACACCGCTATTGCTCCTGTGCCGGAACCCATTCGGGGCGACTTGGCGTGGTGGGTTGAAGACCACGTGGATGCGCTGGTTAGGGCCTTTGCTTCTGACGATAACGGGGTTGTGGTTGCGGCGGACGAAGGCGACGTGGTCGATGACGGGGGTGTCGGTGCTGGCGAAGGTGGAGGCAATGCAAACGACGGTGACAGTGATGCCAGCGGCGCGTTTGAAGACGACACGGGGGACGCAGCGAGCGACATATCTGGCTAATCCCTGGTTCCTTTACTGCTCCACCCTGTATGCAAAAACTTAGGCGTGTCCCCTAAAGATTGTGAGAGCATATTGGGAGGGGGAGCCCCTCATGTAAGCAAATCATGATTTCTACTCCTTTATGCCGAGCCGAGGGTGCGTTTTGGTCGGTCATGAGTCTGCCGGCAAGTTTTGCCACTGCGGCTTACCTTAGCTGGAGCGGGCCCTGAATCGGGTTGTAAGGTCGAGAGTCGCCACGGGGCTCCTGAAGGGTCTGCTGACACGCCCAAGATGGCCTCGCGAGGTTCCTGCACCAGTCAGCGCGCATGGCGCGCGTGCTGTACTCAGCTCCGCTCGCGAGGGGCCCGCAAGGGGGAGGCGGCAAGCATGAGCTCCAGAACAAGGCAAGAACCAGATTGCAAGAAATAGCTTGATCGAGAAAATACACCCCCGCACGCATCAACAAAAGCTCGACCTCAACTTAAATCCAAATCCAGAAAGCAAGGCTACAGAAGAAGAGATCCAAAGCAAATAGCCGCGTCTGGCGCCTAGTCTAGTCTTCTAGTCTTCGAGTCTTCTCACCAGTGTGGAGCTAAGTGCTGCCACAAGGCGTGGGAGGGAGCCCCAGGGCCTGGGGCCAGCACCCCTGAGACTCCGGGGCGTGTACAGCCTCACTCATTATTACGTGAGAGTGTCATGGGCGGCGAGCTTCACAGGCACTGGGCCTTCTTCACAGGAACCAGCCTTGCTTCATATCACCGGGCGAGGGGCCTGCCTTGCGCCACCCCCTGCCACCGTTGGGACGACCAGAAACCTGGACGGCCCAACGAGGGCAGAGGGGACGCCAGCGGCGCCAGTGGCACCATCGGCGACCATGGGTTCTCTGCCGGGGGAAAGGTCGCGGTTGCCACCCCGGCAGAGGGCCTACCTATGGACGTTGCCTTGCTCCGCGTGACTCGGGGAGGGGCCTTGCTCCTGGCCCCTTCCACGCAGCCCCCAGCGGGTCTCTCCTGTCGTGCCGGAACCACCGTTCGGCGTTGGTGCCTGGTTCATCTGTGACTCATGGTTAGCGTAAGCTTGCTCCTGAGGGACTAGTGGTACCATATATCTGTTGTCGACGGTGCGGTTGGCGGGGCTCTCAGGTGGCTCCTGGAAGGCTTCAGCTCCTAATGCTTCCTCCTCCCAACTTGGCCCGAGGAACGAGCCAGGGTCGTCCTCTGGTGTGTACTCCTGATCCATCATGCAGACACATAGGCTTCTGGGGCTGTTACCTCAAACACCTCGCCATAGTGCCCCACACTCCACGTCGCCCGACCGAGCGCAACGTCCTGAGGATGATAATGCGATGCCCCTGGGGCCATGCGGGGCAACGCTCGTGCCCGCGCTCACCAGAGGCGGCGCGGGGGCAACAGGGCCTCCGGCACCGTCGGCCGTCCTGGGGCCGATGACGCCCCCAGGCGCCCCCGAGGGCGCGCGATTGTAGCGTGGCCCATCGTGAGGCCCAGTGGTGGCACGGGAAGGAAGAAGATAGCAGAAAGGTGGCGCTCCTGATGCTGCCGCATCCAGTAGCTCAGCGACACGTTCCAGCAGTGCGTCACGTCCGCTCTCCATCAACCGGCACCGCAGCAACTCCCGCGCTACCATGAGTGTGGCCCGCATGTTCGCCTGCTCCCGCCGGGTGTGTGGTGCCGTTGCAGCAGCGTGGCTTGCGGCCCTTGCAGCGGCTCGCGTTTGCCGTGGGGTGGGGGTGGATGACGCCTGGCCACGCCGCCCGCGCCTTGCGGTGTTAGGCGGTGCCCGCGCCGCCTAAGGCGCGGGGTCGAGGTCTTCGCGGGCTGGTGTCGCCGCCCGGGCTGGCCAAGCTGCCCAGCGGTCGGAGTCAGCCCTTGGGTCGCCGGCCATTAGGGCCGCAGAGCATCGGCGGGTTGATTGGCGAGGAAGAGACTCTGGCGCACCCCTACCTGGCGCGCCAAATGTCGGATCACAGGTTCCGGCAGACCCTTGAGGTTCAAACTCTGGGGTGCGCGCGAAGTTCTTTCCCTCCTACCGATCTACGCCCTAGCTCGCTAAGGTCTCGTGGACGAACTCAAAACACTCGCAACACAAAAGATGCAAGGTCTATACTAGTTCAGGCCACCGATGTGGTGTAATACCCTACTCCAGTGCGGTGGTGGTGGATTGCCTCTTGGGCTGATGATGAACAGTACAAGGGGAAGAATAGCCTCCTGAGGTTGAGGTGTTCTTGTGCTTGGTGTGCTAAGGGTTTGCCTTCTATCAGATCATATCTCCTATCATCCCCCTCCCTTTGTGGTGGCTAGCCCTACTTATATTGGCCCTGGTCCTCTCCCCAAATATTAAGCGGGAAGGGAGCCAACAACGGCGGCCAATTTGAAAGGGGACAGCTAGTACAAGCTATCCTAACAAAAGGTGCTCTTCGCCTGCCAAAGGTTCTGGTGGTGACTCCATCCTGGGCTCCATGGTGACCTTTGTCCTGCCGTCCTTCTGTTCTTGGTCTCGTTGCACCGATATGAAAACCTTTGCTTGATGCCTCGGTACTCCGCGCCTGCACTTGCCTCCTTAGCACCAAAGAGGAAATAAGGACATTGCGCGCACTGGCGCCCGCCTGGCGCCGATCGTCATGGCTCATGTCACGAGAGCCTCGCGAGGTTCGCCCGGCCTTGATATCTCTGCTCCTCGCGAGGCAGCCCAGTGAGGCCGCTCCTGGGGAGGTCTTGCGTCGTCCGCCTCGTGGGGCTTGGCCCCTTGCGAGGGTCTTGAATGCCTTGTTGATGATGATGGTTCGTACATACCTGCCAGCACAGCCACGCCATGGGCCGCAGGCCGGCAAGTCTAGGGACCCCCATTCCCAAAACGCCAACAATGCGGCTACGCAAATGTGGACGAGGTGACAGGCAGCACGTCCCCGCCCGCCATCATCGAGGAAAAGTAGAACACGGGAGGCCGCTGCCGATTGTATCTCATGAAGGCCACCGCCGAGGCGACGCCGGCGAATACAACCAGTGTCTTGCTCGATTCTTCTTCTATCGGATGCTGGAGGAGGACAAAGAGATCGGGCGGCGACCATTTAGATTAGGTATTTTAATTCTACCAGGCTGGATGTAATGGGAGTATTATAGGTAGTATCATGCATGCCAACTACTCCCTCCGTTCCTAAATATAGGAGTATTATAAGAGCATGGTTAATAGTATAACCAGTTGATGGCTACATGACACTACCATGTCATCTATAGCCAACCTTGTAGCCTTCAAGTATAATACTCCCTCCATCTAGGTGTCATCTGACAAAAACCAAATAATCCCAAAATACTTAGGCGCAGTGCATTAACTTCTACCTCGTTTCTTGTTTCTTAACATATCAACCAAAGAGA
This sequence comes from Triticum urartu, assembly GCF_003073215.2. Taxonomy (NCBI): domain Eukaryota; kingdom Viridiplantae; phylum Streptophyta; class Magnoliopsida; order Poales; family Poaceae; genus Triticum; species Triticum urartu. The sequence goes on along the minus strand of NC_053025.1, from coordinate 368,289,195 downwards.
TGTGGGTGTGCATGCTTTTGATGACTTGAGACTAGCAAACACGACATGCAGTGGTAGTTCATTGCATGCAATGCTATTAATTAGCAAATAAACATTAAGTTCTCTCGTCTCTTCCAAAAGTCAAACAATGATGATGGTACTACAGTCGATACTGTACGTACTAGTAAGAAAAGCTTCTCCTCGTTTGCGAGTAGACCGTACACATCAAAAGTAGTGCACTAGTCTCCAAAAAGGGTTGACCATGTCCATGGCTACCATCCCGTGCTCCATCATTCAGTGTGTGCTTCTTGTCGTTCTACCAGTTGACAGGACACATCAAATTTAATACGTATTCAGTACTCTCTCCAAAAAGGGCCGACCATGTCCATCAGTCCATGGCTACCATCCCGTGCTCTGTCATTGAGTACGTGTAGTATTCACGTGCCATCGAGGAGGAAAAATATTACGTAGTACTAGGTGCCATCGTAGTGCACGACTCACTTACGCACTGCTTATCTCCATTTTCTTGCATGACATGTGCACCTTGATGCTAGATATCCCGCGTGCTGGCAAAAGGATCAACAAAGCTCATGTCAAAAAAAGAGTGGAAGAACATAGATTCCCAATGGCCAAGAAGGAGCAAGGAACCTCGTGGTGGAGCGTCTGCACTCATAGTATTTTATATTATTTAGCGATATAAAATCAACCAATCATCTCCATAGTAGACTGGAATAGTACGAAACACGGCAGCCCAGTGTAGTTACATCATAATGTATGTGGCCAACCCACGCTATCACCATATTTCTTGGCCTTCGTGCGACACCTAGCTCTAGTAATCAACCAGTCCGTGTCCCTTCTCATTCCTCGTCTCTCTCAATGTGCGGCGGGCTGGCGTTTTTGCCATCTATTGAGGTCGGTTGACTCATCACATGTTAGCGACATGCCAAGAGCATTCTAAAAAAATTACTGTACTCTATTGTTATGCCAAGAAGAGGAAGCGCTTTGACTGACGGACCAAACGAGACAGGTGTGTCCTGTCGTGAGTGGGTCCAGTTTCTCGTTTGGAACTTGTTTGGTGTAGTAGTAACACTTAGTTTTGACTATTGGTAAGATTTTATATACTCCCTCTGTCTAGTGAATAAGTCATCTTAGATTGTGCACCATGACCAAGGAAGAGGGGGAAACGAGAGAAATTAATATTTATTTGCTAATTAATAGCGTTACATGCAATGAACTAACAATTGCATGTCGTGTTTGGTAGTCTAATTCATTGAAAACATGCACGCCCCACATCTCTTATTGGTGGATATGTCAAGAAACAAGAAACAAGGTGGGAGTTAATGCACCGCGCCTAAGTATTTTGGGATTATTTGGTTTTCATAAGGTGACTTATACACCTAGGCGGAGGGAGTAGGGCCTAATGTATTTTTTGAGGATGCCTTTGACTATTGATAAGATTTTATATAATTTGAAAATTATATCATTTGAAGATCCTTTCACGTTCCGTTTTCAAAAAGAAAAAAGATCCTTTCACGTACGAATTTGACTGTATGCTTTGAGCAACTTGCATGTCCTATACTGCTCATGTTTGGATACTCTAACTTAGCTAGAGGTTAGACTAACTCATGACTAACCCTGAACTAACTGTACCCAAAGAGGTGTTTCAGTGACAGGGTTAGATTGACAATAAATGCACTTGATGGAGAGGGAAAAGTGATCTTTTAGTGGGCCCAAGGAGGTACTTACTGTGGGAAATGTGAAGTGATGGTTGATTCGGCTGAACAACTTATTACTCTGGGAATATGGGAGTACCAGCGGATTCAAGGAATAGAGAAATGATGGTTGCTTCATCCGAGCAACTTACTGTGGCGAAGGTGGGGCTCTGTGATTTGACTGCTCACTAGTCATTACAAATGTGGCGCAACGAGCAGGGTGAATCTTTCCCTGCAGTTGTGCACTCAATATTGATGCACGGCAGGTGGAGCCGGATGAAGGATGTCCCACATGTCGGCGAAAGGAAGTTGAATTGTTTCTGGCATTGCTATCGATCCTTCAGGATTTTTTTATATGTACGCATAATTTTAATGAAATTGTACTGTGATGATATGAAGGTTTCAACTTTGGTTCCTACAGGAAAAATAAGGTTTCAACTTAGGATTCATGTGTCCTCTTGCCTCAAGATTATCTCGTTACAACATTCCATCAAATACAAATGAAACTACCATGGCTGCTAATGCATCTCAATGGTTCACAGATTAGCGCCAATATTCACATCACAACTGAAGACAAAGTTGTGAGAAGGTGTACAAATAAAGAAAAATATATAATTGATCGATGATGTTCGTAGGCATGGGTCCATTTCCTTGGCACGGTGTTCATTGCTTGGTAGCTAGTTTCACCCAGCGTTGTAGCCAAAAAGGGGGTGTACGGAGGACACCACAATCCGATCATTTTGTGCAACTCCACTAAAATCGAGCTGACCATCCCTGTTTGCAAAGATATCCAGTCAGTGTGATTACATTAATAGTGGAACTAGATGATGAAACATAACACACACAAATAGAAGCCGATCACCTCTGCGATCTCTCTTTAGGACTAACTACTTGTTGGAGAAGATTAGGCAGGAGTTGGATGAGGAGGATAGCAAAACCAATCTCCCTTTCTGCAGTCCCACAGAAATGTAAAAGTGTTGCTCGTGTGACATTTTGGCAGAACTGCACAAAACACTCTTAAGAAAAAGAAGTGATTTGTGCAATTCACCAAAAGGTCGCAATAGCAACGATGTGAAATCTCTAGCCCTGTTTGCAAAAAAAGAGGTAGAAAGGAAACAATTACTAGCAAATAACACGAGTTGAAGACACATACGCCGACAAAAAAGAAGCATATTCCATGTAATAAGGGAAAGATAGCAGCATGGTGGTTTATCAAAAATGGTTCGAGGACGAGATTGCAAGATGGTAAGTACGCCGGCTGAGATACGTTGTAAGCAAACAACTAAAGAAGATCCACATGTAGCAACATGGGAAGATGGGCAGTGGAGCAACACCGGAGAAAGTTGTACCGGCGGGTCGTCGGGATGTTACTAGGAGGGCACCGGCGGCCGGGATCTGCCCATACCGCGGCAGCGAGCAAGTGGCGAAGGCCCTACCACACCGGAGCTTGGTCAAAGAGAACGGAGGGTACCGCACATCGGGACCTGCTGCCTCAACGTCGTTGAACGGAGAAACGATGCACATCCTCCCTTTTTGCCGGCGGACGGGATGTGGCCGGAGCACTGACCAACGGTGAGAGAGAGAGGCCACCGCCACCTTGTGTGAGATGGTGTGACGAGAGACAAACCCCGGCAGGCAGGCTCCGTTGTACATGGTGGAGCGTATTTTTCCATTTCCCCACGGTAATTGTTTTATATTCTGTACTAGCGCCATTGAGGAGGAATATATAACTTTATTTAATACAAACGCATCAAGTTGAACTTTTTTCCGTCTAGGCATGGTACCCAACCCTCCTTCGAGTAAACAACCGCTACACACATCAAATTATCACGTGGGCTGCCTTTTCATACAGAAACGAACTCCACTGTGTACCCGCGCGGGTGTGGCTGGGAATGAGACCTGAGTACGTGCGTCCTGCGTGCACCTCTTCTTTAGGTGCAGGTACGTACGTGGGTGGGTGTGAGAGAGATGGTTTGTGCGAAACCGAGGCAATGTGTCGATGATATCTCAAACAAAAAAAGGTAACATATGCAATGTGTGTGAAACAGAGTCATGGGTATATCATATATAGAGGGAGCGATCCATGAGAAGAGAGTGGAGGGATCATCGGCGTGAGATATCGATAGAATCAAAAACAGGAATGAAGTGTGTGGTTGCGCGATCGATAAAGACTGCCATCGAATTTGTGTTTGCCCGGCTGGCCTACTGGAATTTGAGAGGGCAGAGGTGCAGTTTTTCTCTATGACATGGATACCTACCTACAACGTTCGACTATCGGTGGGGGGAGGGGGCAGAGACCTAACTATAGAGAGGTAGATCGACTAGTATATGTGTGGAGAAGGAGAGAGACCTAGCTATGTATAGAGGGAGATCGATCAGCATCCATGGATATGTGTAGCAGAGGAATAAGGTAGGGAGAAAGACAAAGGTAGAGTGTTGGAGGGTTGGTGGTGGAGTGGCGTCTCACAAATGGTGGGAGAGGCCTGCTAGACAAATGGAGGGTACGAGTGCAATATCAATAAGAGAGGGCGGGGATGTCTGTCTGTCTATGCACGTGCGTGTGAGAGACGGGTCGGGATGTATCCAAGGATTATGAGGGGAGACGATATGGTTGTGGCAAGCATATGTAACTACATAGGAAGATCAACTTTCGTGTGTCTGAGAAAGGGAGAGACATAACTAGTGAGGTAAGTCTATCGATGTGTGGGGAAAATAATTATAGTCGACCTAGCTATATGTAGGGAGATCAGTATGTATACATGCATGCATGTGTTAGAAGCAAATAAGGTCCGGAGAGACAGACAGGGGGAGAGGGGTGCGGCTAGGAGGTGGTGCGATTGGCCTACTATGTCGAGGGGGGAGGAGTGTGCGACTATGAGATCGATGAAAAGAGGGGCGGGAGTGTGCACCTGCGTGGAACCGTATTGGACATAGGGGGCATGGACGATGAGAAGAGAAGACGGGAAGTATGTGTTTGTGGTAGGCACACTTGGCTAGAGAGGTATATCGTCCGGTGTATGCCGGAAAGAAGGAGTCAGGGGGCCTACACACACCGCAGGTGAATGACCTAAAGAGAAATAACGAACGTGCGCGATGGAGGGGGCGCTAAGGGAGGGTGAGAGGGGGCGAGCGTGTGCATGCACGATAGAAAATTAGCGCTAGCTAGCTACAAAGAGAACAGGATTGTGAAGGTGTTATAGACGAACATAGATCATAATTCATTATAAAACAATGGATACGGATACTTGAAGAAGATATCATAATGTAGAACATTGATTATAATTTGGGCTAATGTGTGGCTTTTGCAGCTCAGGGCTAAATACTTGTCATAATGTAGGGGGCGGGGCACTATACTTTGTATGATAAACACGGTGTACGTATGGAACATGGTTTAGATTATGAATATATAGTTAGTACATCAAATGTACTATTATTTGGAATCAACATCAAGTGTATTCAAAAGATTGAATTCGAGATCATATAGTACACATAGTTCATATGTATCTCTATAGTAATCATGTGGTGTGTTGTTAAGGTAATACATGAATGATGGTTGAAGTTGGCAACAATCATGATTGTAGATTCTTATTGAAATAGAGAAACAAATTCAAATTCAGTTCGAATTGCAGCGGTAGTATAAACATTTGGAATGCACTAAAATGTTGGTATGAGTAGGTTACATGCATTATACAGCCAACGAAAAAAATTAATTGGATATAACATGGATTCATACTCTCTCTTTGTGTAGCTTTGAATAGCATTTGTATAGTAAACCGGGACAAGACTCTCTCTTTGTGTGGCGTGAATAGTTTTATTTTTATTTTTATTTTTGTTGAGGGAAGTGCGAATTGCTTTGGTACGTACAAGTAAAATATTACACGTTAGGCTTGTCCCTAAAATTCAACCCGCGCCTTGTTATATCCTGAAAATTCTGATATCGTGCTCCCAAAACTGGCGCCTTCACAACCCGCGCCTTGGGATCCCGAAATTACAGCGCGCGCGAAAACTCCCTCCAGCTGCCAAATCCCGACACGTGAAATCCCCGTTCTAACCCTGAGCCGAAAGGGCCGCTAGTTCAAATCGGTGGGGGTACTTTTGTAACACACCCTACATTTTGGACAAGCGTGTCCCTAAGTCATGGTCCCCCCTCCCATCGCCTCCTTTTCACCATTCGAAATCCCAAGCCACCATAACCTCTCCGCTCCAGCCACGAAACCCCACCCTCCTCCGTCCACCACCTCACCGCTGCCTAGCCGGAACCTCTTCCCTGACGACGTCGTCCACCGCAACAGCTCGACATCCCTCATCCGCCTCCCTAGATGAGGATTCGTCGTCCATCTCATCGTCCCGCCGGTTCAGCCGCCCCGTCCTCCACCACCAAGGAGCTGCTCCGACGATCGCCTCATACATCGCGGCTACTCCATCCCCATAGCGCCGCCTTAACCTGCTCCACCGGAACCGTAGCATCCTCACCGACTCCTCGGACGAAGCCGAGGCCTACTCGGCGCCACCAAAGAGGTTGTACACTCATCACATCGCACCTTCCCCTTAACTCGACCACCCAGCGCCGATGGTGCTCCATCCTGCACCCCCATGGAGTGGCTACCTCAAAGCCGGCACCACGGGCGACATCTCCACGGCGTCTCTCCCCAGTGCGAGGCCCCTTCGGTGGCAGCGTCCATACCAGTCAGATCTGCTACTGCTACTGCTCCAGCTGTCGCTCAGTCGCTCGTGCTGCTGCTGCTGTTCCGGCAGTCGCTTTCTCGCTCGCCCAGCTGTTACTGCTCCGGCTCTTACTCGCTCGCTCGCACTGCTGCTGCTGCTGCCCGAGCTCTTGCTCGCTCGCGCTGCTACTGCTCCGGCTCTCGCTCGCTCGCGCTATTGCTCTCCCCCTCGCTCGTGCTGCTGCTCTGCTCCGATTTAGCTACACTTCAGTCGACTGAATCGACTTCTGGGTCAATCGTTTTTCAGGGGGTGGTGGGTCTCGCCGGAGTTAAGGAAGAACCACCCGCAGCGGGGAGGGGAGCTCGCCGGAGAGGTACCCCACTATCTATCTTAGGATTCTGGGTGGGGTGCTACTCGCCGACGGTGGGGGCGCGGTGGTGTGGGGATCGCCGGAGAAAAAGTTTGGCGTGGGTGGGGGCTAGAGGGCTGGCCGGGGCGGCGGCGGACCGATTGTGGGGAGTTGTTTCGGGGCAGCGAGGCGGCGGCGGACCGGCAGTGGGGAGTTGTTTCGGGGCGGCGAGGCAGCACTGGGTTCAGCCGGTGGTGGCTGGCGGCTCAGGGGGTGCAGGTTGAAGATGAACTTCAGGCCCTCCCTAAACTATCCCATGTGAAGTGCTGATACGTCTCTGTCGTATCTATAATTTTTGATTGTTCCATGCCAATATTATTCAACTTTCATATACTTTTTGGCAACTTTTTACATTATTTTTGGGACTAACATATTGATCCAGTGCCCAGTGCCAGTTCCTGTCTGTTGCATGTTTTTGGTTTCGCAGAATATCCAAATCAAACAGAGTCCAAACGGGATAAAAATGGACGGAGCTTATTTTTGGAAAATATGGAAAATTCAAAAGGAAAATCAACGCGAACCAGTGCCCGAGGTGGTCACGAGGTAGGGGCCCCCCCCTTAGGGCGCGCCCCCTACCCTCGTGAGCCCACCGTAAGGCGGTTGACGCTCTTCTTTTGCCGCAAGAAAGCTAATATTCGGAGAGAAAAATCACGGCGAAGGTTTCAGGCCAATCGGAGTTACGGATCTCCATATATATACGAAACGGTGAAACAGAGCCAGAAGAGAACGCAGAAACAGAGAGAGACAGAGAGATAGATCCAATCTCGGAGGGGCTCTCGCCCCTCCCACGCCATGGGAGCCAAGGACCAGAGGGGAAACCCTTCTCCCATCTAGGGAGGAGGTCAAGGAAGAAGAAGAAGGAGGGGGCTCTCTCCCCCTCGCTTCCGGTGGCGCCAGAGTGCCACCGGGGGCCATCATCATCACCGCCATCTTCACCAACAACTTCACCGCCATCATCACCAACTCTTCCCCCCTCTATGCAGCGATGTAACCTCTCTCTTACCCTCTATAATCTCTACTTAAACATGGTTCTCAACGCTATATATTATTTCCCAATGATGTATGGCTATCCTATGATGTTTGAGTAGATCTGTTTTGTCCTAATGGCTATTTGATGATCAAGATTGGTTTGAGTTGTATGTTTTATTATTGGCGTTGTCCTATGGTGCTCTCCGTGTCGCGCAAGCGTGAGGGATTTCTGCTGTAGGGTTTGCAATATGTTCATGATTTGCTTATGGTGGGTGGCGTGAGTGACAGAAGCACAGACCCGAGTAAGTAGGTTGTTTGCGTATGGGATAAAGGGGACTTGATACTTTAATGCTATGGTTGGGTTTTACCTTAATGAATCTTTAGTAGTTGCGGGTGCTTGCTAGAGTTCCAATCATAAGTGCATATGATCCAAGTAGAGAAAGTATGTTAGCTTATGCCTCTCCCTCAAATAAAATTGCAATAATGATTACCGGTATAGTTATTGATTGCCTAGGGACAAATAACTTTCTTGTTGACAAAAGCTCTCTACTAAAACTAATTTAGTTGTGTCTTTATCTAAACATCCCCTAGCTTTTATTTTCGTGTTCTTTAATTTCTTGCAAGCTTACCCAAAAACACCTACAAAGTACTTCTAGTTTCATACTTGTTCTAGGTAAAGCGAACGTCAAGCGTGCGTAGAGTTGTATCGGTGGTCGATAGAACTTGAGGGAATATTTGTTCTACCTTTAGCTCCTCATTAGATTTGACACTCTTACTTATTGAAAGAGGCTACAATTGATCCCCTATACTTGTGGGTTATCAAGACCTTTTTCTGGCGCCGTTGCCGGGGAGCAATAGCGTAGGGTGAATATTCTCGTGTGTGCTTGTTTGCTTTATCACTAAGTAATTTTTATTTGCTGTTCTTAGTTGTTTTCTATCTTTAGTTATGGGTAGGAAACACAAAATACCAAAAAATATAGTTGTACCTACTGAACCAATGGTTGAAGAACCACTCAAAATCTATCACACTGCTGAAGCTTATTACTTGGATCATCTCTGATCCCTTTGTGCTCGTGCCGAAACCCCAACTAGCTTAGTTGAGGGCAAATCTTTAGATGAGCATGCTTGTTATGTGTGACACCGTATATCTGAAAAAGGGAAACTATTATGGGGTCAAATTCAACGTTTGCAATGCTATGCTTGGAATTTATGTGAAATATATGATTTTACTTGTTGTTCTGAAAACCCTAAGAAACACCTTCCCTACCAATGTGAGTTTATTGATAATGGAATCTTATCTTCATATGCTAAGGGTGTTTATAATTACTATGATGTTCAACAAATTGAAGAATTTGTTGCTTTTAAGGGTGCTTTTGAAATTGCTTCTTTGATTGAAAAGTATGATGCCACTCTTTACAAATCTGAAAATTTTGCCATACTTAAATATTGCTATGATAATTATGCTTCTAATGCCTATGCTAAACCATATATCGAGGTCTACTCCGCTGTCCAAGAAGAGACTAATATTTTGCAGGAGTCTATGGAAGAAGAAATTGATGAGACTGTGAGCTCATTGGATGAAAAAGATGAGGAGGAGAGCGAAGAACAAAAGGAGGAAGAGCGGATTAGCTACCCGTGCCCACCTTCTAATGAGAGTAACTCTTCAACTCATACATTGTTTAATTTCCCTTCGTGCTTACCGGAGGATGATTGCTATGATGATTGTTATGATCCTGTTGATTCTTTTGAAATATCCCTTTTTGATGATGCTTGCTATGCTTGTGGCCAAGATGCCAATATGAATTATGCTTATGGAGATGAACTTGCTATAGTTCCTTATGTTAAACATGAAATTGTTGCTATTGCACCCACGCATGATAGTCCTATTATCTTTTTGAATTCTCCTGATTACACTATATCAGAGAAGTTTGCTTTTATTAAGGATTATATTGATGGGTTGCCTTTTACTGTTGCACATGATGATTTTGATGAATATAATATGCATGTGCTTGCTGCTCCTACTTGCAATTATTATGAGAGAGGAACTATATCTCCACCTCTCTATGTTTCCAATATGATAAAATTGCAAGAAACTGTTTATACTATGCATTGGCCTTTACTTTGTGTGCATGAATTGTTCTTTTATGACATGCCGATGCATAGGAAGAGAGTTAGACTTCGTCATTACATGATATATGTTACCTTGTGCTCACCACTAAATTACAAATCATTGTTGATTCAAATTGGCTTTGATATACCTTGGGATCCAGGTGGATTCACTACTTGAGCACTATATGCCTAGCTTAATGGCTTTAAAGAAAGCGCTGCCTGGGAGACAACCCAAAAGTTTTAGAGAGTCATTTATTTCTGTTGAGTGCTTTCATATACTTTAAAAACAACAAAAGTAAAGAGGGGAACCCAAAGCTTTTTCAAAAAGAAAAGCAAAAGTGAGAGAGACAAGCATTGTTGAAGTGGGAGCTAGCCTTGAACTTTGTTCATGCTCATGGAAACTTTGTGAATATTGATTACAGAAATTTTTCAATAAAAATAATTATCCCCTTGTACAATTCCATTGTATTATAAAAATAATGTGCCAAGGTTTGCCTTTAGGATGTTTACATTTGCTTGATGGTTTGTACGGTGCAGGACAGAAACTTGGGCTGTAGTGCGCGATTTTACATTTTTAGCTGGAACGTCAAATGGTTCTGATTCTTTTTGCACTGTCCTCCTATACAAAGTGTCTATTTTTCCAAATTTTGGTAGAATTTTTCAGGTATCATAAGTATGGTGAATGTTCAGATTATTACAGACTGTTCTGTTTTAGACAGATTCTGTTTTTGATGCATAGTTTGCTTGTTTTGATTAAACTATCAATTTATATCAGTGGATTAAGCCATGAAAAATTTATATTATAGTAGACACAATGCAAAAACAAAATATGAGTTGGTTTGCAACAGTACTTAGAGTAGTGATGTGCTTTATTATACTAACGGATCTTACCGAGTTTTCTGTTGAAATTTTGTGTGGATGAAGTGTTCGATGATTGAGAAGGTATCGATGTGAGAAGAAGGAAGAGAGGCAAGAGCTCAAGCTTGGGGATTCCCGAGGCACCCCAAGTAAATATTCAAGGAGACTCAAGCGTCTAAGCTTGGGGATGCTGGGGAGGCATCCCCTCTTTCTTCAACAAATATCGGTATATTTGTTTCGTTCATGCGATATGTGCAAATCTTGGAGCATCTTTTGCATTTAGTTTTCATTTTTCTTTTATGCACCATGCTGGTATGAGATAGTCCTTGGTTGATTTATAGAATGCTCTTTGAACTTCACTTATATCTTTTGAGTATGGCTTTATAGAATGCTTCATGTGCTTCACTTATATCATTTGAAGTTTGGATTGCCTGTTTCTCTTTACATATACAACCACCATTTGTAGAATGCTCTTTTGCTTCACTTATATTTGTTAGAGCATGGGCATATCTTTTGTAGAAAGAATTAAACTCTCTTGCTTCACTTATATCTATTTAGAGAGATGACAGGAACTGGTCATTCACATGGTTAGTCATAAAATCCTACATAAACTTGTAGATCTCTGAATATGATATGTTTGATTCCTTGCAATAGTTTTGCGATATAAATATGGTTATATTAGAGTCATGCTAGTCGAGTAATTGTGAAATTGAGAAATACTTGTGTTGTGGTTTGCAAGTCCCGTAGCATGCACGTATGGTGAACCGTTATGTAACAAAGTCGGAGCATGAGGTGTTTATTGATTGTCTTCCTTATGAGTGGCGGTCGGGGACGAGCGATGGTCTTTTCCTACCAATCTATCCCCCTAGGAGCATGTGTGTAGTACTTTGTTTCGATGACTAATAGATTTTTGCAATAAGTATGTGAGTTCTTTATGACTAATGTTGAGTCCATGGATTATACGCACTCTCACCCTTCCATCATTGCTAGCCTCTCTAGTACCACGCAACTTTCGCTGGTACCATAAACCCACCATATACCTTCCTCAAAACAGCCACCATACCTACCTATCATGGCATTTCCATAGCCATTCCGAGATATATTGCCATGCAACTTCCATCATCATCATATACATGACTTGAGCATTTATTGTCATATTGCTTTGCATGATTGTAAGATAGCTAGCATGATGTTTTCATGGCTTGTCCGTATTTTGATGTCATTGCTACGCTAGATCATTGCACATCCCGGTACACCGCCGGAGGCATTCATAGAGTCATATCTTTGTTCTAGATATCCAGTTGTAATATTGAGTTGTATAAGTAATTAAAAGTGTGATGATCATCATTATTAGAGCATTGCCCAAAAAAGAGAGAGGCCAAAGAAGCCTAAAAAAGGGGGGGCAAAGAAGCCCGCAAAAAAAGAAAAAGGGGCAATATTACTATCCTTTTACCACACTTGTGCTTCAAAGTAGCACCATGTTCTTCATATAGAGAGTCTCTTGAGTTATCACTTTCATATACTAGTGGGAATTTTCATTATAGAACTTGGATTGTATATTCCAACGATGGGCTTCCTCAAATGCCCTAGGTCTTCATGAGAAAGCAAGTTGGATGCACACCCACTTAGTTTCAGTTTGAGCTTTCATATACTTATAGCTCTAGTGCATCCGTTGCATGGCAATCCCTACTCCTCACATTGATATCTATTAATGGGCATCTCCATAGCCCGTTGATACGCCTAGTTGATGTGAGACTTTCTCCTTTTTGTCTTCTCCACATAACCCCCACCATCATATTCTATTCCACCTATAGTGCTATGTACATGGCTCACGCTCATGTATTGCGTGAAAGTTGAAAAGGTTTGAGAACGTCAAAAGTATGAAACAATTGCTTGGCTTGTCATCGGGGTTGTGCATGATGTGAATGCTTTGTGTGGTGAAGATGGAGCATAGCCAGACTATATGATTTTGTAGGGATGAGTTTTCTTTCTCTATGTTATTTCAATAAGACATAATTGCTTGGTTGGTATGCTTGAAGTATTATAATTTTTATGTCAAAGGATAGATTATTGCTTTGAATCACTCATGTCTTAATATTCATGCCATGATTAGACATATGATCAAGATTATCCTGGGTATCATTCCACATCAAAAATTATCTTTTTTATCATTTACCTACTTGAGGACGAGCAGGAATTAAGCTTGGGGATGCTGATACGTCTCCGTCGTATCTATAATTTTTGCTTGTTCCATGCCAATATTATTCAACTTTCATATACTTTTTGGCAACTTTTTACATTATTTTTGGGACTAACATATTGATCCAGTGCCCAGTGCCAGTTCCTGTCTGTTGCATGTTTTTGGTTTCGCAGAATATCCATATCAAACAGAGTCCAAACGGGATAAAAATGGACGGAGCTTATTTTTGGAAAATATGGAAAATTCAGAAGGAAAATCAACGCGAAACAGTGCCCGAGGTGGTCACGAGGTAGGCCCCCCCCCTTAGGGCGCGCCCCCTACCCTCGTGAGCCCACCGTAAGGCGGTTGACGCTCTTCTTTTGCCGCAAGAAAGCTAATATTCGGAGAAAAAATCACGGCGAAGGTTTCAGGCCTCGGAGTTACGGATCTCCATATATATACGAAACGGTGAAACAGAGCCAGAAGAGAACACAGAAACAGAGAGAGACAGAGAGATAGATCCAATCTCGGAGGGGCTCTCGCCCCTCCCACACCATGGGAGCCAAGGACCAGAGGGGAAACCCTTCTCCCATCTAGGGAGGAGGTCAAGGAAGAAGAAGAAGGAGGGGGCTCTCTCCCTCTCGCTTCCGGTGGCGCCAGAGTGCCACCGGGGGCCATCATCATCACCGCCATCATCACCAACAACTTCACCGCCATCATCACCAACTCTTCCCCCCTCTATGCAGCGGTGTAACCTCTCTCTTACCCGCTGTCATCTCTACTTAAACATGGTGCTCAACGCTATATATTATTTCCCAATGATGTATGGCTATCCTATGATGTTTGAGTAGATCTGTTTTGTCCTAATGGCTATTTGATGATCAAGATTGGTTTGAGTTGTATGTTTTATTATTGGTGTTGTCCTATGGTGCTCTCCGTGTCGCGCAAGCATGAGGGATTCCCGTTGTAGGGTTTGCAATATGTTCATGATTTGTTTATGGTGGGTGGCATGAGTGACAGAAGCACAGACCCGAGTAAGTAGGTTGTTTGCGTATGGGATAAAGGGGACTTGATACTTTAATGCTATGGTTGGGTTTTACCTTAATGAATCTTTAGTAGTTGCGGATGCTTGCTAGAGTTCCAATCATAAGTGCATATGATCCAAGTAGATAAAGTATGTTAGCTTATGCCTCTCCCTCAAATAAAATTGCAATAATGATTACCGGTCTAGTTATCGATTGCCTGGGGACAAATAACTTTCTTGTTGATAAAAGCTCTCTACTAAAACTAATTTAGTTGTGTCTTTATATAAACAGCCCCTAGCTTTTATTTTCGTGTTCTTTACTTTCTTGCAAGCTTACCCAAAAACACCTACAAAGTACTTCTAGTTTCATACTTGTTCTAGGTAAAGCGAACGTCAAGCATGCGTAGAGTTGTATCGGTGGTCGATAGAACTTGAGGGAATATTTGTTCTACCTTTAGCTCCTCGTTGGGTTCGACACTCTTACTTATCGAAAGAGGCTACAATTGATCCCCTATACTTGTGGGTTATCAAGTGCCTCTCTGCTACCATTGCGTTCAGTTTCGACAGTAACATTCAGATTCCACAGTAAATTTCAGTTTCGACAGTTAAGTTCAGAGTCAACAGTTTTTACCTCATCTGTTGTAGTCAGGTGGTTTTTGGTGATGTAAATTTTACATCTATCACTTTTTGGTAATGCATTTTACATCATCTATTGGAGATGCTATTAGAATCCCACTTGAGATTAATGATGTATGTCTTGTGTTGCTTCAGCCTTGACATCTTACGGCTCACCGGAGCTGCTCCAAGGACGGAACGATCCGTCACAATAGAGCAGTACCCTGGACGCCGTCTACAGATTCCTCAAATCTTCCTCCACACCTCCGACAGCCACCTCTGCCTCAACTTCTTCAGCGACTAACCCAATGATGCTGAGGTCGACACGGCTATGGCAAAGAGGTTGTACACTTGTCGCATCACTTATTACTCTACATTCATGTTGATCCATTAGGGCTATTGTGGTTCAACGAAAAACATAGCAATAGGAAATTTTCCTATGGCACTCTACTATTCAATTATTCATGCATATTGTTGAAAGGAATGGAGCAAAACATCCACCTAGACATACTTTTCAAAATCCTATGCATGAAAACAAGACCAAGTGCATTAGTGGCAGAATAACATTCTAACAGTACACGCTTTCATATGGTATCACATTATTTTGGCCATGTTTATTTGCATTCCTCTGCTCCTCCTTTTTTTTGTGAACCAAACACCCAAGTTGACAGAAATCCTATGTTCACAAAGGCTCTGTTTCCCATGTGCATTCCTATCCTATTCCGGTGTTTTTCCTCCTATCCCTGCATTTTTAGAATCATGCAAGCCAAATGAGCCCTTACAAAATTACTTCCGTTATAGGTAGGTGTCGAAGAAAACTTTGTGTGGTTTCTCCTGCTCATGCCGCGACGTCGTCCACCTCACCTGAGCTGCTCCATCGACAGAAGCATCCACCAAACCATACATCACGACTCCTGGCCATCTTTCGCTGCCTCAGATCTCCTTCCCTGCCGCTGGCACCCACCGCAATGGCATCACCATCATCGACTCAGCAAATGAACCTGAGGAGTACACGGGTCCACAAGAGAGGTCGCACTCTTTTGTTTCTGCTTATGTTATGCATTGCTTAATATTACCTGCTACTTTATTGTCATGTTCACCTCTTAGACTCCAAGTCAGGTCCAAATTGATGTTCAAACTTGAGTTCTAAATTAGTTGTGGGGCACATATCGAGGCAGCAATGAATAGTATCTCTGTCTAATATCTGGTTCACCTAGGGTATGCCTGTGTTGTTCATCTTGGGTGGGAAACAAATAGTAAAGCAATCATCATCTGTTCTTTATTAAATTAAAGCAATCATTAGCCTTCTATAATTATTTTTGGATCCATTCACTGGTTGTTACCATTACTCTAGATTGTTACCATTACTCTAGATTTCTGCATGCTCTCCTTACATAATCTCACTATATATTTTTTGTATGCATGTCAGATATTGTACACAGTCATGCTGAACATGTAGAGAAAAATAGAAGAGTTTCGCGCGGCAATACAATGTCATGCAGACATCGCTCCATGGTAGGTTCAATGACAAACCCTCCCCCCTCTCCAGATTGTAATCCAGAGGAAGATATCTGTTCTGAGGTGGATTCAAACGCAGCTGACCACTCCTATTTACCCCCCCTGGTGTTTGGTCTAACTTGGCATGATGATGTTAGTCATATCATGCATATGTTTCCTTGTAGTGCCTACTTTTGACATCATATATGTCATCTGCTTAGTTTAGACATGTTCTGTAATGCCACATGTTTAGTTTCAATATCATATATGGGAATTATGCAATGCCATCCTGTTTAACCAGGCATCATATATTTGAATGATATCTAGCCCATCCTTTTCTTCATTAAATTTCCATTTGTTGATAATGTGTGTACATTAAACTACTCTTCTTGTGAATCGGCCATTTGAGTGGGTGATGGAAAAATCTGGAGTGAAAACTAGGCCTTCAGAGCAGACAGTGCTACCTGTCGAAGAAGATCTCTTTCTGGGTCCCGATAGCTCCTCAGAGATGGACTTAGAGACAGATGACCAGTCCTATTCCCCCACCGAGGTGTATGCTCTAACTTGGCATGGTTCTACTGCTCATATCATGCATATGGTGTCTTGCATTGCATAGTTTAGACATCATATACACAATATTCAACACCATGTTCTTAGTTCAGACATCATATATGTGAATGCCCTCTGCTTAGCATATAAATCACATATGTGAATTAAATCATGCGATCCTGGTTACTTAGATAACATGTATGTGAATTATGTCATGCGATCCTGTTTAGTTAGTCATCATATCTTTGAATTATGTTATGTTATGCTATCTAGTTTAGATAGACATCATATATGTGAAATTATGTCATGCTATCCATTTTAGTTAAACAATATACATGTCAATTATTTAATGCCCTCTTTTTTCCACACTATCTATTGCATATGTCTCTCATACAATGTCTGTACATTCAATTGCATTTCCTGTTTATCAGCCATTTGAATTGGAGCGGGTGATGGCAGTATCTAGTGGAGTAAAAACAATGTCTTCAAATAAAACAGTGCTACCTCTTGGTGGAGATTGCACCCCGGTTGTACATGCACGAGAACCAGCCCTTCCACACATAACCCAGACTCTCGCAGATTTTACCCCTACTGCAATCGACAGAGAACTAGCTTCACCCAATCTAACCCCAACCCTAGCAGATAGTAACCCAGTTCTTGTTGACAAAGCACCATCTCCACCACAGAGCTCCCAAACAAGAGCAGTTAGTAAGGCAGCTCCAATGCCCAAAGCGTCAGTACTACCACGGCGAACCCCAACTCCACCAGTTAGTACACCTATTCCTGTGGAGGAAGCACAACCAGCCATTCATAGTTTAGCATCTATCGCATTTGATGTTGTTAAATCCTATGTGCTTATCTTCCCATCATGGAAATATTATACTGAAGATGAAGGAAAATGCCAGTTGCAGGTGTTTGTCCAGGAGTTATGTGTAAGTAATGTTATTCATGGCAATTACTTTGCTTTATCCCATACATTCTACCTCCATGATGGTTATAATACAGCAAATTTTCATGTTTTTCTCTATAGAGAAGGACCGATATGGAAACTCGGGATGAGGTAACCTGTGTTAATACCTCTGCTATCTTCAAGAATGCTTGGTGGCAGTATCGGAATTACCAGAAGAAAACGTACTTCACTGGCAAAGAAACTCATCAAATTCCCTTACGTTCTCCTGAGACACATTTACTAGATGATGACTGGGAACGCCTTGTTCTTTATTGGTCCCGAACCAAGAATGTGGTAAGGTCTATGAGCTCATTTTATTTGAAGTACTATATGCTTGTGTCTTACTGTACTCTGTGCATGTACAAAAAGTGCTTAAACCTGAAGAACAACTATTCTCATTTAAGATTCCATTACTATCGTGCATACTACTTTGCTCTTGTATCACTGTATTTACTCATACAAACTTATTTTTAAATTGAACTATCCAATGGAAACTCCAATGGCACAACAGGTATGTTTACGCATGTTTCTTTAACAGGTTTGCTCTTATAAATAGCTCTGTTGATTTCAATTTCAATTGTGTATACAGCTGACTTCTCATATCATGCACATTACTAGCATCATAACAGGGCCAATAGTGTTGTTGTACATGTAGACCCGTCGTACCCATCTGAAATCTTGTTGTGTTGTTTAGTTTCCCATGCTTTGTATTCTTTCATTGCTGCTTTCTCTTGAACTGATATGATTTGAACCGTGTCTCTATTTTGATTTGGCAAGATAATGCAGTGACTATAGGACATAGATATATGTTTGTTTGATGCTTTTATAATGTACTACTTAGCAAAAGAAGACTTGGTAGTTTAATCTTGTGGACCTTACTAATGAACTGGTTCACCGAAATGAGTTTCATATACTAGTACATGCTAAACATGTTATGTGTCTGCTTGTTTCTTCTTTTAGAATGCTGAAAGAATATTGGGGAAGAGTGCCTTATTAAGAAATGATAAAGGAAGTAATGTAGATAAGGTTCAGGATCGTGAGACATCCTTGTTCGTATCCAATAAAGCTGATAAAACAGCTAAGGAAAACTATCTTGAAGACAGTGAGGCAACCCCAAAGTCCTGTCTTGGTTTACTGTTCGAGTTACTGGCCACTACCGCTTGCACAAGCTATTCAAACTCACTGTCTGAATCAGTTCGGTTTCTTGAGTCTCAACTACAAGCTGAAAGACATCGATCAGCTGTGCTGCGACAAGAAGCGGAAGGACTGCGGAAGTCCCTGGAGCATTCAGATGCATACTTTATGGTGCAACAGCAAGCGTTGGAGGATTTTAGCACCAAACAGGACAAAGCTAATAACCTTGCTAAGCTTATTGCCAGCATGGTGGATACCCAGGATAACGTTTCTTGAGATCTTCTGAAGTTGTTTCAGTCATGGACTTGTTTGCTGCGTTTATTTGCACTAGTGGCCAATTTTGACGGCCAGTGTATGTAATATGCTGCTTTGTTCCCTATATTTGCACTGGTGGAGAACTTTTATGCCTAGTGGATGTAATATGTGTAATAGCTGTAATAGGCTAGCGTTAGTTGCTTGATTATTTATTTCCTTATTGTCTTGTTTAGTTGTTTGCTTGTAGTCACTGCAGTTCTTTTTCTGTGTTTTTTTAGTGGCCACAATAACCTAGTTTTGGTAACTAGGCCACAATAATCATGGCAACACATGGATTGTTGTAACCATGGGCCTCCTACGGGCCACAGGATCCGTGGGCCTTCTATGGGCCATAGGATCCATGGACTTTCTACGGGCCATATGATCCATGGGCCTTCTACAGGCCGTAGGATCCATTGGTCTTCTACGGGCCGTAGGATCCATGGGCCTTCTATGGGGTGTATAATCATTTCGCCAAACATGGGTTATACTATTCGTGGACCATAACGGGCCATTAATAGGCTGTATTTGATAACGCTATGAAAACAGCCCAACGGGTTAATGGGCCACAAACTGGCCGAATGTAACCATTGGCTTTATTTGGTCCACAAACGGAACAGGCCAGTAACGGACCGTATCTAACTGAATTCTAGAAATGAGCCCAAGAATAAATGACCCCTTAGAAGGCCGAAAGTCAATACGGGCTGGAAATGGCCGACGGAATAATGGGCCATTAATGGGTATAAAGTGATACACTCTTCATTATGGGCCAGTTTCATCTCGGGCCTTTAATAGGCCGAGAGTTACAAAGGGCCTCATATGGGCCGAAAGACATCATGGTCCATACGTGGGCTGGAAGTTACAACGGGCTAGAATCATATTGGACGGCCCAGATGAAGCTACTGGGCTTAATTCTGATAGGCCGTAACGGGTCGGTAGTAAGTGGCCGTAAATGGGCTATATACGAACAGGCCGTTGACAGGCTTTCCGTGGGCCGGCCTTTTCACCGAAATGGGCCTCTGTTGGGTCGTGCCATGTGTCAACGTATCATAGGCACCTCATGTCCAATGAGTGGATGACATATGTCCAAATGGTGAGCCCACACCTGTTTCCTCCGGCCAATGAGAATTTTACACGTGGAAAATTCCCATTGGTCTGGGGTGTTAACGGGTTATCGGATCCAAAACCGGACCCGATAGCTTAACGGCGTCCCATTACGGTGGATGCCACGTGTCGGTCACCCTTGACAAAAGCACTTCTATGACGCGCGATTTATCATCATGGAAGTGGACACTTCCGTGATGATAATTTTGGTAATGTCATGGAACACTTCTACGACAGCACTGGTATGACTATCTTCATTCTGTGATAAATTTGTCATGGATGTACATACATGACAGAAAACGTGACCTATTGTGACAAATATGTATCATCACGGAAGTGTCTTTTTTGTAGTGTTAGATCCAGCCCTATTGTATTAGTGAATGATATTTCTACGTCATGATTGGCATGGCTATATTATTAACAATGCTACGGAGGTAGAAGCAGATTTTTATTTATTCACGGAGGTAGCAGCGGATGGATATTCAACGAGGAATGAAATGATGGCTGCTTCCTCGGTCAAACATAGAGAAAGGTGGGCCTCGTGATTTCATGGCTTATTACTCATCATTACTACCTATACTCTTTGCCCATATATAATAACCGCGTGGTAGTACAGTAGTGGGCTATACAATAACTGCTACTACTACTACTGCTGCTGCTGCTGCTGCTACTGCTACTGCTACTGCTACTGCTGTTGCTACTGCTACTACTACTACTGCTACTACTACTTCCCATATATAACTACTACTACTACCAGCTACTGCAACTGCTCCTGCAACTGCAACTGCTACTGCTACTGCTACTACTGCTACTACTACTACTACTACTACTACTACTCTTACTACTACTACTACTACTACTACTACTACTCCTACTACTCCTACTACTCCTACTACTACTACTGCTGCTGCTGCTGCTACTACTGCTACTACTACTGCTACTATGATACGTTGGCTAGCTGGGCTAGCAGTGCAATTTCCTTACTAAGGTAGCCATAGTGGGAGTAACTTGGGTAGTAACATAGCACATCCCAAGAAAAAATTGCTTATGCGGCATGGAGTTAATGAGGAAAGAGATACTTGTGGAAACATAATATATTATTGTAACATAACACACCCCGAGGTAAAATGAGTCTATATCTCAATTAATGAGGACTTGCATGTTACCATCCATATGTTACTACCCACTATGAAGGTAGTAACATAGACTAGTAACATATGCATGTTACTAGTCCAAGTTACTCACCACTATTACTAGCCTAAGCAATGTAACCAAACGATCCTTACTTTGCCTTGTTATCTCCCTCGGAAACCTAATGCATGGAGCGCAACTATGTGTTGATCAGTCAAGAAATCAAAGTCGGCTTGCATGTGAGTTAATATGTGGCCCTGCATGGTAGTTAAAGCAACATCTCTTAGTTGTTGTGATTAATTTTTGTGTTTAGAGACAGAAATCAGGGCTTTCATTGCAGGAAGGACCGGTCAAGTTTATCCTTCTCCTCCAATCTGCTTGCACCTTGGTCCCGCTGCACCTTCTAACATGACTTATTACACCTAGACAGAGGGAGTAGTACGAGATACGGTGGCATACTGACTTAGGTCGAATACAAGTGCCCAAAATTGTGTGCGTGTTATAATAAGGATTCACTTAAAATAGTACGTCAGCAAACAGAGGGATCAATTGGACAGTGTTCACGAGCAGTAGTGAGATGTGTGAGGTAAGATACACCGCTGGCGCTTTTAATTTTTCTTATTAATTTGTTTGTTTCACCCTCTAACTGGTGGGACCCAACGTACTACATGGAGAGAGGTAAGGTGACTAAGGCTGCATTATTTCTGTACTACCAACACTGCTTTAAATCCCAAAAGACCTTACCACCAAAGCCACATGACACGGTTATGATTTAAATCCCAATGACTCCCACGCAAAAAGAAAACACGGCATGCTTGTCACACGAATCCAGGAATGTATAAAAGGTTATTTTCCTCTCGTTAAACATAACATGAGGGTGGTGTAGCTGGTTAGCCTGTTCGCTCATCAAACTTGAGGTCTCGGGTTCGATAACCACACTTGAGCATAATTTTGTTTTTGTTCGACTTCTTTCTTCCACCCAATGACAGGTAGGCCCCGCATGACAGTGAGAGAAAGTGATCTGGGGCGGTGCTAGGAGTATTCTTTACTAGTCAAAATGGATGGATACGGAGCTATACGATCTCGTAGTTACCGTATAATCACCTCATCATGTATACGCTGCAGCCTCGGCGCTTGTTTTAGGGTTTGCACTCTTCACACTCTCTCCCCACTATATATATACATGTTGGAGCCTCAGCGCTTGTAGTTGCTCTCTTCACACACTCTCGCCCTCTGCAGATCTAAACAAGACTTCGTTGGCCTCTCTCTCTCTCCCCTCACTGTTGGTCAAAGAGCCGGCAGGATCCGTCCGTCGGGAAGGGAAGGAGGCTTAGCGTTGTCGCCGTCAGTGAGGGAGGGAATCCACTACCGGCGCAAATGTTCTCTTTCACCTGGTGGCGGCGCGGGAGGGCCTCCGACCCCTTCTTCCTTGCTGTCGTACATAGTGTGGGCAGACGGCCTCCGGTCGCCCACCGAACCACACCCCAAGAACCTTAAGGTATAATTTACTTATTCCACATGCATTTCTCTAGTTGCATGTGAGCTTTTTCTGCTTCTGCACTCAAATCTACGTGTTGGATCAAACAGGAAAGTAGTGGGGAAAGTTGTATAGCATGAACCTAGGACGTGGTTCAAAGAGGAAAGGAACAGGGGAAAGTATTGGGGAAAGTTGTATAGCATGAATCTAGGACGTGGTTCAAAAAGGAAAGGAAGGGGGAAAGTTGTGGGGAAAATTGTATAGCATGAATCTTGGACATGGTTCAAAGAGGAAAGGAATGGGGGAAAGTAGTGGGGAAAGTTTTATTGCACGAATCTAGGACTTTGTTCAAAGAGGAAAGGAAGGGGTAAAGTACTAGTACAGACTGGCTATCCAGCACCTATGTTAGTCAAAAAGGGAAAACAATGACAAATGCAGTACGCACATCTGTAACAAACTGATCTTTTTGTTTTGGGGGACAAGGCTGTAGAGTTTGAGCAGGACTAGATTTGCTGCGCTCACATAGGGAAAGGTGTCTAAAGATAACAAAACTGGGACCAACACAAATATGCTCCTTGGTTGTTTGTTCTTTGTTGCAATAGACTATGCATCACCCCTTCATACAACGGTAGATGCACATGGTGTTGGTGCGTCCGCTGTCCCATGCAACTCTTTAGTTGTTGTTAATCTAAGGCCCTATTTGGTTAAAAAGTCCTAGGACTTTTTTAGTCCCAACTAAAAAGTCCCTAGTCCCTACCTGCTTGGTTCCAGGGACTAACATGGACTAGAGGTTATTAAATGACATGCTAAAAGACCATGTTACCCCTAGTAATGAACAAATAGAGATAAGGTGTGGTGCGGGGTAGGGGCAACTGTTGGAAAAAGTCCCCAAAAGACTCTCCATCAGGGTCTTCTTTATTTAGTCCCAAATGCCCACTTTTAGTCCCCAAAAGTCCCTCCTATTTGGTTATGATGGGACTGAAAGGGACTTTTTTAGTCCCTACACCAAAAAGTCCCTATAAACAAACACACTCTAATAATGCCGCTGGAAAATTGATGCAATGCCACAGTTAAAAGAAAATTACATGTTTAATGGATTTTATTGTTAATATAATCTCTTTGTTAATATGAATCAATGCCACCATTTGAGAAATGCTACTGTCTTGCTTTATTTCCCATTTAGATAAGTTAGATGCTTCTTTTTGTTGGCTTCTGTGTCATCCACCATTATTGACCACTAGTTGTTTCCTTTGCACCTCTATGTAAACAGGGTTATCTACTTCACCTCATTGCTATTGTGACCTTTTGTTGCACTGCACAAAAAACTTTTGTTTTAAGAATGTTTTGTGCAGTTCAACCAAAATGTCACACCGACAACGTTGCTTGATTGCTTGATCTTAGTGGAACTACAAAAGAGGAGATCTTACTTCCTATCCGTGTTGGCAAATTTGGTTCAGATCTTCTTCTTGTGAGTTGTTTGAATTCTGCGTCATGAGAGGTCAGTACTAGCCTTCTTTCACATGATTGTGCAGTGTGCATTCATATGTTGTGCTACTTGTATGATAATGTTGCTTGATTTTAGTGAACTGCACAAATGGAGACAAGACTTCCAATATGTATGTCCATCGTAATATCCCATTGAGGTAAGATAAGGATATTTCACAACTATTGTCTTGTATTTTGCCACTTTCACCAGAAAATTATTGTCGTTGTTTAGTACTATACTTGTGCTCCCTAATTGACATGCCAAATCTTACATTGAAGGCGAAGCTTGTCTATTATTGAACCAAGTGATGAAGGGGGAGTACAAGCGGAAGAAAAACAAAATTCAACTCCTGGTGCTGTAATGAAGCACAGGAACTGTGATGACACAAGTAATGATATAGTTGTGCATCTTAATTTATTGCTATGGCTGGAACGAGCAATTGTTTTGCCAGTGATTTGATGCCACTCTTAATGTAATATGTAATTAGCTCTACTTGTGCAAACAGGGATCTTCTTTGAAGATACCATATATTTTAGTGGAACTGCATAAGAAGATGTTGGAAACATTAAACTAATCGAGGAGTATATAGTAAGCATGGCAACCATAGTAGATAACAACGGATGGTTCCGGAGAAGTGCTTGATTTGTATGCTCTGCACAATAAGCCTCCTAACAAAGGTTGGTACTCGCCCATGGATTTCATCCATATGATTGAGCTTTGTCATCTCTATTGGTGTTGTGCTACTGTTTAGATATTGTCATGAGAAAGTGGTATTGTCCTTGAGAAGTGCTTCATCTGTGCTATTTTAAATATTTCCTTTCCTTTTTTTGAGCAAACAGGGATGCTAGCATTTAGTTGTCTGGTTGTCTTTGCACAATAGGATCATCCTCCTCTGAAGAAGAATATGGAGTACGTGAAGTGACTAGTTCCGATTATGCCAGGATGAAGAAGCCATGTCTATCTTCTCATTAGAAGGAGCAGTTGAAGGATGGTTACATTACTCCCCACAAGACCAAACTAACTTCATCTTAGAAGGACTGACAGATCTCCATCTTTTTTGTTGTGATGCGCAAGCACAATGTTGTTCTAGGATTCTTTTCGGTGAGTTCCATTTTTTGAAGTGTGCTCTACATGGACCATGTAGGTGCCTGTTTAAACTGTCAATTCATAGTACAGTTTGCTTTATACTAATCATTTTTTTGTATTTGTGCAAACAGGGGTGCTCAGCTTGATTTCAATGGGAACTGCACAAAATGTTCGTGAATACATCGAATCATTCATTTCCACCACAAGAAAGGAGGTGCCTTTATGTTCAAGGTGTTGCAACATATAAAGGCGAAATCATACAAGCTACGCGTGAATTTGGTTGATTTTGGTGGAACTGCACAAAAAGAACAACTGGTTTATTTAGCACGGGGTGCCATGTCAATGTCCTAACTGATGGCAAACCCTGCCCATTCCACAATCGTAGGCATTTGATATTTTGGAATGGTGAAAACCTTGTCAAAGTTTGCTCATTGATGTACGCAAAACAACACACATTTGACATTTTGGAATGGGGCAACCTTGTCCAATTTTTCTCATTAATGTTAGCAAGAAGACATGCGTTTGATATTTTCAAATGGGACGCCCTTTGCTGTCAGCGGCATCGATTGATTTTTCTTTATTCTTTAGTTGTGAAGTAAATATTGGCTCTGTCATGTGAATTCCTAAGATGCATAATCATCGATTGTTTTGAATGTTCTCTATGAATTGCCATGTCTGTTTGTTTGGTTGCAATGTACAGGAACGCTAAAAAGCTGCTCAAACTCTTTATACTCCCTCTGTTCCTTTTTACTTTGCATATTAAATTTCTTTCAAGTCAGTTGATTTTACATTGTGAATGTTCATACTTTTTCTATAAGATTGGTCAAAGTAGAGATACTTTGACTGTAGACTAAACTTGTATGCAGACTAGAAAGGACCGGAGGGAGTACATGTGAAACTGATGCAAACGAGGTGATCATCCTGGGAATAATGTTAGTACGTATTGTTTTGCATGTTCATCCTATGCCAGCGATACAAGAATTCGAACGAAATTCATTCATACACGGTCGGATTTCATATAAACATGCTAGATTTCATTACATTTCATACATTCTTCAACTAAAAAGGGGTGCATTGGAGGTATAATTAATTAACCGAAGCTACACACCTGTGTCCAGCTGAGCCGAACAGAAGCTTCTTCTCCAGCGGACTGAGCTTCAGTGACTTAACTGCTCGTGCAGTTGGGTCACTGACACGTGGGCCCAAACTGCAGGTGCAGTTGCATAACTGACATGTGGCCCAGATGCCTGTTGGGCCCACGTGTCAGTGACCCAGCTGCACCAGCAGTTAAGTAACAGAAGCATCGTCCTTCTCCAGCATAGCTCTCCGACTCCATGTCGCCGCCAAGAAGCTAATCGTCTGTCAATGGTCAACCCGCCTAGCATGGCTTCAACCGAAGGGTAGCAGCGGTGGCCTTACTTGGACCCGAGTGGCGGCGGCCTACCGTGTTCTACTCTTCCTCGTTTTCTGTGTGGCGCGGCCTCATTGGCAGCGGTGCGGGGCCTCGACGGAGCTGGCGATGTCCTCTATCTCGTTGCCGGCGGGGCGACGCCTCGGCAGAGTGGGGGAAATCCTCCCCCTCATTGCCGGCAGGGTGGGGCCTCGGCTGAGCCGGCGATGTCCTCTGCCGTGTTGTTGGCGGGGCGGTGATAACCCACAAGTATAGGGGATCACAACAGTTTTCGAGGGTAAAGTATTTAACCCAAATTTATAGATTCGACACAAGGGGAGCCAAAGAATATTTGAAGGTATTAGCAACTGAGTTGTCAATTCAACCATACGTGGAGGTTAATTATCTACAGCAATATGATCAGTAGCATAGTAATATGATAGTTTTGATAGTAGTGACAGCAGCAACGGTAATAGTAACAGTGATAGTAGTAATTTTTAGGAAGTATAACAGTGATGATAGCAGTAGTAATGCAGCAAAATCAATAAGGATAAATTCGTAGGCATTGGATCGGTGACTTGTTGGATGATATTCATCATGTGACAGTTATAACCTAGGGCGATACGGCGCTAGCTCCAGTTCATCGATATAATGTAGGCATGTATTCCGTAAATAGTCATACGTGCTTTATTAAAAGAACTTGCATGACATCTTTTGTCTACCCTCCTGTGGCAGCGGGGTCCATATTGGAAACTAAGGGATATTAAGGCCTCCTTTAATAGAGAACCAGAACAAAGCATTAACACATAGTGAATACATGAACTCCTCAAACTACGGTCATCACCGGGAGTGGGCCCGGTTGTTGTCACTCCGGGGTTGCCGGATCATAACCGTTGTAGGTGACTATAACTTGCAAGATCGGATCTAAAACATGGATATAATGACGAATTAATAAACGGTTCAGATCTAAAATCATGGCACCCAGGCCCAAAGTGACAAGCATTAAGCATGGCAAAGTCATAGCAACATCAATCTAAGAACATAATGGACACTAGGGATCAAGCCCTAACAAAACTAACTCGATTACATGATGAATCTCATCCAACTCCTCACCGACTAGCAAGCCTACAAAAGAATTACTCACTCCCGGTGGGGAGCATCATGGAATTGGCGATGGGGATAGGTTGGTGATGACGAAGATCGATCCCCCTCTCCGGAGCCCCAGTCGGACTCCAGATCTGCCCTCCCGAGGAAGAACAGGGCTTGGCAGCAGCTCCGTCTCGTGGATCGTGATAATTCTTTCTCCCTATTTTTTCTGGAATAATGTGAATTTATAGTATCAGGGGGGTCATCAGTGGGGCCACCAGGTGGGTACAACCCACCTGGGCACGCCAGGAGAGGGGGCGTGCCCTGGTGGGTTGTGCACACCCAGGTGCCCCTCTCCGGCAGGTCTTGGCTCCAGAACTTCTCTTTATTGATATAAAAAATTCTCAAAAAGTTTCGTTCCATTTTGAGAACTTCTATTTCTGCACAAAAAAAACACCATGGTAGTTCTGCTGAAAACAGCATCAGTCCGGGGTTAGTGTCATTCAAATCATGCGAATTAGAGTCCAAAACAAGAGGAAAAGCGTGAGAAAAAGTAGATATGTTGGAGACGTATCAACTCCCCCGAGCTTAAACCGTTGCTTGTCCTCAAGCAATTCAGTTGATAAACTGAAAGTGAGAAAGAAAAACTTTTACGACCTCTTTTGCTCTTGTTTGCATAAATAAGCTTAAATAGCACCGAGGTTTTCAGCCAGCATTATAACTAACCATATCGACAATAACTCTTAAATATTATAATGATTCATATCAATGACATAATTAGCTAGCGAGCAATAATAAGATATCTCAAACAGCAACACGTTGTCAAAACAACCATGATATAATATGACAATAATGGTATCTCACTAGCCCTTTCTGAGACTGCAAAACATAAATGCAGAGCACCTTTGAAGTTCAAGCAGCGATTAAACATTGTAATTCATGGTAGAAAAGATCCAGTCATAATGCACCCAACATTATCTATACACAATGCATAAATCATGACCGCTGTGCTCTACTCAGTTTCTGGCGCTTGTTTATAGAAGGCGATGACACAACATAAAAGTAAATAGAAAGTCCCTTCCCAGAGGGAAGTAGTCATTTGCATAGGTGCCAGAGCTCAATTTTTAAAACAGAGATAAATGAAATTTTGAGACATGCACCCTTCTCATTCACTTCACGACCATCAGTTATCAACATCTTCCATGCTAAGCATGCTAGTGGCGGTTACCAAGCAATAAAAGTACAGGTTACTCCCCCTCCACCAACAATCACATTCCACGGCTTGTCCGAAACAACGGGTGTCGTCCAAACCAACAACAGTCCCGGGGGAGTTTTGTTTAATTATTTGCATTTTTGAGTTCAGGACTGGGAATCCCTATTACGGCCCATTTCCTCGTGTGATGGCGATTGAATAAACACTCGACCTAAGGATAACATGCTTAGCACGGAAGATATCGACCACCTCCTTCCTCCATGAACGATCCACGCACACAAAATGGATAATGATTTTTTTAGAAGTTTTTAGAGGTGGCACATGCAAATTTACTTAGGACGGCAGGGTAATACCGTATATATGTAGGTGTGGTGGACTCATCTGGAATAACTTTGGGTTAAAGGTTTTTGATGTACAAGCAGAATCCCCACTTAGTACAGGCGAAGGCTAGCAATTTTAAGATTGGGAAGCGGCCAGCTAGAGAGCAACAACGATCATAACCAGACATTATGCATAAGTAACATAGGACACTAGCATGAGTAGGATATGATCACCATGAACATAAATATTATACAGGCTGTCGGATCACGGGTTCTAGCAAACCCTTGAGGTTAGAACACTGGGGTGTGTGCGAAGGTTTTCACCCAATCGATCCATGCCCTAGATCTCTAAGATCTTGCGGACGAACTCAATGAACTCACAACACAGAAAGACACAAGTTTTATAGTGGTTCGGGCCACCGTTGTGGTGTAATACCCTACTCCAGTGTGGTGGTGGTGGATTGCCTCTTGGGCAGATGATGAACAGTACAAGGGGAAGAACAGCCTCCTGAGGTTGAGGTGTTCTTGTGCTTGGTGAACTTGTGTGGGTGAGATGATCTTGGATCCGCTCTCGACTTGTGATCAGGTCGATCCTTTCTCTGGTCCGTTTTGAGGTCGATCCTCTTCGGTCCGTCCCACTCTGGTGGCTAGTTCCACTTAAATAGGCTCTGGTCCTATCCCCAAATATTGAGCGGGAAGGGAGCCAACAACGGCCAATTCGAAAGGGGACAGCTAGTACAAGTTATCCTGACAAAAGGTGGTCTTCGCCTGCCAAAGGTTCTGTTGATGATGCCGTCTTGGGCTCCACGGTGACCTCCGTCCTGACGTCCTTATGGTCTTGGTCTCGTTGCACCAATATGGAAACCTTTGCTTGATGCATCGGTACTCCGCGCCTGCGCTTGCCCCCTTGGCACCAAAGGGGAAACAAGGACACTGCGCATGCTGGCGCCCGCCTGGTCTCGATCATCATGGCTCACGTCACGATGACCTCGTGAGGTTTGCCCTGCCTTGATCTCTCCGCCCCTTGTGAGCCTGCCTGGCGAGGCCGCTCCTGAGGAGGTCTTGTGTCGTCTGCCTCGCGAGGCTTGGCCCCTCGCGAGGGTCTTGAATGCCTTGTCGGTGAAGATGGGCCATACAGACCTGCCAGCCCGGCCACGCCGCGGGCCGCAAGCAGGCAAGTCTGGGGATCCCCGTTCCCAGGACGCCGACAGTAGCCCCCGGGCCCAAGGCGCGCTCGGGCTTGGTTTCGAGGCGAAGCCAAAGGATCAAGCACGGAGCGTCACGGGCCCCAAAAGCCTGCGGGCTCAGTTGACGTGTGGCGGTTGATTGGACGTGGGTGTCTCTGCTTCCTCACGCTGCCTCGGCAACTATCCGACTTGACAAGTCCCTGCGACATGCAAGGAAAGCCATCATTACCTGTGATCATGGGGGTGCTGGTTGGCCTTCTCCTGCTATAAATGGGGAGGGGGCCAGAGCCCTCGTCGCTCATTTCTTCCCATTCCACTCACTTCTTCTTCCTCCGCTCCACTGCTAGCAGCAGATTCAATGGCGCTGATCCGTAGGTTTTTGGCTAAGGAGAAGGGAAAGGTTCCTCTCGACATGCCGGTGCTGCTCCCACCGAAGAAGAGGTCGGTCCACCGCCGTGACGCCGCGGAGATGCAGGTGGTGCCGAGGCCTTGGTGCGACCGGCCTCCTCCTGGGTATCCACTGCCCTTGTACGCCCAAGCCGGGGGCTCGGGAGGAAGAAGCGGCGGGCATCGGCGCGTGCACCACGGCCAAGGTCGACGCGCCGCGGCGATGAGTGTCGTCGCTCCTGGAGTCCATGCCGCGGACTCCTCACGTGAGCTCGTGCTGCGGGCGGTGATGCCCCCAAGCTCCTGGATCCGCTTCCAGCGCTTCTTCTCCGACGTGATGCCACCGAGGGGGCCTCTCGAGCTCTGGTTGCAGCATGCTGACTGCGATGCTCCGGCGACCGGAGCAGAGGTTGAAGTAGTCTCCACCGGCATGATCTTCATGACCCATGGCTGGGGTGAGGTCGTGCGGGTTTGCCGTGCGATGGGCGCCCTCGCGATCCACTTCGAGTACGACAGTGCCTCCACACTGTTCTTCAAGGTCTTCGACGCAGAGGGTCGCCGCTTGGAATGCTGCCCCGAAGGGGAGCGCCAGGATGAGGCACGCCCCGCTCGGGGCTGCTCCAGTAGCAGCGACTCTTGGGAGTCCAGAAATTCTCCCGAGCTCTACGAGACTCCTGAGACGAGCGACGACAGCTACGTGCCCTCGAGATCTCGCCGCGCTTGGAGTAGGGCCGCAATGTCCGGCTGCCGCCGCTGGTGATCTGGATGGGGTTGGCGAAGGCCTCCCGCGGCCCACTGTTGATGATGGCATCGGCTACGGGGGTGTGTACATAGGATCCTCCTAGGTTCTCGTCTTTTGTTCCCTGCGAGGAATCAAGAAGTACCCCGTGGGGGCGTGTAAAGGGTTTGCGATGTCTTTGTTGGTGTTATCCCAATTAAGGAAGCCTTGTTAGCGCAAGTCCTGTTTAGGCTCGGTCTTCCCTTTCCAACCTCGCGACAACTTGTTGCTCTACGCCGACAGGTCCCGGTCCCCAGGCAAGCTTCAGCCGTCGCTGGTATGCCAGGTCATGTGCCGTGGTCAAGGCCAGGAGGTGAGCGGCCCGAGGTCTAGTAAGAGCCCCTGAGGCGCAATGCTCAGGGGGTCCCCTTTAGCGCTCAAGCAGCCATGGTAAGATAAGAAAGGGAGGCGATGTTGCCACAACAGGGCTGCGGCGAGCGGGTCCCTTGGGTCCCAACGATTAGTTGATCTGAGCTCACGACTTATCTTGGCGGTACGGGGTCGATTCTTCATGACGCGCCAGACCGGTGCGCGAACATCCGCAACGTAGCTAGGTTAGGCCCATACGAGCCTTCCCCTTCATATGCTCTCCTTTGTGCTCTACGTCCTCAGGTCTCGGCCCTCGAGCGAGCTCAGCCGCTGCTAGTATGCCAGGTCGCGTGCCGTGGTCAAGGCCAGGGGGTGAGGGTTGGAGAGCCAATAAGATCTCCTGAGTCGCGATGCTCAGGAGACCCCCTTTAACGTGCAAGCGGATTACTCAGAAGAGGTGGGAGCTCGCGGTGCCGCCTGGTGCTATCCTCGTGAGATTCCTATGAGCCAGCACAAGGAAGAACATGATCTGCCATTATGGTTGCCAGCCTGCTGCTGGTTGCTCCGCGAAGGGGTGAAGGAACTGAGGGCCTGGTGAGGTGACGTGCGTGGGGCTTGCCGCGAGCCAGAGCTCGACCGCTCAGGTTTATCGACGTGGTAGGGATGGACCCATGCACCAGTGTCGTGCCAGTGTGAGGGGCCCCGTGGGAGGCGGCGATTGAGTACGTAGTAATCATAGGTAGATCGAACATGAGAGTTGCAGGCTTAAGTAAGTGCATGAGAGATACGTGCCACTAGGTCAGGCCCGAGCGGCTTGGGGATGATGCAGCCCGAGGGGCGCTCCCAACAAGGTAAGCTAAAGACATAAAAAGGGATACATGCCACAGGGATGGACCCACGTGGCCTGGGAATGATGTAGCCCGAGGGGCGCTCCCAGCTGAATGAACTTGGAAAGATGTCACCTGGTTATGTTGACGAAGGAGAGTTGGGGTAGCTGAAGGTGCACGGCGAAGGGGTTGCTCCTTACGAGCCTCCGGAGCTCCGAGCCTCAGGAGGCTCTGGGGGCTCAGGTGGTTCTTTAAGGATCGTCTCCATCTCCATTAGGATGGCGTGGTGCCTGGCCTCTTGAGCTGCTAGGATGCGCCGCAAGTTGCGCTGGTAGGCGGATAATACACTTGGCAAGCAAAAGGGCATGCGAACATAGCTGTGCGGTGGGCCCTCGTAGCGTCCCATGCGCGAAGGACAGAAAAGCTCCTGAGAAGTGGCCCTGTTGAGCCCTGGAACGTCGATGCAGACACGCAACCCAGCATCCTTGCCTGGATGGGAAGATGTGTCTCGCGAGCGGCGGTCTCCGCGCATGGCCCTTGCGTCTTGCAATTCCTGGGTGCTCTTGGTGATGAACTCCTGAACGGTGGGCAATCCTTGCCCTGTGCCCTCCTGAGGGAAACGTGACGTGAAGCACGCCTCCAAGTGGTGCCCGAGCGCCTCCCTCGTGATGTGGACAAGGTCTGAGGCCTTCCAGAAGAAAGCGCTAGAGCCCTGCCCGAGAAGGGCACTGGGCACGCCTTCCTATGCGATGGAGGGAGGCGCCACTGGAGCGGGCGCTGATCCTGACGAGGCGCCGGCTGTGGCATCACCCTCCTGAGGTCCTACGCGTCGCAGCTGCTTCTTCTTCTTAGGGATGGCCTTAGGAGGGCCCTCGCCCTTGCTGTCGGGGTCGTCGATTGCTGCAGCTTGGAAGGCACGCTCGAGGGAGCACACCGCATCTCTTTCTTCACATGGGACCGTGATGATCTGGCTGCTTCCTGGCATCTTGAGGACATTGTAGTCGTGATGGGTCACTGCCATAAACTTGGCCAGGGCTGGATACCCGAGGATGGCATTGTATGGCAGACGGATGTGCACGACGTCGAAGTCGATGAGCTCGGTGCAGTAGTTCTTGCGTTCCCCGAAGGTGACAGGGAGGCGGACCTGCCCTATCGGTGTGGTGGAACCGTCGGTCACTCCTGAGAAAGTCTTGGTGGGCTGAAGCTGGTCATACGGCACTTGGAGGCTGTCGAACGTGTCGACGGACAGGACATTGAGCCCTGCGCCACCGTCGATGAGGGTCTTGGTAACTTGCACGTTGCTAATGACTGGGGAGCAAAGCATCGGGAGGGTGCTAGCGGTAGCTGCGCACTTGAGCTGGTCTGCTGAGTTGAACGTAATGGGGCACTGGGACCATCTGAGCGGGCGCGTGGCTTCAAGCTTGGGAGGACTGCATTCACTTCACGAGCAAACTGCTTGAAGATACGCTGCGAGGCTGGGGCATGGGCTCCGCCCAAGATGCAGGCGATAGGACGCGGTTCCTGGAAGCCCCCAGCCCCCTCGTCTTGATGGTGTTCATCATTCCTTCTTGGCGGTGGTGGCAGCGGAGGGAGTCCGGCGTTGCCTTGACGACAATCCCCACGAGGCTGATCCCTCCAGGCGCCCTCGCGAGGCTAATCCTGCCAGCGGTCCTCGCGAGGCCGGTCGCGCCACTCCTGGCGCAGGCCACAGTCGTCCCAGCGTCCGCCACCATGTCCTCCTCCTCGGTCGTAGCCCTGGTTGCCGCGCTCGGGGCACCAACCGAAGCGTCCTTCGCGAATGGCTCTGAGCTCTTGACAGTCGCTAGTGTTGTGGCTATTCAGGTTGTGGAAGGCACAGAACGGACGGCTGCCCTTGGATGACTCCGCTTGGTCTCTGCCACGCTTGGTGTCTAGTTCCGCTGCGAGCACAACTGCTCCCTTGTGCTTCACGTCCTTGGCCTTGGTCTTCTTCTCCTCTGGGTCCGCAGCAGGGAGCTCGAGGAGGGAGAGGCGCCCCTCCTCAGCTCTAGCACACTTGGTCGCGATGTTGAACAGCCCCAGGGTCGTGCACAGCTCTTCATGGATGGCGAGCTCCTCCTTCATCTTGACATCGTGGACGCCATCAGAGAACGCAGAGATGATGGCCTCGTCAGTCACCTTGGGGATCTTGACCCGTGCGCTGTTGAAGCGCTGAATGTACTTCCGCAGGGTCTCTCCTGGTTGTTGCTTGATGCGGCGCAGGTCACCCGTGACCGGGGGGCGGTCGCGAGTGCCCTGGAAGTTGGCGATGAAGCGGGTGCGCATTTCATCCTAGGAGGAAATTGAGCCTGGAGGCAGGTTCAGGAGCCAGGAGTGGGCGCCTTCCTTGATAGCCATGGGAAACCAATTCTCCATGACTTTCTTGTCGTCGTTGGCCGCTTCGATGCTCAGCTCATAGAGCTGCAAGAACTCCTCGGGGTCGGGGGTGCCGTCGTAGCAAGGAGGCAGATCCGGCTTGAACTTCCCCGGTCAGGCGATGCTACGCAGCTCGGGGGTGAAAGCGCGGCAGCCAGGTGTGGTCACCGGGACCCGCCTTGGGGGTGGAGCTTGGTCTTGATGGGGTCCACGCCCTGCCGCTATAGGTGGCGCATGGGCTTGCCGCAGCAGCCGGTCTTGGTGCGGTGGTGCAGGAGCGGCGGAGCGTTTTGTTATGGCCGAGGGACTTCTTGATAGCTTCTTTCTTCACGCGTGGGTGCGAAACGCGGCGGGTCGCGTCGCGGAGCCGCGCATCTTGGCGCCAGGGCGCTGTCTTGGGGCTGAGGTGCTGGAGGCGCTCCGTGAGCTACGTCACCCGTAGCTGGCGAAGGGCGAGGCAGAGAGATGGCGCAAGAGAGCCCCCTGCGGCGCAGACAAGCTCGGCGATGCGGTCGAGCCAGTCCTCGTAGAGGTCGTCGACCGGTCGATAGCGCAGGAGCTCGTGCGCCATGAGGAGCGCGGCTCGTGCGTCCATGGGAGGACGACATGCATGGGAAGAAGAACTGGCCGGGGTCAGCGATGGAGTGGCGGTGCGGCCGTCCCGCCGTACCGAGGGATGCAGCAAGGATGCTTGCTGCTCGTTCCCCACCGGCCCGGTGGCGGCGTTGGCGGCAGGCGACGGGGAACGACGAGGTGGCCCACCGACGGGAGACGTCTGAGCGACATGGGTGGCGAGGACAGCCCGGCTCTCAGCACGAGCGCGGCGCGTCTGCCATGGAGACGACGAAGCAACGGGGCGCGGGGCGACGGAAGGAAGCTTCGGCGCACCCCTACCTGGCGCGCCAAATGTCAGATCACGGGTTCCGGCAAACCCTTGAGGTTCGAACACTGGGGTGCGCGTGAAGGTTTTCTCCCTATTGATCCATGCCCTAGCTCTCTAAGATCTTGCGGACGAACTCACAACACAGAAAGACACAAGATTTATACTGGTTCGGGCCACCGTTGTGGTGTAATACCCTACTCCAGTGTGGCGGTGGTGGATTGCCTCTTGGGCAGATGATGAACAGTACAAGGGGAAGAACAGCCTCCTGAGGTTGAGGTGTTCTTATGCTTGGTGAACTTGTGTGGGTGAGATGATCTTGGATCTGCTCTCGACTTGTGATCAGGTCGATCCTTTCTCTGGTCCGTTTTGAGGTCGATCCTCTTCGGTCCATTTTGAGGTCCATCCTCTTCGGTTTGTCCCACTATGGTGGCTAGTTCTACTTATATATGCCCTGGTCCTCTCCCCAAATATTGAGCGGGAAGGGAGCCAACAATGGCCAATTCGAAAGGGGACAGCTAGTACAGGTTATCCTGACAAAAGGTGGTCTTCCCCTGCCAAAGGTTCTGGTGATGACGCCGTCTTGGGCTCCAGGTGACCTCCGTCCTGCCGTCCT
Organism: Triticum urartu; assembly: GCF_003073215.2. NCBI lineage: Eukaryota > Viridiplantae > Streptophyta > Magnoliopsida > Poales > Poaceae > Triticum > Triticum urartu. Next base: position 368,252,582 of record NC_053025.1, on the reverse strand, counting down.
TCTGGTCTTGGTCTCGTTGCACCAATATGGAAACCTTTGTTGATGCCTTGGTACTCCGTGCCTGCGCTTGCCCCCATGGCACCAAAGGGGAAACAAGGACACTGCGCACGCTGGCGCCAGCCTGGCGCCCACCTGGTCTCGATCGTCATGGCTCATGTCACGAGGAACTCGTGAGGTTTTCCCTGCCTTGATCTCTCCGCCCCTCGCGAGCCTGCCTGGCGAGGCCGCTCCTAAGGAGGTCTTGCACCGTCCGCCTCACGAGGCTTGGCCCCTCGTGAGGGTCTTGAATGCCTTGTCGATGAAGATGGGACGTACAGACCTGCCAGCCTAGCCACGCCGCGAGCCGCAGCCAGGCAAGTCTGGGGACCCCCGTTCCCAGGACGCCGATAGAGGCTATGTTGGTTTTGATTCAACTACATGCATGAACATGTACCATGTCAAGCCACTCGAACATTCAAAGGAGGATACCATATCATCATACTACATCACAATCATTTTATCGCTATCTTGATATCCAAGATAAATCATTATCCACTCCCAGCTAATTATGCATGGCATGAGAAACTATAATCTCTAATTGTCATTGCAAACATGTTTAATCATAATGGGCTGAATCATGGATGCCAGGTTAAACATATTTACACAGACAAAACAAGTCGACTTCATACCAGTTTCTCCTTGCCACGGCCAGCTCATCGAATATCATCATTATTGCCTGTCACTTGCACGACCGAATGATATGAAAATAATAATAGTGCAAGAGTGCCATGGACTAAGCTGGAATCTGCAAACATTTTATTCAATAGGAGAAGACAAGGTAAAATGGGCTCTTATTAGTTCAACAGTTATTCATGTGATAGCCACTCAACATTTCCATCATGGTCTTCTCCTCGATAAGAGTCGAATAAAAGAAAAGAAATTCAGAGAAACATACTGAAATATTTTTTGGAGTTTTTGGTTTTCTTCAGCAAGTAAATAAAAAGCAAAAACGAGGAAAACTATTTACACAGGAAAGCTCCCAACAAGCAAAAGAAGAACAAGGAAATTTTTGGGTTTTTATTTTTAGTGCTTCTACTAAGCATGCATAGAAAGTAAATTACTACAACTAATTTTTTTGGTTTTTTCTAAAGTTGTTCAAACACACAAGAAGAAAGCAAGAAAATAAATCTAAGCATGGATGATACAATGAAAAAGTGTGAACACCGACAAATGAAATGATATGTGAACATGAATATAATGTCGGTGAGAACACAAACTCCCCCAAGCTTAGACTTTCGGCCTAACTTGGTAGTGAATCAATAGCCTGGAGGGTAGTAGTCGGAATGGTAGCTCACGGAGGCTCTCGGTGTGGAGGCCTTAGCACGTCGTGCCGCCAACACTGCTATGTTGTGAGCTCGGGCATCGCTCTCAAGAACAAAATATCTTTCCTTGCTATGATAATCAAAGAGAGCAGGCGTAGGAAAATATGTGTCCAGAACATGTGATTGGTTAAAAAACAAATTATAGGTGAAGTTATCAGCCCTTCCTTGAGAATCTTATGCTCCTTTAAGGCATCAAAATCTAAATATCGATTGGTAGGATAGGGTCAAAGGGCATAGGTGAAACACATAGTCCTCGTGCTAAACGGGTGGCGTAAATTCCACCATAGAACCAGCCACTTCTAGCATTATGTTGAAGTCTACATGCAACAATCGCTCCAAGGTTATAATTCCTTTCACCAGTGAGAGCGGTGTGAATGAGGCTCAAGTCTGGCGAACAAAGTATGCTACAGTCTTGCTTGCCTACTATGCATTTCCCCTTAAATAATGCAAGGTACTAAATTGCGAGAAAGTGAATGCTCTTTATTCTTCCTTGCATTACTCCCCTATTTTCACCGTAGCAAAGGCTAGTCAAGAAGGTCTCATACTCAGCCTTTCCTAGCTCATCAAGCGAACCCCAAAATGGAAGTTTGCAATGGTAAGCAAAATTTTCTAGTGGAATAGTAAATGGTTCATCATAAAGCATAAACGACACCCTAGACTCACGTGGAAAATATTTAAATCCATTGTCAAATGATTCAGTGAAAAGATGGCGATGTTCACACTTATCCGAGAGGTAAGGACCAAGACCGGCATTGTGAACATATTGCTCAAAAATCCTCCTTGATGCCCACCTGCACCATATATTCATCGCAAGGCCATAAGCATGTTTTGGTGGCGGAATCTCGTGTGGAACTTTCACTTGGTTCAACGTAAGACCGCCGGGCAGAACTGTCACTAGAGGATGCCCTCGAGGATCGTCTCCTTGAAGAACTCCTTCCAAATAGGTTCATCATGTCCGCATACAATTTTTCCTATGAACAAAAATCTGAATTTTTAGTCCACAAATTTTTTCCAACAAAACTAATAGCAACTACTCATAGGGATACATAGAGGCCATAACAAGCATTCAAGCAACTTAGAACACTAAGAATTCAACATGCAAGCACATCTAAAGTAGCACCAAGAGTAGCTAATTATTCAAAGTATAAACCACTAAAACAAAAACTAATTGGACAAATGGTGGAGTCACATACCAAGCAACAATCTCCCGAAACAGTTTCGGAAATGGAGCTTCAAGCAAAGATATCGAAATTGGCAGCAAAATGAGCAAGAACACGGGAGAGGGAGGGAGAGTGATTTTTTCTGGAGGTAGGTGACAATGTCGGCTAAAGAGATAAGTGAGGGGGCCCACGTGGGGACCACAACCCCCTAGGGCGCGCCAGGGGGTGCTAGCGCGCCCAGGTGGGTTGTGCCCACCTGGTGAACCCCCCCCCCCCCACACTGGTTATTTTTGCACCAAAAATTCTTAAATATTCAGGAAAAAATCATATAAAATTTTTAGGGCATTCTGAGAACTTTTATTTTTGGGTTATTTTTTATTGCATGGGAAATTTAGAAAACAAACAAAACATGGCATTTTATTTTGTTTAACTAACAAAAATAGAGAATAAAAAGTAGGGACAGAAAGTAGTGCTTACTAAATTCATCAACTTCATACCGTTCAAAAATGATTCATTAATAAGGTTGATCAAGTCTTATTAACAACCACTTTCGATTAGTATGAAACCGAATAACTTTCATAAATCACTAAGATACCTCAATGGGGATATGCATTTCCCCAACAATAAGCATTTCATATTTCTTTTCTATAGTAGGTAGAGATATTTGAAAACTTCCAATAGTGATTGTCGGGGATTTTTTAATAACATTAATACCATTCACTTGGAATTGTTTCTTCGGAAAGTGCACCGTATGCTCATTACCATTGATATGAAAAGTGACCTTGCATTTATTGCAATCAATGACAGCCCCTGCAGTATTCAAGAAGGGTCTACCAAGGATAATCAACATGTTTTCATCCTAGGGCATCTCAAGTATAACAAAGTCAGTAAAAATAGTAACATTAGCAACAACAACGGGCACATCCTCACAGATACCGATAGGTATGGCAGTTTATTTGTCAGCCATTTGCAAAGATATTTCAGTAGGTGTGAGTTTATTCAAGTCAGGTCTTTTATATAAAGAGAAAGGCATAACACTAACACCAGCTCCTAAATCACACAAAGCAGTTTTCACATAATTCTTTTTGATAGAGCAAGGTATAGTTGGTATTCCCGGATCTCCATGTTTTTTAGGTAATCCATATTTAGAAGTATAATTAGCAAGCATAGGGGAGATTTCATCTTCCAGAATTTTTCTCTTATTTGTGATGATGTCTTTCATATACTTTGCATAAGGAGGCATTTTCAGGATATCAGTCAAGCAAGTACGCAAAAGACTGGCCTCGGCATTTCAGCAAAGCGTTCAAATTCTTCATCATCATTCTTTTTAGTTGACTTAGGTGGAAAAGGCATGGGTTTTTGAACCAACGGTTCTCTTTCTTAACCGTGTTTCCTAGCCACAATGTCTCTTTTGTCATATCTTTTATTTTTAGATTGTGGGTTATCAAGATCAACAGGTGGTTCTATCTCAACATCACTATCTGGTTCTTTATCATTTGTTGGTTGAGAGTCTTCATGAACCTCATCATTATCTTTTTTAATTATCATTAGGTGAGTGTTCATTACCAGATTGAGTTTCAGCATCAGAGGTAGAAGCTTCATTATCATCAGGAGGTTTCTCTATTTCAGGTTCCTTAGAAGTGTGCAAAGTCCTATCATTTTTCTTTTTCCTTTTCTTTATAGAAGGACTAGGTGCACTAGTGTTATCTCTTTGTGAATCTTGTTCAATTCTTTTAGGGTGTCCCTCAGGATAAAGTGGTTCCTAAGTCATTTTACCTCCTCTAGTTGCAACTCTAACAGCAAAGTCATGCCTATTATGATTCATTTCATCAAGCAATTATCTTTGTGATTTAGCAACTTGTTCTAATTGAGTTTGAACCATAGAAGCATGCTTTCCAACACCTCTAACATCATTTGATATTCTAAATAACAAGTCACTCAAGCAAGCAATCATATCAGAATTATATTTCAATTGTTTCATAACATGTGCATTGAAGTGATCTTGTTTCCTAATGTAGTTTTCAAACTCATAAAGGCATTGACTAGGATGCATATTGTGAGGATTATCATTTTCATTAAACTTCATAAGAGAATTTACCTCTACCACCTTAGGCATTGGTGGTGTATTAAGCCCATGTATTTCTTTAATACGAGGTAAATTTTTAACATCCTTAGCTTTAATACCTTTTTCCTTCATAGATTTCTTTGCCTCTTGCATATCTTCAGGACTGAGATATAATATACCCCTCTTCTTCGGAGTGGGTTTAGGCGGTGGTTCAGGAATAGTCCAATCATCATAATTTTTCAATATGTTATTCAATAATTTTTTAGCTTGAGCGATAGTTCGTTCCCTGAAAACACAACTAGCACAACTATCTAGGAAGTCCCTAGAAGCATCGGTTAGTCCATTATAGAAGATATCAAGTATTTCATTTTTCTTAAGAGGATGATCAGGCAAAGCATTAAGCAACTAGAAAAGCCTCCCCCAAGCTTGTGGGAGACTCTCTTCTTTAGTTTGCACAAAGTTAAATATTTCCTGTAAGGCAGCTTGTTTCATATGAGCAGGAAAATATTTTTCAGAGAAGTAATAAACCATATCATGGGGACTATGCACACAACCAGGAGCAAGAGTATTGTACCAAGATTTAGCATCATCCTTTAATGAGAAAGGAAATAATTTGAGAATAAAGTAATAGCGATTTTTCTCATCATGAGTAAAAAGGGTGGCTATATCATTCAACTTAGTAAGATGTGCCACAACAGTTTCAGTTTCATAACCATGGAAAGGATCAGATTCAACCAGATTAATTAGCTCTGGGTCGACAGAGAATTCATAATCCTTATCATCAATAAAGATAGGTGAAGTATCAAACTTAGGATCACATTTCATTCTAGCATTCAAAAGTTTTTCTTTATACTTGCATAGTAATTTCTCTAGATCATCTCTATCATTGCAAGCAAGAATATCTCTAGTTGCTTCTTCACTCATAACATAACCTTCTGGTACCTTAGTCAATTCATATCTAGGAAGGCTAGTTCTAGCACGTGTTTCAGGAGTTTCAGTTTCAAGCTCATCATCAGATTCAACAACATCATGTTGTATTACTCTAGCAATTTGTCTATCAAGAAATTCACCAAGTGGCACATCATTATTATCAAGCAAGGTAATAGCATCATCATAAGCATCATTCATAGTAGAAGTAGCATCATCAATAACTTGCGACATATCAGAATTACTATCATGTGGTGGTGTTGCAAGTTTATCCATAATAGAAGGTGAATCTAAAGCAGAACTAGATGGCAGTTCCTTACCTCCCCTCGTTCTTGAGGGAAATATCTTAGTCTTTGGATCCTTCAGATTCTTCATAGTGATAATATGATAATAATCCAAAGTGACTCAACAAATATAGTTATGCTCCCTGGCAACGGCACCAGAAAAAGGTCTTGATAACCCACAAGTATAGGGGATCCCAAAAAATTTCGAGGGCAAAGTATTTAACCCAAATTTATAGATTCGACACAAGGGGAGCCAAAGAATATTTGAAGGTATTAGCAGCTGAGTTGTCAATTCAACCACACCTGGAGATTAATTATCTACAGCAATATGATCAGTAGCACAGTAATATGATAGTTTTGATAGTAGTGATAGCAGCAATGGTAACAGTAACAATGATAGCAGTAATTTGTAGCAAGTGTAACAGTGATGATAGCAGTAGTAACGCAGCAAAATCAATAAGGATAAATTCGTAGGCATTGGATCGGTGACTTGCTAGATGATATTCATCATGTGACAGTTATAACCTAGGGCGATATGGCACTAGCTCCAGTTCATCGATATAATTAGGCATGTATTCCATAAATAGTCATACGTGATTTATTAAAAGAACTTGCATGACATCTTTTTTCCTACCCTCCGGTGGCAGTGGGGTCCATATTGGAAACTAAGGGATATTAAGGCCTCCTTTTAATAGAGAACGGGAACAAAGCATTAACACATAGTGAATACATGAACTCCTCAAACTATGGTCATCACCGGGAGTGGGCCCGGTTGTTGTCACTCCGGGGTTGCCGGATCATAACCTTAGTAGGTGACTATAACTTGCAAGATCGGATCTAAAACATGGATATAATGATGAATTCATAAATGGTTCAGATCTGAAATCATGGCACCAAGGCCCAAAGTGACAAGCATTAAGCATGGCAAAGTCATAGCAACATCAATCTAAGAAGATAGTGGATACTAGGGATCAAGCCCTAACAAAACTAACTCGATTACATGATGAATCTCATCCAACTCCTCACCGACCAGCGATCCTACAAAGGAATTACTCACTCCTAGTGGGGAGCATCATGGAATTGGTGATGGGGATAGGTTGGTGATGACAAAGATCGAAGATCCCCCTCTCCGGAGCCCCAAACGGACTCCAAATCTGCCCTCCCAAGGAAGAACAGGGCTTGGCGGCGGCTCTGTCTCGTGGATCGCAATAATTCTTTCTCCCTGATTTTTTCTGGAATAATGTGAATTTATAGTATGGGGGGTCATCAGCAGGGCCACCAGGTGCGTAAAACCCACGTGGGCGCGCCAGGGCAGAGGGGAGTGCCCTGGTGGCTTGTGCCCACCCATGTGCCCCTCTCTGACAGGTCTTGGCTCCAGAAATTCTCTTTATTGATATAAAAATCCTCAAAAAGTTTTGGTCCATTTCGAGAACTTTTATTTCTGCACAAAAACAACACCATGGTAGTTCTGCTGAAAACATCGTCAGTCTGGGGTTAGTTTCATTCAAATCGTGTAAATTAGAGTCCAAAACAAGAGGAAAAACATGAGTAAAAGTAGATATGTTGGAGACGTATCAGGCGTGGCCTCGGCGGAGTAGGGCCTCGCTGAAGCCGGTGAGGTCCTCCGCCTCGATGTCGGCGGGGCGGGGCCTCGGCGGAGCCGGCGACGTCCTCTGCCTCGTTGTTGGCACGGCGGGTCCTCGGCGGAGAAGGGCCTTGCTGAAGCCGGCGAAATCCTTCGCCTCGGTGCCGGCGGGACAGGGCATCGGCGGAGCTGGCGGTGTCCTCTGCCTCATTGTTGGCGTCGTAGGGCCTCAGCGGAGCAGGGCCTCGTCGACGCCAGCGGAGCGGGGACTCGACGGAGCCGGCATTGTCCTCTTCCTTGTCCTCGGTCTCGCCAAATAGCGCCTCGCCCGCTTCATCGCCCTCTTTGCAGGTGGCCGCAGCCTCCGCCACCCACATGCGGTACCACCAGCGCTCGAGGCGGCCCTCGCGGGCGGAGCGATACGAGTCGAGCAGCGCCTCCTGCTCCGCCCGCTCCGCGGCGATCTGCTCCTCCACCTACAGGTGCTCCTGGAGGAGATGGTGGTTGCAGGCGGCGTCAGCCTACGCCTCCTGGAACTACTCCTGACGCTTCTGCCTTACCGTGTCCATGCATTGGGCATGGGCCTCGTCGATGGTCATGGTGCAATGCATTGGGACGTCGTCGTCCTCCAGCTGCTTGCCGGCTTGGTCCATCATCCGCCCGTCCCGAAGAGCGCTGGAGCGCGAGGAAGCCATGGTGGGTAGTAGTGGTGTGGATGAGAGAAAGGGAACGGAGGCGGATGACTGCGGCTATGGCCGGCGTAGAGGTTTATATAGCAATGGTGGGCGGCAGAGGGATGGATGTGTGGCGCCGGAGTAGCCGCCTCGGCAACCGTGTATCATTAATGTGGGCGACAGACCGGCGGACAGATGGCACTTGTGTCGTTTGAAGGCAGAGCAATGCCTGCACCGGGACGCGGGGCGGGTGGCACTGACCGTTTCAGGAGGAAAGCGCGTCTGGGCGAGGGAGGCGGTCTGGGTGGGCCAGGGCAGTCAGACTCGTGCTTGGCAGCGGGTTGCTCCAGCAGTCGGACATGCTAGCTCGCCAGCGAGCTCGCTGAGCTGAGCGACGACAATCAGACGATGGACGTAGCTTCTGACCAGGAGCCGGCGCCACTGTCCAAGCCGGTTCATGCCATGTTCACCATAGAACAGGTGCGGTCATACTTCGATGCCCTAATGGCGAAAGAGCTACCAGCACAGGAGGACATGTGCTCCAACCTCCATCTCCTCAACGAGCACCGGTGAACAAGCGAACGACAATGACGTCGCGGACATGTGGCCCTATGATCCCGGCTTCCCGAATGAGCAGCGGGCGTTGTATCAGACCATTTGTAGGGCCCGCGAGGCCCTCTCCGTCGTCCTTCGAGTTGTTGCGCTCATCGTGGTGCCGCCGTCTCGCGTTGTCAACATGGTCAACGGACATGAGGAATGAGGAGATGACTTTACTTGGAGAGGATGACAGTGGGGACCCACTAGGGCCATAGCCGCACGTACGCAAGTGCCTCCTTATTATATACAACTATACTTTTTATGCTTCCTCCTGGTTTCCTAACATCAAGGTCCCACACCATTGTCAACCTATGTAGTCAATAGACGAGAGAATTGCACAAGGAGCAACCGACAGCTGGGACCAAGCAGCTCGAGCAGTATTTGTGTTTTTGATGTTTGAGCACTGCAGAGTTTTTCTTCAGCGATGTTTTCGTTGTTGTTCAGAGGAGAGCAGGGTATTAACTGGGCGGGCTATGGCCCGTCTAGCTCAGGCCAGATATCCAGCCCAGATATTACTTTTTTTCAAGCTGAAAATGGCTAGCCCAGCTATAAATTTTTTTGTTGAGGATTACCCACGCAAGGCCAACTTGTTATTCTCCGCCCCGCTGGGCTGCAAATCTTTCCTAGGAGGGATGCATTAGGCTTAACAAGAAAATGGGCTTTAAGAAATAGTAAATGGGATGTAATTATAAAAACTTTGCAGTAACTATAAAAAATGCACCAAACACGTAATTAGTTTATAAAATATTATTTTTGGATTTTGAAAATTTTAATTTCATTAATTGTTGCGCGCACAATATTTAATTGGATTTTTACGTAATACGAATTTATATTGAAATTGTATTTAATCTGACTAGAAATTTCGGGATAAAAATATTTCGAATCCCATCAAAATGTGAGAAATTTTATTGAATTCTGTTTTGAGCGATTGGTTCAAATTATTAATCGTTGTCCTAGCTAGAAATGGGTTGTACTTTTAACAAACTATAAATGGGTTGTGGTAAATTCCATTAGAATTCAAAAATGGGTTGTACATTCTTACAAATTGCAAATGGGGTTATAAGTTCTTTGCCACACACTTGTGGGCCTACTAAGTTGGCGTGTCCCCTCAAAAAAAGTAAGTTGACGCATATGCAAGCCTTTGTCAACTTATAGTCAGCACACGGTTCTAGCAGCAGTGGTCGTTGGATGTCCATCCAATGGATGTCGTGCTTCTTCTTCAATCTCGGATATTCTAGCTTCAGCCTCCCAAAAAATGATTCCTCCCCCTAACATTTGGGGTGCACTGTTTTGGAGGCTGGCATGTGGGCCTACTAAGTTGACGCGTACCAAGGGCTTTGTCAACTTAGTCAATATAAACGATTCTAGCTGCAGTGACCATACGATGTCCATCCAATAGCCGTCGTGCTTCTTCAACCTATGGTCTTCTTGCTCTAGCCGCCCAAACCAGTGTCAGTCGTGCCGCCTGCTCCTGCCTCCCGTGTCCGGTTGTTCTGCCATCGCTGGCCATGCCATCCCTCTATACTCACCCACACCTCCTGTTATTCTCCGGCGACGGCAGCATCACACCGCAGCCGAAGCAGTCAACCCACATACTCCCCTCCACGTGGGCATCCACTTCCGTGTCTTCCCCAGCTCCGCGTCGTTCCCTTCCTAGGCATCGCCTCGTCCACTGCCTTGGTGCTCTCGGCATGGCGTGGTCAACATGGTCAATGAAGGACAGCCATCGAAAGAGGACTTTAGGCGGTGAGGCTGACAGCCAAGGTAGTCAAAATCTCGATTCGACTACTAGAATCCTACGACTTCACGAACCTACAGAAGCATGTCGATCCAAATCCCACTATGAATCCAAATCAGGTAGAATCCATGTTGGGTCGCGATCGAAATCATAGAATCCTGTACAAAACTGTATAGTCCTGACTATGCTATGGACTACATCCGATTCTACTAACTTATCTAAGCCGTTTGTTTAGTTGTAGCAAAATAGTATGCCATCATCCAAACCCCTTTTCATATACCTCATGGACCTTTATTCTCCTCCCAAGCCCAAACGCTCAGCCGTAGACACCTTTGATCTAGCTCTCAGAAACCCTAGATCAAAATTGAGGATCGGGCTGGTTGACATGTGGAATTGGCGTGGAAAGGAGGATGTTCCAAGATTGATCGGAGAAGGAGAGCAAGACCCTTCAAGCTTTAGCACTGTAGGTCAGATAGACAAGTGATCGACTATTCAAGCATTCTAAAAAGAACATAAGTAAATTTCATGCATTGAAGTTTTAAATGTTCTATATATTTCCCTCTCATATATGTTCCATACATGCGAGCTAGATGGTAGGTTAGCCATAAAAAGAAGTGGAATACAACTAGCATTGATGTGTACGTTCTTTGCTCCATATTTAGTATCAAAACTCTATAGAACCCATATAAATTTCTTGTGTGCATACAAAATATCTTATTTGAGTAAATCTAGAAGAATCCTCGATTCCACTAGTCGATCTTACGACTCGATTCTGTCTGAGGAAAACCGATCCAACTCTGAATCCCGACTCTGACTACCTTGCTGACAGCTGGATCCACCAGCTACATCTTCGAACACAAGGAAGTGCCTCCTTATTACTCGCAAAATAAAAATGATTCCTCCCCCTGACAGCTGGGACCAAGCAGATATATCTTCGCACGCAAGGAAGTGTGTCCTTATCCTCCCTAACCGCTGGGACCCACCCAGTCAAAGCGTACGTAGCATTGTATGTCTAGTCGCGAATGTGTACATACATACTGGTCGATCTGTCTCTCTACAAGTATGAACCGTGGCCGAGTAGGTAGCGGCACATGTCATAGTATAGCCCCCCACGTAGTAGTTCAGGCTGTCCCGTCTAAACCATGTACACGTACATATAGCCACACGCCAAAAAATACGGCCACATACGTACATACAGGTGTGGTCTCGAACGCCTACTCGTGCATACGTACGGCCAGGGCTCGTGTACATGGCTGGGTCGGAAAGGAGAAATTGTGTCACCGTCGTCGTGTTCATCGGGAGCCAACCGGCTTGGATGGAACAGCCGATCGAAACGAGGCTTGGCATACCGCATAACGGAGGAAATGGCCTTGTGTTCGACCTGCCACGGTCGAAACGGGATCATGTTCATCGTGAGTGGTCTGGCGTACCGCAAAACGGAGGAAACGGACTTCTCTTGGACCTCCTACGGTCAAAACGGGGTCCTGTTGATCGGGAGGGGTGTGGCATACCACAAAACGGAGGAAACGGACTTGTGTTCGAGCGCTACGATCGAAAAGGGGGTCCTGCCCATCGGGAGGGGTGTGGCGTACCGCAAAATGGGACTCCACGAGATACTGTTCATCTCCACCATCGACTGCCTCCACGGGCTACTGTTCATCCACCATTGACCTCCTCTAGCCTCCACCTGTGAATGTTCATCCACGGGCTCGTGTTCATTCAGCCTCCATAGCTCCTCCACCGGCTACTGTTCAACCAGCCCTCTCCACGGGGTCCTATTCAACCACCCCTCCATGGGCTACTGTTCGTCCAGCCCTCCACCGGCTACTGTTCAACCAGCCCTCCACGGGGTCCTGTTCATCCAGCCCTCCACGGGGTCTTGTTCATCCACCCTCAACCGTCTCGATCGGGGTCCTGTTCATCCAGCGGCAACGGCCTCTACTACCACGGGGTCCTGTTCAGCCAACCACCCACCGGGAACTGTTCATCCAAACCCACAACAACGCTCACTGTTCATCTAGAGGCAGCATCGATCGGCTTCAATTAGCAGCAGTAGCAAACGAATCACTCGGGTTCAGTTAATATCAAGGGATCGATCGGGGTTCAGTAACATAGCTAGTGCAATCGCTCGGGTTCAGTTAGAACCCAACGCCTCGCTCGGGTTTAGTTAGAGCGCAACGCCTCACACACACACGCGCGTATGTGTACGAGAGAAACACGCAAACCTCCGCGCATCACTCGGCCCTGACCACCCACCGTAACCGGGAACTCCCCGATATTTTCCTCGCCCTCGCTTCTACCACGGTTTTTTCCATCATGGACGGCCCAAAGAATGTCATGCAGCTGCGTATTCGTCCCGCCCAAGACGAAAAGCCCATTTTCTGTCATGATTTTTTGTCATAGAAGTAGGAGCCCATCACATATATGATGATACCAGGTTTTGTCACAATTATCATCATAGAAGTGTCATAAGCATGACAGAAAAAAATCGTTCGGCCCAAAATGTCACGGATGTGTATTTTTTTGTAGTGTGACTACTCCATCTCACGTGATGATCGGACATGGTTTAGTTGATGTGGATCACGTATCATTTAGATGACTCGAGGGATGTCTATCTAAGTGGGAGTTCTTAAGTAATATGATTAATTGAACTTAATTTATCATGAACTTAGTCCTGATAGTTTTTGCATATCTATGTTGTAGATCAATGGCCTGTGCTACCGTTCCCTTGAATTTTAATGTGTTCCTAGAGAAAGCTAAGTTGAAAGATGATGGTATAAACTACACGGACTAGGTCCCTAACTTGAGGATTATCCTCATTGCTGCATAGAAGAATTATGTCCTTGATGCACTGCTATGTGAAAGGCCTACTACAGGAGCAGATGCTGATGTTATGAACATCTGGCAAGCTTGATCTGATGACTACTCGATAGTTTAGTTTGCCATGCTTTACGGCTTAGAATCGGGACTTCAAAGACGTTTTGAACGTCATGGACCATATGAGATGTTCCAGGAGTTGAAGTTAATATTTCAAGTAAATGCCCGAGTTGAGAGATATGAAGTCTCCAACAAGTTCTATAGCTGCAAGATGGAAGAGAACAGTTCTGTCAGTGAACACTTACTCAAAATGTGTAGGTATCATAATCACTTGACTCGGCTGAGAGTTAATCTTCCAGATGATAGTGTTATTGACAGAGTTCTTCAATCACTGCCACCAAGATACAAAGGCTTCGTGATGAACTATAATATGCAAGGGATGGATAACACAATTCCCGAGCTCTTCATAATGCTCAAAGTTGCGGAGGTAGAAATCAAGAAGGAGCATCAAGTGTTGATGGTTAACAAGACCACTAGTTTCAAGAAAAAGGGCAAGGGAAAGAAGGGGAACTTCAAGAATAATGGCAAGAAAGTTGCCACTCCTGGGAAGAAGCCCAAAGATGGACCCAAGCCTGAAACTGAGTGCCTCTACTACAAAGGGACTGGTCACTGGAGGCGGAACTGCCCCAAGTATTCAACAGATAAGAAGGATGGAAAAGTGAACAAAGGTATATTTGATATGCATGTTATTGATGTGTACCTTACTAATGCTCGTAGTATCGCATGGGTATTTGATACTGGTTCGGTTGCTCATAATTGTAACTCAAAACAGGGGCTACAGATTAAACAAAGAATGGCTAAGGACGAAGTGACGATGCACGTCGGGAATGGTTCCAAGGTTGATGTGATCGCCGTCGGCACGCTACCTCTACATCTACCTTCGGGATTAGTTTTATACCTGAATAATTGTTATTTGGTGCTAGTGTTGAGCATGAACATTATATCTGGATCTTGTTTAATATGAGATGGTTATTCATTTAAATCAGAGAATAATGGTTGTTCTATTTACATGAGTAATATCTTTTATGGTCATGCACCCTTGAAGAGTGGTCTATTTTTATTGAATCTCGATTGTGGTGATACACATATTCATAATATTGATGCCAAAAGATGCAAAGTTGATAATCATAGTGCAACATATTTGTGGCACTACCATTTAGGTCATATTGGTGTAAAGTGCATGAAGAAACTCCATGCAGATGGGCTTTGGAATCACTTGATTATGAATCATTTGATACTTGCGAACCATGCCTCATGAGCAAGATGACTAAAACTCAGTTCTTCATAAGAATGGAGTGAGCTAATGACTTATTGGAAATAATACATACCGATGTATGCGATCCGATGAGTGTTGAAGCTTGCGGCGGGTATCATTATTTTCTGACCTTCACAGATGATTTGAGTAGATATGGGTATATCTACTTAATGAAACACAAGTTTGAAACATTTGAAAAGTTCAAAGAATTTCAAAGTGAAGTGGAGAATCATCGTAACAAGAAAATAAAGTTTCTATGATCTGATCGCGGAGGCGAATATATGAGTTACGACTTTGGCCTTCATTTAAAACAATGTGGAATACTTTCACAACTCACGCCACCTAGAACACCACAGCGTAATGGTGTGTCTGAACGTCGTAATCGTACTTTATTATATATGGTGCGATTTATGATGTCTCTTACTGTGTAACACATCGGACATAACTTTCCATCTTTCTAACTCCGAATCTTGCCATTTTCGGCTATGTGTTATGTTGTTTCCTTCATGGTTGGGTTTTGTCTTTCGTTTTGCATTTTGTTCATGTCATGCATTTTATCTCATGTCATCATGTGCATCTCATTTGCATTCATGTTCGTCTCATGCATCCAGTCATTTTCGCCGTTGTCCGTTTCGCAATCCAACGCTCTCTCGTGCCCCATTGCACCCCTCTAATCTTGTTTCGTGAGCGGGAGTAAAACATTCATGGAATGGGTCGAGTTTTTTCGAGTGGCCTTGGTACATCACTGGTACGCCGCCTATCAAATTTCGGTCCATTTGGAGGTCGTTTGATGCCCCAACGGTTAACCGGGTAACCGTAAAAGCCCCTCTTTTGTTGCAGCCTAGCACCCCTCCAAAAAAGCCCACTAACCCATCTAAACCCCCTCCATGCTCTTTGTTATTGGATCACGATAGTATGGGCGAAAACCGCACCTCATTTGGACTCTCCTAGCTCCCTCTACCTATTTAAACACCTCCCCCTCCATTTTTCGCGGATGAACCCTAGTCCCCTTCCTCCTCGCGCTGCCGGACATGTCCGCCCGGCGGCCCGACATGTCCAGCCGCCATGCCGCTCGACCAATCCCAGCGCGCTACCTCACCCCACCGTCGCCCGCAGCCAATCGGACGCTCCCACGCGCCCTCGCTGCGCCCCACTCCCCATGCCCGCCCAAGCGCCCCGCCGCCTGGACCCGCGACCTCGCCGGCGTGACCTCGCCGGAGCAGCGAGCCTTGCCGGATCCGACCTGCGCCTCCGCGCCTCGCGCCCGCAGCGCTCGCCTCCCACTTGCACCAGCACCGCCGCACCACGTCCCGTGCCTGACCTCGCCGCTAGTCGTCGTCCCACCTCCCGCCGGCGAGCTCGGCCACCGAAGCGCCCGCCATGGCCGCCGCCCGGATCTCCGTGCTCCTGCCGCCCCGAGCCACCTCATCGCCGGAAACGGACTCCCACTCCTAGATCTACGCCTCCCCTCGCCGGATCCGACGAGCTCCGCGCCGCCCACCACCTCCGTCACCGTCATGCGCCTCAGCTCCGGCACCAGCGCCGATCTACACGCCGTCGACCCAGGGCGACCACGTCCCTCGATACAAACAACCCCCACGAACTGGATCGGATCTTCCCCGTACAGCTCCGTCCAGTTTTCCGAGGTCAAAAATCTTCCAAGTCCCTGTGATTCTAACATTTTGATGTCCCCTTCGACATGCCATATCTACATGTTCGGTGATCCGTTTTGCGCATATGATATATCGAAATGTTCGTCTCGTGATTCTCTTCATGTTAGTGTCTTTTGCATGCATGTTACTGTCCATATTGATGCCATTATACTCATCGCAAAAGTGCTATAAAATGTTAACTATTGTCTGTTAACAGAACTTGATGATTGGTCATTTCCGTTGAATTTTGTGTGTGCATTCTATGAGCATGATGTCTACATGTTTTATGAGCTCCATCATGACATCATTACAGGGGTGAAAGTCTTGTATTTTTGTGATCTATGTGGTGACTATCGCAAGCATGCAAAGTAGGCTTCATAATGTTGTTCTTTTCGGGCACTTAGTGATTTTGCCAAGTCATTTTCCTGATATATTTTGATGCTATGTAAACTTGTTGCTACCATGAGATCCATGCATATTTTGAGATAGTTCAGTAAACATGTTTTGTAGATGTGGTATTTCTCTATCCATCCATGCCTCTGGTTGAAATTATGGAATAGCGTATCATGTAATTACCATGCTCTACTTTTGCTAAATATAGTTCCTGGCAGATTGTTAACATGATAATCAATATTGCCATGTGTTTTGCTAGTGATGCATGTACCCTATGAACTTGCTCTTTCCATGCTTAGCTTAATGGATATGTCTAATGCATGTTGGTTACCTTGTCATGCCATGAAATGCCTTGTGCTGAGTGAATTGAGCTTCCAAAGATGCTCTCATGAATCTGTTTATGCCATGCTCTGTTTTTCTACCAAGTCTAAAACTGTTAATAAAACTTGCTATGTTTGCATGGGTGTAATCATATTTTCTCTGACTTTTTGGCTAATGTTCATTAAAGGAGTTTTGTTAAGTGCTTTTAGTAGAAGCATGACATGCCTTTGTTTGCCATGTTAGGCTCCTGCAACATGTTGTTTGCTTGCTCTACACATTGCTTCCTGATGTTTGTTCTAAGTCTGTTGACATGCTTAGTATTTTCTCTAAGTCTGTGAAGCTCATATCATTTGCATTTTGGCCATGCTATTTTGACCTTGTTCTAGTGAGAACTAGCAGGAGCTTAGTGTTCATGATTTGTAAAGCTTCATGTGTACTTTATGTTCATATGCTTTGTTTCTATGTTTAAGTGCAGTAGCTTAGTTTCTTGTTGCATTCTAAGTGCTATCATGCTGTTAATCGCATATTTGCGTCATTCTTGTTTTGCTTGTCATTTGCAAACCGTGCATTCGTTTCCGGTGATCCTTATATCGATTTAGACCGAAATCACTTCATCTTTCCATCGGCATACTTGGTTTGCCAAGTTGATGCTTTGATAGTCTTTTCCCCTTCCGGAGTACCCATATGCATTGCACATCATATCTTGCGTATATCATGCCATGTATTTCATCATGTTGCTTGTGCATTGCACCGTGATTGATTGTGGTTCCATTGCTTGTGTTCTTCCTTTGGGTAGAGCCGAGAGACGAGTACGTGAACAAGGAACCTGTTGAGTATGCTAACGAGGATCAAGCTTTCGACAACTCTAAGTACATTGCAGGCAAGATGACCATACCCTCAATATCACTTCTATCTTTGCTTGCTAGTTGTTCGTTCTATCGCTATGTCACGCTACCTACCACTTGTTATATCATGCCACCCATATTGCCATGTCAAGCCTCTAACACACCTTCCTAGCAAACTGTTGTTTGGTTAAGTTACCGTGTTTGCTCAGTCCCTCTTATAGCGTTGTCAGTTGCAGGTGAAGTTGAAGTTTGTTCCATGTTGGAACATGGATATGTTCGGATATCACAATATCTCTTATTTTAATTAATGCAGCTATATACTTGGAAATGGTTTGTTGGGTGTTTTGTTCCACTCTTGCCGCCTTAGTTTCCGTCATACCGGTGTTAAGTTCCTTCATTTTGCGTTCCTTGCGCGGTTGGGGTTATGGGACCCCCTTGACAGTTCGCCTTGAATAAAACTCCTCCAGTGGTTTTACATTTGCCTAACAACCTATAATTTTCCCTTGGGTTCTGCAGACTCGAGGGTCATCTTTATTTTTAACACCCCCCCCAGGCCAGTGCTCCTCTGAGTGTTGGTCCGAAACGGGAAGCCTGCGGGGCCACCTCGGGGAAACTTGAGGGCTGGTTTTACTCGTAGCTTGATCTATCCGGTGTGCCCTGAGAATGAGATGTGTGCGAATCCTATCGGGATTTGTGGGCACATCGGGCGGTCTTGCTGGTCTTGTTTTACCATTGTCGAAATGTCTTGTAACCGGGATTCCGAGACTGATCGGGTCTTTCCGGGAGAAGGAATATCCTTCGTTGATCGTGAGAGCTTGTGATGGGCTAAGTTGGGACACCCCTGCAGGGTATAAACTTTCGAGAGCCATGCCCGCGGTTATGTGGCAGATGGGAATTTGTTAATATCTTGTTGTAGAGAACTTGACACTTGACTTAATTAAAATGAATCAACCGTGTGTGTAGCCGTGATGGTCTCTTTTCGGTGGAGTCCGGAAAGTGAACATGGTTTTGGTTATGTTTGAACGTAAGTAGTTTCAGGATCACTTCTTGATCACTTATAGTTTCACGAACGTTGCATAGCTTCTAATCTTACTCTCACTTGTGAATGTTAGCCAGCATATTTGCTTAGGGCTTGCTGCAGATCCACCTCATTACCTTATCCTACCCATAACCTTAAATAGTCTTGATCTCGTGGGTGTGAGATTGCTGAGTCCTTGTGACTCACGGATACTTCCAAAACAGTTGCAGGTGCCGATGATATGTAACACCCACAATGCGGCTATATCTCCCACGTGTCGGGTGATGACCCACAAGTGTAGGGGATGTATCGTAGCCTTTTCGATAAGTAAGAGTGTCGAACCCAACGAGGAGCAGAAGGAAATGACAAGCAGTTTTCAGTAAGGTATTCTCTGCAAGCACTGAAATTATCGGTAACAGATAGTTTTGTGATAAGGTAATTTGTAACGAGTAGCAAGTAATAAAAGTAAATAAGGTGCAGCAAGATGTCCCAATCCTTTTTGTAGCAAAGGACAAGCCTGGACAAACTCTTATATGAAGGAAAGCGTTCCCGAGGACACATGGGAATTATCGTCAAGCTAGTTTTCATCACGATCATATGATTCGCGTTCAGTACTTTGATAATTTGATATGTGGGTGGACCGGTGCTTGGGTACTGTCCTTACTTGGACAAGCATCCCACTTATGATTAACCCCCATTGCAAGCATCTGCAGCTACAACAGAAGTATTAAGGTAAACTTAACCATAGCATGAAACATATGGATCCAAATCAACCCCTTACGAAGCAACGCATAAACTAGCGTTTAAGCTTCTGTCGCTCTAGCAACCCATCATCTACTTATTACTTCCCAATGCCTCCCCCTAGGACCAAACAATGGTGAAGTGTCATGTAGTCGATGTTCACATGACACCACTAGAGGGATGACACATACATCTCATCAAAATATCGAACGAATACCAAATTCACATGACTACTAATAGCAAGACTTCTCCCATGTCCTCAGGAACAAACGTAAGTACTCACAAAGCATATTCATGTTCATAATCAGAGGGGTAGTAATATGCATAATGGATATGAACATATGATCTTCCACCAAGTAAACCAACTAGCATCAACTACAAGGAGTAATCAACACTACTAGCAACCCACAGGTACCAATCTGAGGTTTGGATACAAAGATTGGATACAAGAGATGAACTAGGGTTTGAGATGAGATGGTGCTGGTGAAGATGTTGATGGAGATTGACCCCCTCCCGATGAGAGGATCGTTGGTGATGATGATGGTGATGATTTCCCCCTCCGAGAGGGAAGTTTCCCTGGCAGAACAGCTCCACCGGAGCCCTAGATTGGTTCTGCCAAGGTTCCGCCTCGTGGCAGCGGAGTTTCATCCCGTAAGCTTGCTTCTGATTTTTTTCTTGGACGAAAGACCTCATATAGCAGAAGATGGGCATCGGAGGGCCACCAGGGATCCCACGAGGCAGGGGGCGCGCACAGAGGGTAGGGCGCGCCCCCCACCCTCGTGGTCAGGGTGTGGCCCCCCTCTGGAACTTTCTTCGCTCAATATTTTTTATATATTCTGGAAATAACTTCCGTGAAGTTTCAGGACTTTTGGAGCTGTGCAGAATAGGTCTCCAATATTTGCTCCTTTTCCCGCCCAGAATTCCAGCTGCCGACATTCTCCCTCTTTCTGTAAACCTTGTAAAATAAGAGAGAATAGGCATAAGTATTGTGACATAATGTGTAATAACTGCCCATAATGCAATAAATATTGATATAAAAGTATGATGCAAAATGGACGTATCAACTCCCCCAAGCTTAGACCTCGCTTGTCCTCAAGCGAAAGCCAAAATCAAAAAATATGTCCACATGTTTAGAGATAGAGGTGTTGATAAAAATAAAATACGGACATGAGGGCATCATGATCATTCTTAGAACAACAACATATATATATATATTGTCATATGATCTCTTATGCTAAAGTAACAATTCAATCACAATTTCAAGTATGAATCATAAACTTCATTGAGAACCAACAAACTCTAATCTCAGTCACTGAGGCAATTGCAATTTATCATAACATAGGAAAGAGTCAATATAAGAGCTTTTCAGCAAGTCCGCCTACTCAACCATCTTTTAGTCTTTCACAATTGCTAATACTCACGCAATATTTATGGGTATGAAGTTTTAATCAGACACAGAGAAAGATAGGGGCTTATAGTTTTGCCTCCCAATGTTTTACCTCAAGGGTAATGTCAACCATAATAGTTCATGAAAACTCACATCCAATTAGCTATATATATATCTGGATCTTTCCAGCACATTGTGCTTGCCAAAGGATAAAATATAAAAGGAAAGGTGAAGATCACCATGACTCTTATATAAGGTAGAAGATAAAAGTAAAAGATAGGCCCTTCGCAGAGGTAAGCAGAAGTTTTCATGCGCTTTTATGGTTGGATGCACAAAATCTTAATGCAAAAGAACGTCACTTTATATTGCCACTTGTGATATGGACCTTTATTATGCAGTCCGTCACTTTTATTTCTTCCACATCACAAGATCGTATAAAGCTTATTTTCTCCACATTAATAAGTCATACATATTTAGAGAGCAATTTTTATTGCTTTCACCGATGACAACTTACTTGAAGGATCTTACTCAATCCATAGGTAGATATGGTGGACTCTCATGGCAAAACTGGGTTTAGGGATATTTGGAAGCACAAGTAGTATCACTGCTTGGTGCAAAGAAATTGGCTATCAAGAGAGGGAAAGGCAAGCTCAACATGTTGGATGATCCATGACAATATAATTTATCTCAGATGTAAGAAAACATAACCCATTACGTTGTCTTCCTTGTCCAACGTCAACTCTTAGCATGTCATACTTTAATGAGTGCTCACAATCATAAAAGATGCCAAAGATAGTATATTTATATGTGAACCTCTCTTTCTTTATTACTTCCTATTAATTGCAACGATGACCAAAACTATGTTTGTCAACTCTCAACAACTTTTATTCATCATACTCTTTATATGTGAGCTCATTACTCTCCATAAGATCCATATGATCTCTTTGTTTCTTTTTATTTCTTCTCTTTTATTTTATTCCCTTGAGATCATAGCAAAATAATCAAGCCCTTGACTCAACACTAATCTTTATTATATATCTCACGGACTCGATTACATAGAAGGATCATAAAGCAAAACTCACAACTAGATCATACTAAAACTTTATTCTACTAGATCAAGATATTACCAAAAGGATCGAACTAAGAAAACGGTAAAGATAAAAGTGATGGTGATACGATATCGGGGCACTCCCCCAAGCTTGGCAGTTGCCAAGGGGAGTGCCCATACCAGATACTCAGTTCTTCTTTGTTGGTGAAGAAGGTGGAGTTGTTGATGATGTAGGCTTGTCATCCCTCTTCCCAGGTATAGGCTCACCATCATAGAAGGATGATCGAGTCTCTTGAATCCTCAAATCTGTAGCCAAACTCATCCTCTTGAATCTATATTCATACTCATAGTTTTGATTTTGCAGGTCATAGATCTGGGCTTGGAGGTGCTCGATTTTCTCATGAAGCTTGAAGATGGCCTCCCCAATGTCCTTGACGTCCAGCTTGTGGTTGTCGGTGAACTCCGTGATCATAATGTGATTAGAGTCGAGTCCATGCTCCACCATCTCCTAAAACTTGAAAACTTGTTGCTCCAATGCCTCGAGCCTTGCCTCCGTGCTTCCGGTCCTCCTTGGTGTAACACCCACGATGTGGCTATATCTCCCACGTGTCGGAGCACGACTTAGAGGCATAACCGCATTGTAGGCATGTCGCAAGAGGGGTAATCTTTACACATCCCATGTACTGAATAAGAAAGAGATACAGAGTTGGCATACAATCGCCACTTCACACAATACATAAATATAGCATTACATCATCCAGAATACAATCAAGGTCCAACTACGAAACCAAAATAAAGACAACCCCAAATGCATAAGATCCCTGATCGCCCCAACTGGGCTCCAGTACTGATCGTCTGGAAATGAAATGTAGTAACATCCTGAGTCCTCATCAAACTCCCACTTGAGTTCGGTCGCATACCCTGGAATAGCATCATCGGCACCTACATCTGGTTTTTGGAAGTAATCTATGAGTCAACGGGACTCGGCAATCTCACACCCTCGCGATCAAGACTACTTAAGCTTATGGGTAGGGAAAAGTAGTGAGGTGGAGCTGCAGCAAGCACTAACATGTATGGTGGCGAACATACGCAGATGAGAGCGAGAAGAGAAGGCAAAGCACGTTCGATAAACTATGATCAAGAAGTGATCCTAGAACTACTTACGTTCAAGTATAACATGAGACCGTGTTCTCTTACTGGACTCCGCTGAAAAGAGACCATCATGGCTACACACGCTGTTGATTCATTTTACTTAAGTTAAGTGTCAGGTTTTCCACAACCGGATATTAACAAATTCCCATCTGCCCATAACCGCGGGCACGGCTTTCAAAAGTTCAAATCCCTGCAGGGGTGTCCCAACTTAGCCCATCACAAGCTCTCATGGTCAACAAAGCATATTCCTTCTCCCAGGACGACCCGATCAGACTCGGAATCCTGGTTACAAGACATTTCGACAATGGTAAAACAAGACCAGCAAAGGTGCCCGATGTGCTGACAAATCCCGATAGGAGTCGCACGTATCTCATTCTCAGGGCACACCGGATAGGTCAAGCTACGAGTAAAACCAACCCTCGAGTTGCCCCGAGGTGGCCCCGTAGGCTGCCCGTTTCGGACCAACACTCAGAGGAGCACTGGCAAGGGGGGTTTAAAATAAAGATGACCCTCGGGCTCGCGAAAACCCAAGGGAAGGTTATAGGTTGTTAGGAAAATGTAAAACCAAGGTTGGGCCTTGCTAGAGGAGTTTTATTCAAGGCGAACTATCAAGGGGTTCCCATTATAACCCAACCGCGTAAGGAACGCAAAATCAAGGAACATAACACCGGTATGACAGAAACGAGGGCGGCAAGAGTGGAACAAAACACCAGGCATAAGGCCGAGCCTTCCACCCTTTACCAAGTACATAGGTGCATTAAAGTAAACAAGATATAATAATGATATCCCAACAATAATCATGTTCCAACAAGGAACAAACTCCAACCTTCACCTGCAACTAGCAACGCTATAAGAGGGGCTGAGCAAAGCGGTAACATAGCCAAACAACGGTTTGCTAGGACAAGGTGGGTTAGAGGCTTGACATGGCAATATGGGAGGCATGATAAAGCATGCGGTGGGTATCACAGCATAGGCATAGCAATAGAGCGAGCAACTAGCAAGCAATGATAGAAGTGATTTCGAGGGTATGGTCATCTTGCCTGCAAAGTTCTCCGAGTTGACGTAAGCTTGATCCTCGTAAGCGTACTCAACGGGTTCCTCGATGAAGAACTCGTCTCCCGGCTCTACCCAAAGCAAGAACACAAGCAAAGGGACAATCAACCACGGTCGAATGCGCAAGCAACATGATGCAAAACATGGCATGATATGCGGGATGTAAAATGCAATGCATATGCGTGCTCCGGAAGGAAAAGATTGAACCGGGCCTCAACTTGTCAAACCAAGAGCGTCGCTGGAAAGATGAGTTCATTTCGGTCGAAATCGATATAAAGATCACCAGAAACGGATGCACGGTTTGCAAATGGCAAGCAAAACAATAATGGCACTATTCTGCGATTAACAGCACGATGCCATCTAGAATGCAACAAGAAACTAAGCTACTGCACTCTAACATAGCAACAAGGCACATGGTAGTGATCTACTCGAGAAGCTTGACAAAAGATGAACACTGAGCTATGGCTAAATCACAAAATAGCAGGTTCAAACAAGCATGGCAAAAGTGCAAAAGATAATAGCATCATAGACTTAGTGAAAATAGCAACATGTCAGGATTTAACGTCAGGAAGCAAAGTTTAGAACAAGATAACAACATGCTACAGGATCAGATCATAGCAAAGCAAGGCATGTCATGAATCTACGCAAATCATATAACAAAAGTCCCTTGCTGACCATAAGCCAAAAGGGATCAGAAAATATGATGGCACCCAT
Organism: Triticum urartu; assembly: GCF_003073215.2. Taxonomy (NCBI): domain Eukaryota; kingdom Viridiplantae; phylum Streptophyta; class Magnoliopsida; order Poales; family Poaceae; genus Triticum; species Triticum urartu. The sequence goes on along the minus strand of NC_053025.1, from coordinate 368,227,735 downwards.
GTAAACATAGCAAGTCTCGTTAACAGATTCAGACTTAGAAGAAAACTGGACATGGCAAAAACAGAGTTACGTAGGCATGTTTGCGAGCTCGATGCACTCATCACAAGGCATTGCATGACAAACTAAGCATACACCCAGCAAGAAGACATGATCAAGAAGCTAAACATGGCAAGAACAATCTCATAGCATGCATGGATCAACTACAACAACCTCGGCAAAATTGATTAACACGTAAACGATCTGCCGGGAAAATTTTATAGCAAAAGTAGAGCAAGATTGAGTCATGCTAGGGTACTCCAAAAATGCAAAAAAATACATGGATGGATAGAGCATAATTATATGCTCAAATCATCCTTACTGAACATGCTCAAAAGAGGCATGGATCACTCTGTAGCAACATGAAAACATGGCATAAAAATAACATCAGGGAAATGTCTTAGAAGAATTCTAAGTCCCTAAAATCAGCAACATCACGAGAGCTACTTTGCATGCATGTGCTAGTCACCACATTGATCACAAAAATACATGGCATACACCCCTGTAAAAATGGCATGGCATAGCACAAAACACATGTAGGGCTCAAGCTCATAGGAAGCACACAATAATCATGGCAAAAATGACAAATGCTCATAATCTGTTAAGAAACAGAAACTAACATTTTATAGCACTCTTGCAACAGCATTTTAGGCATCAATATGGACTCAAACAAGCATGGTGCAATGGAATGAAATGAAGAGGACATCCTAACGAACAATCTGATATATCACACGCGCAAAATGGAGCTACGGATGATGAGATATGGTGCAAAGAACAGAGCTATACAATATGCAGAAAAATGACTTAGAGAGGAAATCGGGTCAACCCTAAAGTCCAGATCTGGATCGGGGCGCGGAAGCCGAGGCAGCCAAGATCCTCGCCGAAGCTTGGGGAGAAGACGGTGGCCGGAGTCGGCGGGGCTCGCCGGAGATGGACAAGGCGGACGCCGGCGACGAGGAGGGAGAGGGCGAGGCAGAGGAGGAAGCGGGCGGCGCCGGCGAGTCGTTGCGATGGCGGACGGTGGTGAGGCGGCGGGGCGGCGACCGGCTGACGAGGCGGCGGCCGGAGATCGGCGTCGGGCGGCGCGGGGAGGATCCGGCGGCGGCGGAGCGGAGCCGGGAGGCGGGGCGCGCGCGGGGACGCGGGAGGCGGCGGAGGTGCCACATGGCGCCCTCTGGTTGGCCGCGGGCGGCGGCGCGGGCGTGTCCGGCGGAAACGAACACGTCCGGCGGCGGCAAGGGCTAAATCTTAGGGTTTCGTCTGCGGTTTTGAATGGGGGAGACCTATTTATAGCTAGAGGGGGATAGGAGAGTCCAAATGAGGTGCGGTTTTCGGCCACATGATCGTGATCGAACGGCCGAAGGATGGAGGGGGTTTAGCTGGGTTTTGGGCCACTTTGGAGGGGTGTTGGGCTGCAACACACACGAGGCCTTCACGGTTCCTCTGTTAACCGTTGGAGTATCAAACGGACTCCAAATGGCACGAAACTTGACAGGCGGTCTACCGATAGTGTACCAAGGCTGCTTGGCAAATCTCGGTCCAATCCGAGAACGTTTAAGACCTGCACATGAAAAGAGGCAAAAGGGGGCCCCGGAGGACGTAGGAGTGCCGGAATGCAAAACGAACAACGGAGAAAATGCTCGGATGCATGAGACGAACATGTATGCAAATGCGATGCACAAGATGACATGATATGAGATGCATGACATGAACAAAATGCAAAACGAAGACAAAACCCAACCACGAGGGAATATCATAACTTAGAGCTGAAAATGGCAAGATTTGGAATATAAATATGGCAAGTTACATACGGGGCATTACAATACTCCACCACTACGAAAGGATCTCGTCCCGAGATCTAGGACTGGAAAAACTCTGGATATTCAGAACGGAGGTGGTCCTCACGTTCCCAGGTGTCTTCTCGGTCGGAATGATGTGACCACTTCACTTTCAGGAATTTGATAGACTTGTTGTGAGTCTTGCGCTCAGTTTCTTCAAGAATAGCAACGGGATGCTCATGATAAGTCAGGTCTTCTTGGAGATCAATCTCTTCAAAGTTGATGGTGCGGTCAGGAGTCTTGAAACACTTGCGAAGCTGAGACACGTGAAACACGTCGTGCACATTTGCAAAGATGGACGGAAGCTCAAGTTGATAGGAGAGGTCGCCTCTTTTGCCAATGATCTTGAAAGGACCCACGTATCTAGGGGCAAGCTTCCCTTTGATACCGAAGCGACGAGTACCTTTCATTGGAGAGACGCGGAGGTAGACATGGTCTCCGATCTCGAAAGCCAAGTCACGATGCTTGCTATCATAGTAACTCTTCTGGCGCGATTGTGCGGCTTTGAGATTTTCTCGAATGACTTTGCACATTTCTTCAGCCTCTATGATCAAGTCATTGCCAAGAAGTTGGCGTTCACCAGTCTCTGACCAATTAAGAGGAGTATGGCACTTTCTGCCATAGAGAATCTCGAATGGGGCCTTGCCCGAACTCGCTTGGAAGCTCTTGTTGTAGGAGAACTCGGCATATGGAAGACAATCTTCCCACTTCATACCGAAAGAAATGACACAAGCCCTGAGCATATCTTCAAGAATTTGACTTACTCGCTTGACTTGTCCACTAGTTTGAGGATGAAAGGCTGTGCTAAAGCGAATCTTGGTGCCCATGGCCTTTTGAAACGAATCCCAGAACTTAGAAGTAAAGATGCTTCCACGATCTGAAGATATCAACTGTGGAATGCCGTGCAAGGAGACAATCCTGGAGGTATATAGCTCTGCCAACTAAGCTGTTGTGTTAGATTCTTTGATAGGAAGAAAATGAGCCACTTTAGTGAGCTTGTCGATGACAACGAAGATAGCATCATTGCCACGCTTGGACTTGGGAAATCCCGTCACGAAGTCCATCTCAATATGGTTAAACTTCCATTCTGGAATGGCAAGAGGTTAGAGGAGACCAGCTGGTCGTTGGTGTTCTGCTTTCACTCTTCTGCAGACATCACATTCATTCACGAACTGAGAAATCTCGCGCTTCATTCGAGTCCACCAATACGACTACTTGAGGTCATGGTACATCTTTGTACTTCTAGGATTAATAGAAAGGAGTGAATTGTGAGCCTCATTCATAATGACTTTACGAAGGTCACCCTTAGGAACAACAATGCGATCCTCGAAGAATAGCGTATCTTTGTCATCAAGGCGATAGCACTTGTACTTGGGTTGGCTCTTGGCAATCCCATTCTTCACCTTCTTCACCATTGCATCAAGAAGTTGTGCCTCACGAATCTGATCTTCCAAAGTAGGAGAGACTTGGAGGTTGGCAAGGAATCCTTGAGGAACAACTTGGAGATTAAGTTTGCGGAAAGCTTCACGAAGATCTGGTTGGAAGGGCTTGAGAATCAAACTGTTGCAGTAAGCCTTCTTGCTCAAAGCGTCAGCAATGACATTGGCCTTGCCTGGAGTATATTCAATACTCGTATTATACTCTTGAATCATTTCGACCCAACGAGTCTGCCTGAGGTTGAGGTTGGGCTGAGTGGAGATGTACTTGAGACTCTTATGATCCGTGAAGATGTCCACTTTCCTTCCCAACAAGAGATGTCTCCATGTTAAAAGAGCATGGACAACTGCCGCCAACTCGAGGTCATGAGTGGGGTAGTTCTTTTCGTTGGGCTTCAACTGGCGAGAGGCATAGGCCACAACTTTCTTCTCTTGCATTAACACAGCACCGAGACCTTGCAGGGAAGCATCACAGAAAACCTCAAATGGTTTGGATTCATCAGGAGGAGTCAGAACTGGAGCTGTGAGTAACTTCTCTTTGAGGGTGTTGAAACCGATGTCACATTCAGGCGTCCAGACATACTTCACATGCTCCTGGAGAAGGTTGGAAAGAGGCTTCGCGATCTTAGAGAAATTCTCAACGAATCTTCGACAATAGCTTGCGAGCCCAAGGAAGCTGCGGAGCTGCTTCACATTCTAAGGTGGTTCCCAATTCACAATTGCAGACACCTTCTCAGGATTAACAGCTATGCCCTTGGCGGAGATGATATTCCCAAGATAGAGAACCTCATTGAGCCAAAACTCGCACTTTGAAAACTTCGCATAGAACTGATGTTCTCTGAGTTTGTCCAGCACCAATCTCAAGTGCTTGGCATGATCCTCCTTGTTCTTGGAAAAGACCAAAATGTCATCAAGATAGACCAAGACGAAGTCATTTGTGTAAGGGTTGAAGATGAAGTTCATCATGCGAGAGAATGTTGGAGGAGCGTTGACAAGGCCGAAAGACATGACAATGTATTCATAGGACCCATAGCTTGTCGTGAATGCTGTCTTGGGGATATCTCGTTCACGAATGCGAATTTGATGATAGCCCATACGGAGGTCAAGCTTGGAGAATACTTGAGCACCTTTGAGTTGTTCGAAAAGCTCGTTGATGTTGGGAAGTGGGTACTTGTTCTTTATGGTCTTCTTGTTCAATGGACGGTAGTCGACACAAAGTTGGTCCGTGCCATCCTTCTTCTTGACAAAAAGAACACCACAACCCCATGGAGAAGAACTCGGTCGCATCAGACCCATACGCTCTTGTATATTGAGTTGCTTCTTCAGCTCCTTCAACTCTTCTGGTCCAAGCTTGTAAGGACATTTGCAAATAGGTTCCGTGCTAGGCTCAAGATCGATGACGAATTTAACTGGCCGGTGAGGAGGCATTCCTGGAAGCTCTTCTGGAAAGACGTCTTGATATTCACAAACGACTGGAATTTGAGAGATGGCATTCAACTCGCCCTTCTCATTTAGAGAAAATAGTCGAATGGTATCGTCACGAGCGGCAAAGACAATCACATCCTCAGACGAGTGTGTCAATTGAATCTGCCTGGCAGCACAATCAAGTTGAGCTTTGTGCTTAGAAAGCCAGTCCATGCCGAGAATTAGATCAATATCTGAGTTACCAAGGACTATTGGAGAAGACAGAAACTTATAGTCACCCATCTTAATAGACACATCTGGAACCACCAAACTGGCACTCAACTGTTTACCCAGAGAAACGATATCCATGGATTTTCCAAAATGAGAAGAAGTGAATTTGTTCTTGGCAAAAAAATGGTCTTGACATGAAACAATGCGATGCACCAGTATCAAAAAGAACTTTTGCAGGAATATCATTAACAGGAAGGTTACCCATGATCACTTCTGATGAGTCCTCTGCCTGAGCTGCGTTCATCATGTTGACCTTGGCATGCTTGGGATTATGCTTGACCACTGCATTGCTGGCAGATCTCACAGGAGGAGGAGGTGGAAGACGCCTCTGGTTGAAGCATTTGTTTGCATAGTGACCCTTCTGCTGACACTTGTTGCACGTGACCTCTGAGAGCGGACGGTGATAAGGAGCACTTGACCTTGGAGCATGAGACGAAGCTTTGTTCTGAAAGGCTGGGTTGGGTGGGTGGGAAGATCCATTGCCACCTTTGCTCTTCTATTGATAAGGCTAACGGAACAGAGGAGGAGCAGGCAACCAGTACTTTTGCTGCTTAGCTGCCACTTGAGTTGAAGAAGAAGAAGGAGTTGCATCCCTGGCTCTCTTCTTAGATGCATCACACTTGAGCTGAGCAGCCTCTTGCTTTAGTGCCATGTTGTAGAACTCATCATACTTTTTCGGCTCAAAAAGCACAAGAGCTAGTTGCAGATCTTCTCTGAGGCCACCTCTGAACTGATAAATCATGCTCTTCTCGTCAGGGACGTCTTGCTTGGCGAAGCGAGCGAGCCTCTGGAACATGATGTTGTATTGGTAAACAGACAAGCTGCCTTGCTTCAGATTGCGGAACTCCTCACGCTTACTCTCAACAACACTTTGAGGAATGTGGTGAGCTTTGCAGTCTTGGCAGAAATCATCCCAGGAAATCACACGACCTCCTCTGGAATCTTTGTATTGTTGATACCACTCAGCAGCTTGGTCTTTGAGTTGGAACGAAGCAAACTTGACAAAGTCCTCAGGCCTGACGTTGCTACACTCAAAATGTTTGCAGATATCCACGAGCCAATCGTCAGCGTTTGTGGCCTCAACACAGTTACTGAAAGACTTCGGCTGGTTTGCGAGGAACTAGTTGAGGGTAGCAAACTGAGATTGATTGTTGCCATGGCCTTGATTTCCTTGGTTGCGCTCTTGCAAGAGTTGCATAATCATCTGCGTGTTGGCGTTGGTAGCGGCCATCACAGCTTGCCATGCCTCCGAAGGTGGAGGTGGTGGCAGAGGTTCCGGATTCTGACACATTGGAGGTGCCATCCTGAAGAGGGTGACATCCGTTAGCATCTTGACAGACATATATTCAAGCTGAATCAATGGATCGAAATTGCAACATGTAGCCTTAACATTCGAACAAGAATGAACGAATGAATTCCAAAGTAACTGATCACACTTCCATAAATTGAGAAGCCACTTAGATATAGGTAGATGAATAAAACAACAAGGTACGGATATGAACAAATAATTGGTAAGGATTACCCAATCCTGAACCAAATATCTGCGGAAGAAATAATAGAGCTTCATGAATTCCCACCTATGAAACTCCTGAAACTTTCTGGTTATGCAATCAGGTGTTGGGGATACAGGGGAAGCATAATATCTCACCCAAAATTAGCAAATCCTACATCCAGCTGTATCCATCCTTCAACACATAACCAAGAAACCTTCGGAAATCATCTACCTCAACCTTCGAAAAGCATCCGTTATACGAGTTATGGCAATACTCCCGAACTCCCGCCCAGTACTGGGTGGCGTCGAGGTTATCTCACCAACAACTGCATAAAAGAGATTTTTGATGTCGGCGAACTCAGGTATTCCAGAACTGCAATGATAAAATTATGATGACAACATCTCAGAGCTCAACTCCCCGGGACACTGCCACAACCCCTAAATGTCAGAAGGCACCAAGAACAATGTTCTCGTCACCAAACCATCGGAACGATTCCAAGATACCCGCGTGATCCTAAAAAATCGTGAAATTTCAGAAGAGAAGAGTCAAAACTCTACGTCAGGATGCCTCACTAGAGCGACGAAGGGACTGAGGAGTAAAAAGAATCCTACTCTCCGATATATATAATCCTAAAAGACTCAAAACATTTTTCTAGACTCAACAATGCCAGCGATTTGATCAAGCAGGGGGCTCCTAAGTCGGGGAAGGCTCTGATTACCAACTTGTAACACCCACGATGCGGCTATATCTCCCACGTGTCGGAGCACGACTTAGAGGAATAACCGCATTGTAGGCATGTCGCAAGAGGGGTAATCTTTACACATCCCATGTACTGAATAAGAAAGAGATACAGAGTTGGCTTACAATTGCCACTTCACACAATACATAAATATAGCATTACATCATCCAGAATACAATCAAGGTCCGACTACGGAACCAAAATAAAGACAACCCCAAATGCATAAGATCCCCGATCGCCCCAACTGGGCTCCACTACTGATCTTCTGGAAAGGAAACGTAGTAACGTCTTGAGTCCTCGTCGAACTCCCACTTGAGTTCGGTCGCATCCCCTGGAATAGCATCATCGGCACCTGCATCTGGTTTTTGGAAGTAATCTGTGAGTCACGGGGACTCAGAAATCTCACACCCTCGCGATCAAGACTATTTAAGCTTATGTGTAGGGAAAAGTAGTGAGGTGGAGCTACAGCAAGCAATAACATATATGGTGGCTAACATACGCAAATGAGAGCGAGAAGAGAAGGCAAAGCACGTTCGATAAACTATGATCAAGAAGTGATCCTAGAACTACTTACGTTCAAGTATAACACGAGACCATGTTCTCTTCCCGGACTCCGCCAAAAAGAGACCATCACGGCTACACACGCTGTTGATTCATTTTAGTTAAGTTAAGTGTCAGGTTTTCTACAACCGGATATTAAAAAATTCCCATCTGCCCATAACCACGGGCACGGCTTTCGAAAGTTCAAATCCCTGCAGGGGTGTCCCAACTTAGCCCATCACAAGCTCTCACGGTCAAGGAAGGATGTTCCTTCTCCCAGGACGACCTGATCAGACTCGGAATCCCGGTTACAAGACATTTCGACAATGGTAAAACAAGACCAGCAAAGCCACCCGATGTGCTGACAAATCCCGATAGGAGTCGCACGTATCTCGTTCTCAGGGCACACCGGATAGGTCAAGCTACGAGTAAAACCAACCCTCGAGTTGCCCCGAGGTGGCCCCGCAGGCTGCCCGTTTCGGACCAACACTCAGAGGAGCACTGGCCCGGGGGGTTTAAAATAAAGATGACCCTCGGGCTCGCGAAAACCCAAGGGAAGGTTATAGGTTGTTAGGAAAATGTAAAACCAAGGTTGGGCCTTGCTAGAGGAGTTTTATTCAAGGCGAACCGTCAAGGGGTTCCCATTATAACCCAACCGCGTAAGGAACGCAAAATCAAGGAACATAACACCGGTATGACAGAAACTAGGGCGGCAAGAGTGGAACAAAACACCAGGCATAAGGCCGAGCCTTCCACCCTTTACCAAGTATATAGGTGCATTAAAGAAAACAAGATATAATAATGATATCCCAACAATAATCATGTTCCAACAAGGAACAAACTCCAATCTTCACCTGCAACTAGCAACGATATAAGAGGGGCTGAGCAAAGCGGTAACATAGCCAAACAACGGTTTGCTAGGACAAGGTGGGTTAGAGGTTTGACATGGCAATATGGGAGGCATGATAAAGCATGTGGTGGGTATCACGGCATAGGAATAGTAGTAGAGCGAGAAACTAGCAAGCAAAGATAGAAGTGATTTCGAGGGTATGGTCATCTTGCCTGCAAAGTTCTCCGAGTTGATGTAAGCTTGATCCTCGTAAGCGTACTCAACGGGTTCCTCGATCACGAACTCATCTCCCGGCTCTACCCAAAGCAAGAACACAAGCAAAGGGAACCACAATCAACCACGGTGGAATGCGCAAGCAACATGATGCAAAACATGGCATGATATGCAGGATGTAAAATGTAATGCATATGCGTGCTCCAGAAGGAAAAGATTGAACCAGGCCTCAACTTGGCAAACCAAGAGTGCCCCTGGAATGATGAGTTGATTTCGGTCGAAATCGATATAAAGATCACCACAAATGGATGCACGGTTTGCAAATGGCAAGCAAAACAATGATGGCACTATTCTGCGATTAACAGCACGATGCCATCTAGAATGCAACAAGAAACTAAGCTACTGCACTCTAACATAGCAAAAAGGCACATGGCAGTGATCTACTCAAGAAGCTTGACAAAAGATGAACACTGAGATACGGCTAAATCACACAATAGCAGGTTCAAACAAGCATGGCAAAAGTGCAAAAGATAACAGCATCACAGACTTAGTGAAAATAGCAACATGTCAGGATTTAACATCAGAAAGCAAAGTTTAGAGCAAGATACAACATGCTATAGGATCAGATCATAGCAAAGCAAGGCATGCCATGAATCTACGCAAATCATATAACAAAAGTCCCTTACTGACCATAAGCCAAAAGGGATCAGAATATATGATGGCACCCATGTAAACATAGCAGGTTTCGTTAACAGATTCAGACTTAGAAGAAAACTGGACATGGCAAAAACAGAGTTACGTAGGCTTGTTTGCGAGCTCGATGCACTCATCACAAGGCATTGCATGACAAACTAAGCATACACCCAGCAAGAAGACATGATCAAGAAGATAAACGTGGCAAGAACAATCTCATAGCATGCATGGATCAACTACAACAACCTCGGCAAAATTGATTAACACGTAAACAATCTGCCAGGAACATTTTATAGCAAAATTAGAGCAAGATTGAGTCATGATAGGGTACCCCAAAAATGCAACCAAAGACATGGATGGATAGAGCATAACCATATGCTCAAATCATCCTTACTGAACATGCTCAAAAGAGGCATGGATCACTCTGTAGCAACATGAAAACATGGCATAAAAATAACATCAGGGAAATGTCTTAGAAGAATTCTAAGTCCCTGAAATCGGCAACATCACGAGAGCTACTTTGCATGCATGTGATAGTCACCACATTGATCACAAAAATACATGGCATACACCCCTGTAAAGATGGCATGGCATATCCCAAAACACATGTAGGGTTCAAGCTCATAGGAGGCACACAATAATCATGGCAAAAATGACAAATGCTCATAATCTGTTAAGAAACAGAAACTAACATTTTATAGCACTCTTCTAATAGCATTTTAGGCATCAAGATGGACTCAAACATGCATGGTGCAATGGAATGAAATGAAGAGGACATCCTAACGAACAATTTGATATATCACACGCGCAAGACGGAGCTACGGATGATGAGATATGGTGCAAAGAACAGAGCTATACAATATGCAGAAAAATGACTCGGAGAGGAAACTGGGTCAACCCTAATATCCAGATCTGGATTGGGGCGCGGAAGCCGAGGCAGTCGAGATCCTCGCCGGAGCTTGGGGAGAAGACGATGGCCGGAGTCGGCGGGGCTAGCCGGAGATGGACAAGGCGGACGCCGGCGACGAGGAGGGAGAGGGCGAGGCGGCGGAGGAAGCGGGCGGCGCCGGCGAGTCGTTGCAGCGGCGGACAGCGGTGAGGCGGCGGGGCGGCGGCCGGTTGACGAGGCGGCGGCCGGAGATCAGCGTCGGGCGGCATGGGGAGGATCCGGCGGCGGTGGAGCGGAGCCGGGCGGCGGGGCGCGCGCGGGGACGCGGGAGGCGGCGATGGGCCGGGCGGGCCCGCTGCGGGCTCGCCGGGCGGCGGCGGCGGCGGGTGGCGGCAGAGATGCCACGTGGTGCCCTCTGGCTGGCCGCAGGCGGCGGCGCGGGCGTGTCCGGCGGAAACGGACATGTCCGGCGGCGGCAGGAGCTAAATCTTAGGGTTTCGCCTGCGATTTTGAACGGGGGAGACCTATTCATAGCTAGAGGGGGCTAGGAGGGTCCAAATGAGGTGCGGTTTTCGGCCATGCGATCATGATCGAACGGCCGAGAGGATGGAGGGGTTTAGCTAGGCTTTGGGCCACTTTGGAGGGGTGTTGGGTTGCAACACACACGAGGCCTTCACGGTTCCTCGGTTAACCGTTGGAGTATCAAACGGACTCCAAATGGCACGAAACTTGACAGGCGGTCTACCGGTAGTGTACCAAGGCCGCTTGGCAAATCTCGGTCCAATCCGAGAACGTTTAACACCCACACACGAAAAGAGGCAAAAGGGGGCGCCAGAGGACGTAGGAGTGCTGGAATGCAAAACGGACAACGGGGAAAATGCTCGGATGCATGAGACGAACACGTATGCAAATGCGATGCACAAGATGACATGATATGAGATGCATGACATGAACAAAATGCAAAATGAAGACAAAACCCAACCACGAGGGAATATCATAACTTAGAGCCGAAAATGGCAAGAGTTGGAATACAAATATAGCAATTACATACGGGGCGTTACACTTGGTCCCTCAACATCGCGGATGTGCAACAACCCCTCACGCATCTCAATGGTTTAAGGGTGTTGCAGAACCTCTGTGAGGTAGGGGTTGATGACCTCCTCGAAGAACTTGTCCTTGGGGGCACTTGAAGACGACATGACGACCTAGATCTGTCAGAAAAATAGCTTGAAACAAAGACAAGAGATATTTCCGTGATACGGTGGTCAAAACCTTCGAGAGATTATATAATGAATTTTTACCAATCAAAAGAAGTATCGTGCAAGAAAACAGAGTCTGGAGAGCGCACGAGGTGCCCATGAGGCAGGGGCGCGCCCTCCACCCTCGTGGAAGCCCCATGTCCTTTCCGGTCTGCTTCTTCTTTTCCTATTTTCTTAAATATTCCAAAACGGAGAAATATTGCCACTAGAACTGTTTTGGAGTCGGTTTACTTACCGTACCACATACCTATTCCTTTTCGGAGTCTGTGGCGTTTTGGAAAGTGTCCCTTATGTATTCCTTCGGGGTTACAGTTTTGATAATATTAGTTTCAACATTTACAGGATTACCTGATATATAATGTTTAATTCTTTGACTGTTCACCACCTTCGGATTTGTGCCTTCGAAGTTGTTGATTTTTATGGCACCGGAACGATAGACCTCCTCGATAACGTAAGGACCTTCCCATTTAGAGAGAAGTTTTCCTGCAAAAAATCTTAAATGAGAGTTTTATAACAATACATAATCACCTACATTGAACTCACGCTTTTGTATTCTTTTATCATGCCATCTTTTAACTTTTTCTTTAAACAGCTTGCATTTTCATAAGCCTGGGTTCTCCATTCATCAAGTGAGCTAATGTCAAAAAGCCTCTTCTCACCAGCAAGTTTGAAGTCATAGTTGAGCTCTTTAATAGCCCAATATGCCTTATGTTCTAATTCAAGAGGTAAGTGACATGCTTTACCATAAACCATTTTATACGGGGACATACCCATAGGATTTTTACATGCAGTTCTATAGGCCCATAATGCATCATCAAGTTTCTTGGACCAATTCTTTCTAGATCTATTAACAGTCTTTTGCAAAATTAATTTGAGCTCTCTGTTACTCAATTCTACTTGACCACTAGACTGTGGGTCATAAGGAGGTGCAATTCTATGATTAACATCATACTTAGCAAAGCATTTTACGAAAAGCACCATGAATAAAATTTGAACCACCATCACTCATTAAATATCTAGGGACTCCAAACCTCGAGAAAATAACTTCTTTAAGTGTAACGCCCCGGATACAACTTTCCATATTTGTACTCCGACTCTTGCCATTTTCGGCGTTAAGTTATGAGATTCCCTCGTGGTTAGGTTTTGTCTTTGTTTTGTATTTTGTCCATGTCATGCATTTCATATCATGTCATCATGTGCATCGCATTTGCATACGTGTTCGTCTCATGCATCCGAGCATTTTTCCCCATTGTCCGTTTTGCAATCCGGCACTCCTATGTCCTTCGACGCCCCCATTTGTCTCTTTTCGTGAGCGGGTGTTAAACATTCTCGGAATGGACCGAGATTTGCCAAGCGGCCTTGGTACACCACCGGTAGACCGCCTGTCAAGTTTCCTGCCATTTGGAGTCCGTTTGATACTCCAACGGTTAACCGGGGAACCGTAAAGGCCTCGTGTGTGTTGCAGCCCAACACCCCTCCAAAGTGGCCCAATGACCCATCCAAACCTATCCCATGTCCTCCACCGTCGGATCACGATCACGTGGTCAAAAACTACACCTCATTTGGACATCCCTACCTCCCTCTACCTATATAAACACCTCCCCTTCCATTTTCGCGCAGTACAAACCCTAGCCCCTTCTCCACCACGCCGCCGCACATGTCTGCCGCCCTCAGCCACGTTGCTCGGACCAATCCCGGGGCGACACGTCAGCTCCGCCGCCTCCCACGCCCAATCACGCGTCGCCACCTCGGTCGTGCCCTCTCGCTCCTCCCCGCTGCCAGGCCCGCCGCGGCCCGTGCGCCCGAGCTGGCCGCCCGCCGCCGCTCGCCCGCGTGCCCCGCCCGCGTCCTCCGCATGCGCCGCGAACGCCTCCGCCGCCGCACGCCACGCCGGTGACAGCCGCCCGCTCCGGCCGCCGCTGCTCCATCGCCCGGTCATCGCGACCTCGTCGAATCTCGTCGCCCACGATGTCCTCCTCCCCGCGCTGCCCTCGCCGGAGACCGCCGTCCTCACCGGAGTTCGGATCTGGTCATATCCGTCCAGGTGGGACGAGATCCACCGGGATCTGAACCAAACACGCACCCGGATCCCCTCATCCCGCTTCTCTTCGTCCAGCTTTTCTCGGAGGTTGATTTTCGTCTAAGTCCCTAATTTCAGACATTCTAGTGCACTATTCATCATGCCATAACTTCATGACCGTTGCTCCGTTTTGTGCGTGCAATATATCAAAATGTTCGTCATGATGTGCTCTTCATTTTGTGCCGTTGTGACATGCTTGTTTCAGTCCATCTTGATGCCCAAATAACTGATGCAAGAGTGCTATTAAATGTTAGGTGCTGATTCTTAGCAGAGTATGAGCATTTGTCATTTTTGCTACTTTTGTTGTGTGCTGCATATGGGCATGAGCTCTACATGTATTTTGGGCTATGCCATGCCATCTTTACAGGGGTGTATGCCATGTATTTTTGTGATCTTTGTGGTGACTAGCACAAGCATGCAAAGTAGCCTTCGTGATATTGCTGATTTCGGGGACTTAGGATTTCACTAAGACATTTCCCTGTTGTTATTTTTATGCCATGTATCCATGATGCTACAGAGTGATCCATGCTTGTTTTGAGTATCTTCAGTAAGGATGATTTGGACTTATGGTTATGCTCTATCCATCCATGCCCCTGTTTGCAATTATGGAGTGCCCTAGCATGATTAATATTGCTCTGCTTTTCCTATAAAATGTTCCTGGCAGATTGTTTACATGTTAATCAATTTTGCCATGGATGTTGTAGTTGATCCAAGCATGCTATAAACTTGTTCTTGCCATGGTTAGCTTCTTGAACATGCCATCTTGTTGATTCTATGCTTATCTTGTCATGCAATGCCTTGTGTTGAGTGAATCAAGCTTGCAAAGATGCCTTCATTATTCTATTTATGCCATGCTCAGTTTTGTGCTAAGTCTGAATCTGTTAACGAAACTTGCTATGTTTACATGGGTGCCATCATATCTTCTGATCCTTTTTGGCTCATGGTCATTAAGGGACTTTTGTTCTATGCTTTGAGTAGATTCATACCATGCCTTGTTTTGCTATGATAAGTTCCTGTAGCATGTTGTTTGCTTGCTCTAAACATTGCTTCCTGATGTTAATTCCTGACATGTTGTTATTTTCACTAAGTCTGTGATGCTGGTATCTTTTGCAATTTTGCCATGCTTGTTTGAACCTGCTATTGTGTGATTTAGCCGTAGCTTAGTGTTCATATTTTTTCAAGCATCTTGAGTAGATCACTGCCATGTGCTTTCTTGCTATGTTGGAGTGCAGTAGCTTAGTTTTTTGTTGCATTCTAGATGGCATCATGCTATTAATCGCAGAATGGTGCCATTCTTGTTTTGCTTCCCATTTGCAAACCGTGCATCCGATTCCGGTGATCTTTATATCGATTTCGACCGAAATCAACTCATCTTTCCAGTGGCACACTTGGTTTGCCAAGTTGATGCCTTGTTCAATCTTTCCCTTCCAGAGCACGCATATGCATTGCATATCACATCTCGCATATCATTCCATGTTTTGCATCATGTTGTTTGTGCATTGCACCGTGGTTGATTGTGGTTTCCTTTGCTTGTGTTCTTGCCGTGGGTAGAGCTGGGAGACGAGTTCATGATAAAGGAACCCGTTGAGTACGCTTACGAGGTTCAAGCTTTTGTCAACTCTGAGAAACTTGCAGGCAAGATGACCATACCCTCGAAATCACTTCTATCTTTGCTTGCTAGTTGCTCGCTCTATTGCTATGCCGCGATACCTACCACCTGCTCTATCATGCCCCCATATTGCCATGGCAAGCCCCTAACCCACCTTTCCTAGCAAACCGTTGTTTGGCTATGTTACCGCTTTTGCTCAGCCCCTCTTATAACGTTGCTAGTTGTAGGTGAAGATGAAGTTTGTTCCATGTTGGAACATGGATATTGTTGGGATATCATTATTATCTCTTATTTACTTTAATGCATCTATATACTTGGTAAAGGGTGGAAGACTCGGCCTTTTTGCCTGGTGTTTTATTCCACTCTTGCCACCCTAGTTTTCGTCATTCTGGTGTTATGTTCCTTGATTTTGTGTTCCTTACGCGGTTGGGTGTTATGGGAACCCCTTGGCAGTTTGCTTTGAATAAAACTCCTCCAGCAAGGCCCAACCTTGGTTTTACCATTTGCCTACCTACCACCATATACCTTCCCTTGGGTTCTGCAGACTCAAGGGTCATCCTTATTTTAACCCCCCCGCCCCCCCGGGCCAGTGCTCCTCTGAGTGTTGGTCCGAAAGGGGCAGCCTGTGGGGCCACCTCGGGGCAACTCGAGGGTTGGTTTTACTCGTAGCTTGACCTATCCAGTGTGCCCTGAGAACAAGATACGTGTGACTCCTATCGGGATTTGTCGGCACATTGGGTAGCTTTGCTGGTCTTGTTTTACCATGGTCGAAATGTCTTGTAACCGGGATTCCGAGGTTGATCGGGTCTTCCCGCTAGAAGGAATATCCTTCATTGACCGCGAGAGCTTGTGATGGGCTAAGTTGGGACACCCCTGCAGGGTTTTGAATTTACGAAAGTCGTGCCCGTGGTTATGGGCAGATGGGAATTTGTTAATATCCGGTTGTAGAGAACTTGACCCTTAACGTAATTAAAATAAATCAACCGCGTGTGTAGCCATGATGGTCTCTTTTCGGCGGAGTCCGGGAAGAGAACACGGTCTCGTGTTATGCTTGAACGTAAGTAGCCTCAGGATCACTTCTTGATCATTTCTAGTTCAGACCGTTGCATTGCTTCTCTTCTCGCTATTATTTGCGTAAGTTAGCCACCATATATGCTTAGTGCTTCCTACAGCTCCACCTCACTACCTTTTCCTACCCATAAGCTTAAATAGTCTTGATCTCGCGGGTGTGAGATTGCTGAGTCCTCATGACTCACATATACTTCCAAACAGATGCAGGTGCCGATGATACCAGTGCAGGTGATGCAACTCAGCTCAAGTGGGAGCTCGATGAAGATCATGTTCGTTGTGTTGCTTCATTTCCAGTTGACCAGTAGTGGAGCCCAATCAGGCGATCGGGGATCTAGCATTTGGGGTTGTCTTTCTTTATTTTGGTTCCATAGTCGGACCTTGATTATATTCTGGATGATGTATGCTATATTTATGTATTGTGTGAAGTGGCGATTGTTAGCCAACTCTTTATCCCTTTCTTATTCAGTACATGGGATGTGTAAAGATTACCCCTCTTGCGACATGCCTACCATGCGGTTATGCCTCTAAGTAATGCCCCGGCACGTGGGAGATATAGTCGTATCGTGGGTGTTACAAGTTGGTAATCAGAGCCTTCCCCGACTTAGGAGCCCCCTGTTTGATCGAATCACTGACGTTGTTGAGTCTAGAAAATTTTTTTGAGTCCTATAGGATTATATATATCGGATAGTAGGATTCTTTTTACTCCTCAGTCCCCTCATCGCTCTGGTGAGGCCTCCTGACGTAGAGTTTTGACTCTTCTCTCCTCAATTTCATGAAAAAAAATTAGGATCACGCGGGTATCTTGGAATCGTTCCAATGGTTTTGTGACGAGAACATTGTTCTTGGTGCCTCCTGACATTTAGGGGTTGTGGCAGTGTCCCGGGGAGTTGTGCTCCGAGGTGTTGTCGTCACAATTTTATCGTTGCAGTTCTGGAATACCTGAGTTTGCCGACATCGAAAATCTCTTTTATGCAGTTGTTGGTGAGATAACCTCGACGCCACCCAGTACTGGGACGGGAGTTCGGGAGTATTGCCATAACTTGTATAACGAATGCTTTTCGAAGGTTGAGGTAAACGATTTCCGAAGGTTTCTTGGTTATGTGTTGAAGGATGGATACAGCTGGATGTAAGTATTGTTAGTTTGGGTGAGATATTATCCTTCCCCTGTATCCCCAACACCTGATTGCATAACTAGAAAGTTTTGGGAGTTTATAAGTGGGAATTCAAGTATATCGTAGGATATCTTTCCAACAGACACATGATATGATATGGGGACTATCATATGTTTGTTCCGGCTTATTCTGCTAGCCAATCCTTGTTTTGTTTTGAGTTGTGGTATTCGAGTTGCCTCAAAGTCAAATGTGGATTCCGTACCTTTCCTAAGCGGTGTTCTCATATTTCTATGTGAATACTAATCCTTCCTAATAATCGAGATTGTCATGTCAATCCTTTTCAACTGGCGTGTTTTCTCTCCAAGTGGATCCGATCATTTTCAGCATTTGCAAGATCACCTCTCAGTTTTCCCAACGTTGTTTGTTTCATCCGTCCCAAGTTGCCTTTGTTTTCCCGCCCTCCCACCCTTGTTTCTTCAAGGACTCAGATTTCTTAATCAACTATCCATTTTATTGATGGAAGTCTCTCCATTCTTTTCCTTCATGTTATTATCCAGTGATCCTCAGGAAGATACTAACGGAGCTTCAAGTTCGTCAACCTTCACTTGTTTTCTTCTCCAGTGGGTTCAAATCAAGCTTTCGGTGTTGATCATATCTTTTTCATTGGTTCACATGCTTTCCATGTTGGAAGTTATTGTCGAAGACTTTTGTATTTATTCACCTCTCGCTATTCATTTGTTCCAGAGTGCTGAAGATATCTCAGAAGATTCGTGTTTTCACTCCTAATCCGTTCAAGCTATTTCGAGATTGTTATCTCATTCAAGCCATTTAATTCAACCGGTGCAATCTCTCTTTTAAATTGCTCAGTGGTGTTTTCTTTTGAGTGGGCCCTAACCCACAGGTCTTTTCCAAGGGTCTTACATGACTCTTCTAATTTTCCCGGAGTTATTCTCAAATTCTCTCAAAGTGTGACGTAAGAATGAATTATCATCAGTCATATGTCTTTCTCTAAGATCCTTCATATTCTTTCATTGTTGGTTCAACCTTTCTAATTTTCATTCCGGAGTGCCTCAACAATTTGGTGGTGTTCTTCTCGTCACTCTCGGATTTGAAGACCGAAGAAGAGTTTTTCCTCCAAATCGTATCCGTAATTCCAAAGATGCGAAGTTCAAGCTTGACGCCATCCTCTCATAATTGTTTTCAATTGTGAGAATTCTTTTCACTCATCCGGAGCAATTCAAGATTCTTTTCAGTTTGATTCTCCGAAGACCATCATTTCGGGTTTATTCATTCTCAGCTTCAGCTCTCATTCTTCAAATCTTACCGGTGCATCATTCATGTTTTCTCTAATCAGATCGTGATCTCTTCGTTCTCATGTATCTAAATTCCCTCAAGTATCCTCATTCGTTCTCAAATTCTTACCGGTGATTCATCCCTTTACTTCATTCATTTCCAATTCTTATAGTGGTTTGCTCAAGATTCTCTTCCATGGTTATCATATTAATTCATTCGTTGTTTCAATCCTACCGGTGGCTCGTTGAAGACCTTCCCAAGTTCGCACTATATCTATCTTAATCCTTTCTCCGAGAATAAGTAGTATGCCAAATCCATTGTTTGTCATCAATTTAAATTGGTGAAGGATAAGCATAATGTAATTCTTATTCTTGTTTCATCAAGTGAATTCAATTCCTTATTCCGGAGGTTCATCAAAATTCTTGATTTCATTTGTTCATCTTTTCCTCCCGGAGTGCCAAGTTTTCTCGGTTATGTCATTACAAAGCTCCATCTAATCATTGCAAGGCTTCTCCGGGAGTTCTTCTCAATTTCTCTTCCTTTTGATCATTCTTTTATTACCGAAGTTCTTCAAGATTTCTCTCGGAGTTAAGATCTGCCAAGCTATACTCAAAAATTAAACATGGTGTTCAACACATGTCTTGTTTTGAGGAGTTCAAGCATTCTTCATCTTGCATTCCGAAGTGCAATTCTTTCTACCTTATCATTTGAGATGGTGTTATGTCATTTTTGACAATTTCTGTGTGTTTCATGATTCACAAGTTCAGGAATGAGATATTTTAAACGCATCATTTTATCTTCGTTCAGGAGATGCTTTGCAACCCGTCAACCTCTTCATTGGAGTTATCTTGGGTTATATTTCACCTAAAGCCTTCCCTAAGGAATGTTGTTTGTTGTGGTGTCTATCAATGATCCAAGTTTTTCTCCTATCCCATCAGCGGAAGAAGTTTTTCATCTCCTCGTCGATCTGAAGCAAGCAATTGTTTCCGTTTGTGGCAGGTTGTCACCTCATAATTTCGAGATGTATTCCATAAGCCCATATCAAGCTTATCATTTCGTTGTTGGTAATCCAATAACTCCGTTCTAGCATTTGTTGTAAGCGTGCTCTCTCAAGATCTTGTTTCCCTTCGTTCATTCCATTCCATTCTTTCATTTCTTCCGGAGGCTTTGTGATGTTGCTCTATTCGGCCAATCATCTTGTTTTTCCTAAGATCATGTTCTTTCCTTTGCTTATCCATTTAACCGGAGTGTTGTTGTAACACCCCGGATGTAACTTTCCCAAATTGTACTCCAACTCTTGCCGTTTCCAGCATTAAGTTATTTTATTTTCTCAGGTTTGGGTTTTTGTCTCCGTGTGTTGTTATCGTTGTCATGCATCTCATATCATGTCATCATGTGCATTGCATTTGCATACGTGTTCATCTCATGCATTCGAGCATTTTCCCCGTTGTCCGTTTTGCATTCCGGCGCTTCGTTCTCCTCCGGTGGTCATTTCTAGCTTTCTTTCATGTGTGGGGATTAAACATTTCTGGATTGGACCGAGACTTGCCAAGCGGCCTTGGTTTACTACCGGTAGACCGCCTGTCAAGTTTCGTATCATTTGGACTTCGTTTGATACTCCAACGGTTAACCGAGGGACCGAAAAGGCCTCGTGTGTGTTGCAGCCCAACACCCATCCAATTTGGCCCAAAACCCACCTAAACCTGCTCCATCATCTAGAGCGTTCAATCACGATCGCGTGGCCGAAAACCGCACCTCATTTGGACTCTCCTAGCTCCCTCTATGCCTATATATAGACCCCTTCCCTGAAATCCGGATCTCCCTCGTCTTCAAACCCTAAAAATCATCTCTCTCCGCGCCGGACGTGTCCGTCCGCCGCCGGACACGCCGCGCCGCCGCCCGCGGCCACTGGTAGGGCGACACGTGGCGCCGCCAGCGCCCCAGCCGCCGCGGCCCGCCCGGCCCGCGGGAGGCCCTCCCGGGCCCGGTCGCCGCCTCCCCGCGCCCGCGCCCTCATCCCCATCGCGTCGCCGCCTCCCTCGTATCCGGTCGCCGGTGCCGCCACCGGATTCCGCCGCCCCGCCGCCGTCCTACCTCGTCGTCGGCGCCCACCTCGCCGCCCGGGCCGCCGCCGACGACCGCCGTCACCCCCTCGTGCTCCCTCTGTCCTCCGGCGAGCCCTCCTCCGGCCCGCGGCCACCTCGCCTCTCCAGCCGCCGTCGTCCTCGTTAACTCCGGCGAGAGCGCCACCGCCTCGAAGTCCATGCATGAACAGTACCCGCGAGATCCCGATTTGGATCTGAAAATATCTCAGGGTTGACTTTTGCCCAAAACCCTAATCCATGTGCTCATGTTCATCGCATCATAACTTTGCATCTGTAGCTCCGTTTTTGGCATATAGCATATCAAAATGTTCATCTCAGAGAGTACATCATTTTTTTCCATCGCATCATTTTCATTTGAGTTCATCTTGATGCCCTAAATGTTGTTAGAAGAGGGCTACTTGAGTTAATTGTCAGATCTGCTACTCCATTTGCATATTTGTCATTTTTGCCAGGATTATTGTGTGCATGATATGCCCATGAACTCTACATATGTTTTGTTAAGGGTTTTGCCATTTTTCCGGAGGTGAAACCCATGTATTTTTGTGATGTGTGTGGTGACTAGCACAATCTTGCGAAGTGAGGCACTTGGTAGTGCTGATTTCAGGGACTTAGCAATTCCACTAAGTCCTTGATCTGTTTATTTCATATGGTCATATGTTCTTGTTGTTTCCGAGTGATCTGTGCCTCTTTTGAGGATGATCAGTAAGGATGTTTTGTTAATCTTGTAGTGATCTATCCATCCATGTCTTTGTTTGCAATTATGGAGCACCCTAGATTGAGTCAATCGAACTCTACTTTTGCTACTTTGTGAATCTGGGCAGATTGTCAACTTGTTTGCAATTTTGCCGATGATGTTGTAGTTGACCCGTGCATGCTATGCTATTGTTCTTGCCATGTCTAGATTGCATTTTGTGTGTTCTTGATAGATGTATGCTTAGCTTTTCCTGTATTGCTCCATAGTGAGTGCATCGAGCTCATAAACATGCCTACTTGATATCAGTTTTCAGCATGCTCCAGTTTTCTCTAAGTCTGTGATCTGATTATGTTTTTGCCATGTTCACATGCTTGCAATTGTATTTTCTGATCCTTTTTGGCTCAAGGTCACTAAGGGACTTTTGTTAAGCTCTTTGAGTAGCTCCATGCAATGCTTTACTTTGCCATGTTCAGGTCTAGCATGTAGTTTTGTTGCTCCGAACAGGGCTACCTGATCTGAAATTCCAGACAAGTGTTAATTTCACTAAGTCTGAGATCTGTTTACCATATGCATTTTTGCCATGCTTGTTTGAACCTGTTAATGGATGAATTGGCCGTAGCTCAGTGCTAGACTTTTGTTAAGCATCTTGAATGCATCCCTGCCATGTATTTTGTTGTCATGTTTGGGTGCTGTAGCATGTTCATCTCATTGCATTTAGATGACTACTTGCTGTAAATCGCAGACCGGTGTCATATTTGTTTTGCTTGCCATTTCCAAACCGTAACTCCGATTCTGGTGATCTTTATATCGTTTTCAAGCGATTTCATCTCATCTTTCCAGTGGCACACTTGGATTTCCAAGTTGAGGCCAGGATCTTTCATCCCTTGTCAATTCTTGCATATGCATCCCGCATCGCATCCCGCATAGCATACCATCCTTGCATCATAGTGTTTGATCCTTGCACGTGGTTGATTGTGTCCTTGTTGCTTGTTTGTCTTGTTTGGGTAGAGCCGGGAGACGAGTTCGCTAACGAGGAGCCCGTTGAGTTTGCTTTCGAGGATCCAGTCAACTCTGACAACTTTGCAGGCAAGATGATCATACCCTCGAAATCACTACTATCTTTGCTATGCTAGATTGCTCGCTCTTTTGCTATGCCATTGCTACGATGCCTACCACTTGCTTTCAAGCCTCCCAAATTGCCATGTCAAACCTCTAACCCACCATGTCCTAGCAAACCGTTGATTGGCTATGTTATCGCTTTGCTCAGCCCCTCTTATAGCGTTGCTAGTTGCAGGTGAAGATTGGAAGTCGTTCCTTGTTGGAACATTTATTTAATTGTTGGGATATCATTTTATTATCTTATTATATTAATGCATCTATATACTTGGTAAAGGGTGGAAGGCTCGGCCTCTCTCCTAGTGTTTTGTTTCACTCTTGCCGCCCTAGTTTCCGTCATATCGGTGTTATGTTCCTGAATTTTGCGTTCCTTACGCGGTTGGGTTATAATGGGAACCCCTTGACAGTCCGCCTTGAATAAAACTCCTCCAGCAGTGCCCAACCTTGGTTTTACTATTTGCCACCTAGCCTTTTCCCTTGGGTTTCGCGGACTCAAGGGTCATCTTATTTAACCCCCCCGGGGCCAGTGCTCCTCTGAGTGTTGGTCCAACCTAGAGCACCGTGCGGGGCCGTCCCTTGGCAACTTGGGTTACGTTGGCTCCCGTACGCTTAGCTTATCCGGTGTGCCCTGAGAACGAGATATGTGCAGCTCCTATCGGGATTTGTCGGCACAGCGGGTGGTGTTGCTGGACTTGTTTTACCATTGTCGGAGTTGTCTTGAAGAACCGAGATACCGAGTCTGATCGGAACGTCTTGGGAGGAGGTCTATTCCTTCGTTGACCGTGAGAGCTTGTCATGGGCTAAGTTGGGACTCCCTGCAGGGATTTGAACTTTCGAAAGCCATGCCCGCGGTTATGGGCAGATGGGAATTTGTTAATGTCTGGTTGTAGATAACTTGAACCTTAACTTAATTAAAATGAATCAACTGAGTGTGTTACCGTGATGGCCTCTTCTCGGCGGAGTCCGGGAGGTGGACACGGTGTTGGAGTAATGCTTGCGCAGGTTGCCCTCTAGTTTCTCGCTCGCGCTTTGCCTCCTCTTCTCACTCTCTTTTGCAAACAGATTAGCCACCATATATGCTAGTCGCTTGCTGCAGCTCCACTTATATTTTCCCTTGCCTTACCTATAAGCTTAAATAGTCTTGATCGCGAGGGTGCGAGATTGCTGAGTCCCTGTGGCTCACAGATTACTATTACACCAGATGCAGGGCCTGATGATTCCGCTCCAGGTGACGCACTCGAGCTCAAGTGGGAGTTCGATGAGGACTCTCAACGTTATTATGTTTCCTTTCCTGATGATCAGTAGTGGTGCCCAGTTGGGGTGATCGGGACATGTCGCATGTTGGGTTATCTTTTATTTTGGCGCCGTAGTCGGGCCATGAGTGTTTTGAATGATGTAATGTTATTTATGTACCTTGATTGACGTGGCGATTGTAAGCCAACTATGTTCTCTCCCCTTTATTATTATATTACATGGGATGTGTAAAGATTACCTTACTTGCGACATATGCCTTCAATGCGATTATGTCTCTAAGTCGTGCCTCGACACGTGGGAGCTATAGTTGCATCGAGGGTGTTACAGTTGTGCCCTTTGCTCAAGTTCTTTTGGCTTATCAAGTCTTACATCTCTTTTCAACCGGAGTGCTGTCCGAATTTGTTCTTCCTTGTTCCTCTTTCCTAACGGAGTGTTTTCAACTTTGTTCATCTTCGTTGTATTCTTTCTTTCAAGTTGTTCAACCTTTCAAGGTTTCTTTGGTTTCACTCGTTTGTCAAAGAAGCAACTTAGTTTTTACCTCTCCTCCTCCTCTTCTGTTTT
Organism: Triticum urartu; assembly: GCF_003073215.2. NCBI lineage: Eukaryota > Viridiplantae > Streptophyta > Magnoliopsida > Poales > Poaceae > Triticum > Triticum urartu. The sequence continues at coordinate 368,203,159 of NC_053025.1, read as the reverse complement.
CCCTCCGGTGCCATCCTAGATCTCGGGGCGAGATCCTCTCGTAGTGGTGGAGTGTTGTAACGCCCCGGATACAACTTTCCATATTTGTACTCCGACTCTTGCCATTTTCGGCGTTAAGTTATGAGATTCCCTCGTGGTTGGGTTTTGTTTTGCATTTTGTCCATGTCATGCATTTCATATCATGTCATGATGTGCATCGCATTTGCATACGTGTTTGTCTCATGCATCCGAGCATTTTTTTTCCCCGTTGTCCGTTTTGTAATCCGGCACTCCTATGTCCTCCGGCGCCCCCTTTTGTCTCTTTTCGTGAGCGGGTGTTAAACGTTCTCGGAATGGACTGAGATTTGCCAAGCGGCCTTGGTAGACCACTGGTAGACCGCATGTCAAGTTTCGTGCCATTTGGAGTCTGTTTGATACTCCAACGGTTAATCGGGGAACCGTAAAGGCCTCGTGTGTGTTGCAGCCCAACACCCCTCCAAAGTGGCCCAATAACCCATCCAAACCTATCCCATGTCCTCCGCCATCGGATCACGATTGCGTGGTCGAAAAGTACACCTCATTTGGACATCCCTACCTCCCTCTACCTATATAAACACCTCCCCTTCCATTTTTCGCGTAGTACAAACCCTAGCCCCTTCTCCACCGCGCCGCCGGACATGTCTACCCCCTCGGCCACGTCGCCTGGACCAATCCCGGGGTGACACGTCAGCTCTGCCACCTCCCGCGCCGCCACCTCGCCCGCGCCCGCGCCCTCTCCCTCCTCCCGCCGCCAGGCCCGCCGCGGCCGGGGTCGGGCCCTCCCGGCCCATGCGCCCGAGCCGGCCGCCCGCCGCCGCTCGCCCGCGTGCCCCGCCCGCGTCCTCCACCTGCGTCGTGCACGCCTCCGTCACCGCACGCCTCGCCGGCGACCGCCGCCCGCTCCGGCCACCGCTGCTCCACCGCCTGGCCGTCGCTGCTCCATCGCCCGGCCGTCAGGACCTCGCCGGATCTCGTCGCCCCCGACGTCCTCCTCCCCACGCCGCCCTCGCCGGAGACCGCCGTCCTTACCGGAGTTCGGATCCGGTCAGATCCGTCCAGGTGGGACGAGAACCACCGGGATCCGAACCAAACGCGCCCCTGGATCCCCTCGTCCCGCTTCTCTTCGTCCAGCTTTTCTTGGAGGTTGATTTTCATCTAAGTCCCTAATTTCAAACATTCTGGTGCACTATTCATCATGCCATAACTTCTTGACCGTTGCTCCGTTTTGTGCGTGCAATATATCAAAATGTTCATCATGATGTGCTCTTCACTTTGTTTCGTTGTGACATGCTTGTTTTAGTCCATCTTGATGCCCAAATAACTGATGCAAGAGTGCTATTAAATGTTAGGTGCTGATTCTTAGCAGAGTATGAGCATTTGTCATTTTTGCTACTTTTGTTGTGTGCTGCATATGGGCATGAGCTCTACATGTATTTTGGGCTATGGGGTGTATGCCATGTATTTTTGTGATCTTTGTGGTGACTAGAACAAGCATGCAAAGTAGCCTTCGTGATATTGCTGATTTCAGGGACTTAGGATTTCACTAAGTCATTTCCCTGCTGTTATTTTTATGCCATGTATCCATGATGCTACAGAGTGATCCATGCTTGTTTTGACTATCTTCGGTAAGGATGATTTGGACTTATGGTTATGCTCTATCCATCCATGCCCCTGTTTGAAATTATGGAGTGCCCTAGCATGACTTAATCTTGCTCTACTTTTGCTATAAAATGTTCCTGGCAGATTGTTTACATGTTAACCAATTTTGCCATGGATATTGTAGTTGATCCAAGCATGCTATAAACTTGTTCTTGGCATGGTTAGCTTCTTGAACATGCCATCTTGTTGATTCTATGCTTATTTTGTCATGCAATGCCTTGTGTTGAGTGAATCGAGCTCGCAAAGATGCCTTCATTATTCTGTTTATGCCATGCTCAGTTTTCTGCAAAGTCTGAATCTGTTAACGAAACTTGCTATGTTTACATGGGTGCCATCATATCTTCTGATCATTTTTGGCTCATGGTCAGTAAGGGAATTTTGTTCTATGCTTTGAGTAGATTCATGTCATGCCTTGTTTTGCTATGATAAGTTCCTGTAGCATGTTGTTTGCTTGCTCAAATCATTGCTTCCTGATGTTAATTCCTAACATGTTATTTTCACCAAGTCTGTGATGTTGGTATCTTTTGCACTTTTGCCGTGCTTGTTTGAACCTGCTATTGTGTGATTTAGTCGTAGCTCAGTGTTCATCTTTTGTCAAGCATCTTGAGTAGATCACTACAATGTGCTTTGTTGCTATGTTGGAGTTCAGTAGCTTAGTTTCTTATTGCATTCTAGATGGCATCGTGTTGTTAATCGCAGAATGGTGCCATTCTTGTTTTGCTTGCCATTTGCAAACCGTGCATCCGATTTCGGTGATCTTTATATCATTTCGCCCGAAATCAACTCATCTTTCTAGCGGCACACTTGGTTTGCCAAGTTGATGCCTTGTTCAATCTTTCCCTTCCGGAGCACGCATATGCATTGCATATCACATCTCGCATATCATGCCATGTTTTGCATCATGTTGTTTGTGCATTGCACCGTGGTTGATTGTGGTTTCCTTTGCTTGTGTTCTTGCCTTGGGTAGAGCCGGGAGACGAGTTCATGATCGAGGAACCCGTTGAGTACGCTTACGAGGTTCAAGCTTTTGTCAACTCTGAGAACTTTGCAAGCAAGATGACCATACCCTCGAAATCACTTCTATCTTTGCTTGCTAGTTGCTCGCTCTATTGCTATGCCGCGATATCTACCACCTACTCTATCATGCCCCCCATATTGCCATGTCAAGCCCCTAACCCACCTTTCCAAGCCCCTAACCCATGTCAAGCCTCTAACCCACCTTGTCCTAGCAAACCGTTGTTTGGCTATGTTAACGCTTTTGCTCCGCCCCTCTTATAGCATTGCTAGTTGTAGGTGAAGATGAAGTTTGTTCCATGTTGGAACATGGATATTGTTGGGATATCATTATTATCTCTTATTTACTTTAATGCATCTATATACTTAGTAAATGGTGGAAGGCTCGGCCTTTTGCCTGGTGTTTTATTCCACTCTTGCCGCCCTAGTTTCCGTCATACCGGTGTTATGTTCCTTGATTTTGCGTTCCTACGCGATTGGGTGTTATGGGAACCCCTTGACAGTTCGCTTTGAATAAAACTCCTCCAGCAAGGCCCAACCTTGGTTTTACCATTTGCCTACCTACCACCATATACCTTCCCTTGGGTTCTGCGGACTCAAGGGTCATCTTTATTTTAAACCCCCCGGGCCAGTGCTCCTCTGAGTGTTGGTCCGATATGGGCAGCCTGTGGGGCCACCTCGGGGCAACTCGAGGGTTGGTTTTACTCGTAGCTTGACCTATCTGGTGTGCCCTGAGAATGAGATACATGCGACTCCTATCGGGATTTGTCAGCACATCGGGCGGCTTTGCTGGTCTTGTTTTACCATGCTCAAAATGTCTTGTAACCGGGATTCCGAGGCTGGTCGGGTCTTCCCGCTAGAAGGAATATCCTTTGTTGATCGCGAGAGCTTGTGATGGGCTAAGTTGGGACACCCCTACAGGGTTTTGAACTTTCGAAAGTCGTGCCCGCGGTTATGGGCAGATGGGAATTTGTTAATATCCGATTGTAGAGAACTTGACACTTAACTTAATTAAAATAAATCAACCGCGTGTGTAGCCGTGATGGTCTCTTTTCGGCGGAGTCCGGGAAGAGAACACGGTCTCGTGTTATGCTTGAACGTAAGTAGCCTCAGGATCACTTCTTGATCATTTCTAGTTCACGACCGTTGCATTGCTTCTCTTCTCGCTCTTATTTGCGTAAGTTAGCCACCATATATGCTTAGTGCTTGCTGCAGCTCCACCTCACTGCCTTTTCCTACCCATAAGCCTGAATAGTCTTGATCTCGCGGGTGTGAGATTGCTGAGTCCTCGTGACTCACAAATACATACAAACATATGCAGGTGCCGATGATACCAGTGCAGGTGACGCAACTCAGCTCATGTGGGAGCTCGATGAAGATCGTGTTCGTTGTGTTGCTTCGTTTCTAGTTGATCAGTAGTGGAGCCCAGTCGGGGCGATCGGGGATCTAGCATTTGGGGTTGTCTTTGTTTATTTGGGGATCTAGCATTTGGGGTTGTCTTTCTTTATTTGGGGTCGGACCTTTATTGTATTCTGGATGATGTATGCTATATTTATGTATTGTGTGAAGTGGCGATTGTTAGCCAACTCTTTATTCCTTTCTTATTCAGTACATGGGATGTGTAAAGATTACCCCTCTTGCGACATGCCTACCATGCGGTTATGCCTCTAAGTCGTGCCCTAACACGTGGGAGATATAGCTGCATCGTGGGTGTTACATTAAGCATCTTAATAGAGGTGTTATGATCAGCACTACTAGTTGGAATAGCCTCTACCCACTTAGTAACGTAATCAACAGCAACTAAAATATGTGTATACCCATTAGAGGCAGGGAAAGGTCCCATATAATCAAAGCCCCAAACATCAAATGGTTCAATAACAAGTGAATAATTCATAGGCATTTCTTGACGTCTACTAATATTACCAATTCTTTGACATTCATCACAAGATAAGACAAACTTACGGGCATCCTTGAAGAGAGTAGGCCAATAAAAACCAGATTTCAATACCTTGTGTGCAGTTCTATCTCCAGCATGGTGCCCTCCATAGGCTTCGGAGTGACACTTGCGTAGGATCTATTCCTGTTCGTGCTCAGGTACACAACGTCTAATAACACCATCTACTCCTTCTTTATAAAAGCGTGGGTCATCCCAGAAGTAATGTCTTAAATCATAGAAGAACTTTTTCCTTTGCTGGTATGTAAAACTAGGTGGTATAAATTTAGCAACAATGTAATTAGCATAATCAGCATACCACGGAGCAGTACGAGAAGCATTTATGACATTCAATTGTTCATCAGGAAAGCTATCATTAATAGGTAGTGGGTCATCAAGAACATTCTCTAACCTAGACAAGTTGTCTGCAACGGGGTTCTCAGCTCCCTTTCTATCGATAATATGCAAAGCAAATTCTTGTAGCAGGAGAACCCATCTAATAAGTCTAGGTTTAGCATCTTTCTTTTCCATAAGGTATTTACTAGCAGCATGATCAGTGTGAATAGTTACTTTAGAATCAACAATATAAGGTCTGAACTTATCACATGCAAATACAACTGCTAAAAATTCTTTTTCAGTGGTAGCATAATTTCTCTAGGCATTGTCTAGAGTTTACTAGCATATTGAATAACATTTAATTTCTTATCAACTCTTTGCCCTAGAACAGCACCTACAGCATAATCACTAGCATCACACATAATTTCAAAGGGTAAATTCCAATCAGGTGGCTGAACAATAGGTGCAGAAATCAATGCTTTCTTAAGTATTTCAAATGCTTCTACACAATCATCATCAAAGACAAAAGGAATATCTTTTTGTAATAGATTAGTCAGAGGCCGAGAAATTTTTGAGAAGTCCTTAATGAACCTCCTATAAAAACCGGCGTGACCGAGGAAGCTTCTTATACCTTTAATGTCCTTGGGACATGGCATCTTTTCAATAGCATCAACTTTAGCTTTATCAACTTCAATGCCTCTTTCAGAAATTTTATGCCCCAAGACAATACCTTCGTTAACCATAAAGTGGCATTTCTCCCAATTCAGAACAAGATTAGTTTCTTCACATCTCTGCAAAACTCGATCAAGGTTGCTCAAGCAATCATCAAAAGAGGATCCATAAATGGAGAAATCATCCATGAAAACCTCACATACCTTTTCACAAAAGTCAGATAATATAGCCATCATGCATCTTTGAAAGGTAGCAGGTGCATTACATAAACCAAAAGGCATACGCCTATAAGAAAAAGTACCGAAAGGGCAAGTAAAAGTGGTCTTTGATTGATCATTAGCTGACACAGGCATTTGAGAGAAGCCAGAGTAACCATCTAGAAAGCAAAAATGTGTATGTTTGGATAATCTTTCTAGCATTTGATCAATAAAAGGCAAAGGGTAATGATCTTTTTTAGTAGCTCTATTTAATTTGCGGAAATCAATTACCATCCTATAACCTGTAATAATTCTTTGCGGGATCAATTCATCTTTATCATTAGGAACAACAATAATACCTCCGTTCTTAGGGACACAATGGACAGGACTTACCCACTAACTATCAGCAACGGGATAAATTATACCTGCCTCAAGGAGCTTTAGTATTTCTTTTCTTACCACTTCTTTCATCTTAGGATTCAACCATCGTTGGTGATCAATAACTAGTTTGGCGTCTTTCTCCAAATTTATTTTGTGTTGACATAGAGTGGTACTAATGCCCTTAAGATCATCAAGAGTATATCCAATAGCAACACGGTGCTTCTTCAGAGTTTTCAATAATTTCTCTTCCTCCTTCTCTGAAAGGTTAGCACTAATAATAACATGATATATCTTATTTTCATCAAGATAAGCATATTTAAGAGTATCAGGCAATGGTTTAAGCTCAAACACAGGATCACCCTTGGGTGGAGGAGGATCCCCTAGGATTTCAACAGGCAAGTTGTGTTTCAGAATAGGTCCCTGTTTAAAGAATACTTCATCTATTTCCCTTCTTTCATTCATGAACAGATCATTTTCATGGTCTAGTAAATATTGTTCTAAAGGATCAGTAGGAGGCATGGCAATAGAAGCAAGAACAATAATTTCATCTTTACTAGGCAATTCCTCATCACAGGGTTGTCTACTAAATTTAGCAAAATTAAACTCATGAGACAAAGCCCCTAAACCAACAGAAACAATATCCTTAGTGCAGTCTATCTTAGCATTAACAGTATTCAAGAAGGGTCTACCAAATATAATGGGACAAAAGCTATCTTGTGGGGAACCAAGAACAAGAAAATCAGTAGGATATTTAACCTTCCCACACAAGACTTCAACATCTCTAACAATCCCAATTGGTGAAATATTATCTCTATTAGCAAGCTTAATGGTAACATCGATATCTTCTATCTCAGCTGGTGCAATATCATGCATAATTTCTTTGTATAAGGAAATAGGTATTGCACTAGCACTAGCACCCATATCACACAAGCCGTGATAACAATGATCTCCTATTTTAACAGAAATAGCAGGCATGCCTACCACAGGTCTATGTTTATCTTTGGCACCAGGTTTAGCAATTCTAGCAGTCTCATCACAAAAGTAAATAACATGCCCATCAATATTATCAGCCAAGAGATCTTTAACAATAGCAATATTAGGTTCAACTTTAAATTGCTCATGGGGTGCATAAGTTCTAATATTACTTTTACGAACGGCAGTTGAAGCTTTAGCATGATCCTTTATTCTAACAGGGAAAGGTGGTTTTTCAACATAAGCAGTAGGAACAATAGGATCATTATAAGTGATAGTCTTTTCTTCAACTTTAATAGGTGCAACTACTTTTACTTCAATGGGAGGATTATATTTAAACCACTTCTCCTTAGGGAGATCAACATGAGTAGCAAAGGATTCATAGAAAGAAGCTACTATCTCAGAGTCAAGTCCATATTTAGTGCTAAATTTATGGAAAACATCGGTATCCATAAAAGATTTAACACAATCAAACTTAGGTGTTATACCTGACTCCTTACCTTCCTCAAGATCCCAATCTTCAGAGTTGCGTTTAATTCTCTCCAATAAATTCCATTTGAATTCAATAGTCTTCAGCATAAAGGAACCAGTACAAGAAGTATCGAGCATGGAGCGATTGTTGTCAGAAAGCCGAGCATAAAAGTTTTGAATAATCATTTCTCTTAAGAGCTCCTGATTGGGGCGTGAATATAACATTTACTTAAGCCTCCCCCAAGCTTGAGCGATTCTTTCTCCTTTGCGAGGCCAAAAATTTTATATATAATTACGATCATGATGAACAAGATGCATAGGATAAAACTTCTGATGAAATTCCAATTTCAATCGCTTATAGTCCCATGATCCCATATCATCACATAGCCTATACCATGTCAATGTATCTCCCTTCAAATATAAAGGGAAGGCCTTCTTCTTGATAACATCATCGGGCATACCTGCAAGCTTAAATAATCCACAAACTTCATCCACATAGATTAAGTGCAAATCGGGATGCAATGTTCCATCTCATGCAAAAGGATTAGCTAGAAGTTTCTCTATCATACCCGAAGGAATTTAAAAGTAAACAATTTCAGTAGGTTCAGTAGGTTGAGGGGTAACTAATTGTGGTTCCAGACGAGGTGAACATACCCCCAACAAACCCCTCAAAGGATTATGTTCCATAGTAACAAGTGACAGTAAATTTCAGCATACTATATAAATTTTTCCTTACCAAATTCCACCTACCAAAGGCGCATCACTCCCCGGCAACGGCGCTAGAAAAGAGTCTTGATGACCCACAAGTGTAGGGGATCTATCGTAGCCTTTTCGATAAGTAAGAGTGTCGAACCCAACGAGGAGCAGAAGGAAATGATAAGCAATTTTCAGTAAGGTATTCTCTGCAAGCACTGAAATTATCGGTAATAGATAGTTTTGTGATAAGGTAATTTGTAACGAGTAGCAAGTAATAAAAGTAAATAAGGTGCAGCAAGATGGCCCAATCCTTTTTGTAGCAAAGGACAAGCCTGGACAAACTCTTATATGAAGGAAAGCGCTCCCGAGGACACAAGGGAATTATCATAAAGCTAGTTTTCATCACGATCATATGATTCATGTTTGGTACTTTGATAATTTGATATGTGGGTGGACCGGTGCTTGGGTACTGTCCTTACTTGGACAAGCATCCCACTTATGATTAACCCCCATTGCAAGCATCCGCAACTACAACATAATTATTAAAGTAAACCTAACCATAGCATGAAACATATGGATCCAAATCAGCCCCTTACGAAGCAACGCATAAACTAGGGTTTAAGCTTTTGTCACTATAGCAACCCATCATCTACTTATTACTTCCCAATGCCTCCCTCTAGGCCCAAACAATGGTGAAGTGTCATGTAGTCAACGTTCACATGACACCACTAGAGGGATGACAACATACATCTCATCAAAATATTGAACGAATACCAAATTCACATGACTACTAATAGCAAGACTTCTCCCATGTCCTTAGGAACAAACGTAAATACTCACAAAGCATATTCATGTTCATAATCAAAGGGGTATTAATATGCATAATGGATCTGAACATATGATCTTCCACCAAGTAAACCAACTAGCATCAACTACAAGGAGTAATCAACACTACTAGCAACCCACAGGTACCAATCTGAGGTTTGGATACAAAGATTGGATACAAGAGATGAACTAGGTTTTGAGATAGATGGTGCTGGTGAAGATGTTGATGGAGATTGACCCCCCTCCCGATGAGAGGATTGTTGGTGATGACGATGGTGATGATTTCCCCCTCCCGGAGGGAAGTTTCCCCGGCAGAACAACTCCGTCGGAGACCTAGATTGGTTCCGCCTCGTGGCGGCGGAGTTTCGTCTCGTAAGCTAACTTCTGATTTTTTTTCTCAGACGAAAGACCCCATATAGCAGAAGATGGGCATCGGAGGGCCACCAGGGAGCCCACGAGGCAGGGGGCGCGCCCAGGGGGTAGGGCGCGCCCCCACCCTCATGGTCAGGGTGTGGCCCCCCTCTGGAACTTTCTTCGCTCAATATTTTTTATATATTCTGGAAATAACTTCCATGAAGTTTCAGGACTTTTGGAGCTATGCAGAATAGGTCTCTAATATTTGCTCCTTTTCCAGCCCAAAATTCCAGCTGTCGGCATTCTCCCTCTTTATGTAAACCTTGTAAAATAAGAGAGAATAGGTATAAGTATTGTGACATAATGTGTAATAACAGCCGATAATGCAAAAAATATTGATATAAAAGCATGATGCAAAATGGACGTATCACCGGGGCACGACTTAGAGGAATAGCCGCATGGTAGGTTTGTCGCAAGAGGGGTAGTCTTCACACAATCCCATGTACTGAATAAGAAAGGGATAAAGAGTTGGCTTACAATCGCCACTTTACATAATACATAAAAAATCCATACATCAAGTACAATCAAAGGTCCGACTAAGGAACCAAAATAAAGAATACAACCCCAAATGCTAGATCCCCGATCATCCCAACTGGGCTCCACTACTGGTTAACCGGAAAAGACACAAAACAACGATCAAGATCTTCATCGAGCTCCCACTTGAGCTCGGTTGCGTCACCTGCACTCGCATCATCGGCACCTGCAACTGTTTGGAAGTATCTGTGAGTCACGAGGACTCGGCAATCTCATACCTGTGAGATCAAGACTATTTAAGCTTATGGGTAGGATAGGGTAATGAGGTGGAGCTGCAGCAAGCACTAAGCATATATGGTGGCTAACATACGCAAATAAGAGCGAGAAGAGAAGCAGCGCAAATGGTCGTAAGCTAGAAGTGATCAAGAAGTGATCCTGAAACTACTTACGTTCAAGCATAACACAAGATCGTGTTCACTTCTCGGACTCCGCCGAGAAGATACCATCACGGCTACACACGCGGTTGATGCATTTTAATTAAGTCAAGTGTCAAGTTCTCTACAACCGGACATTAACAAATTCCCATCTGCCACATAACCGTGGGCACGGCTTTCGAAAGTTTATACCCTGTAGGGGTGTCCGAACTTAGCCCATCACAAGCTCTCACGGTCAATGAAGGATATTCCTTCTCCCGAGAAGACCCGATCAATCTCGAAATCCCGGTTACAAGACATTTCGACAATGCTTAAACAAGACCAGCAAAGCCGCTCGATGTGCCGACAATCCCGATAGGAGCTGCACATATCTCGTTCTCAGGGCAACACCGGATAGGTCAAGCTATGAGTAAAACCAGCCCTCAAGTTTCCTCGAGGTGGCCCCGTAGGTTGCCCGTTTCGGACCAACACTTAGAGAAGCACTGGCCCGAGGGGTTAAAATGAAGATGACCCTGGAGAGCGCGACTCCCAAGGGAAAAGGTATAGGTTCTTAGGCAAATGTAAAACCAAGGTTGGGCCTTGCTGGAGGAGTTTTATTCAAAGCGAACTGTCAAGGGGTTCCCATAACACCCAACCGCGTAAGGAACGCAAAATCAAGGTACATAACACCGGTATGATGAAAAGCCTTCCACCCTTTACCAAGTATATAGATGCATTAATTAAAATAATAAATATTATGATATCCCAACATATCCATGTTCCAAACATGGAACAAACTTCAGCTTCACCTGCAACTAACAACGCTATAAGAGGGGCTGAGCAAAGCGGTAACATAGCCAAACAACGGTTTGCTAGGAAAGGTGGGTAAGAGGCTTGACATGGCAATATGGGAGGCATGATATAACAAGTGGTAGGTAGCGCGACATAGCGATAGAGCGAACAACTAGCAAGCAAAGATAGAAGTGATTTCGAGGGTATGGTCATCTTACCTGAGATCCCGCAAGGAAGAAGAACGAGTCCATGAAGAAGACAAGCGGACGTAGTCGAACAGATCCTCACAAATCTGAAATGAAACCGAAGCTAACGAGAGAAGCAACCCGGAAAGAACCAAACAACATGGTAAACAACCATCACATAAACATGGCATGATGCACAACCAAGTATGATGCATGTTCGGTTTAATGATTCATGGCATGGCAAAATGCACAAAAAATACTACAAATTAAGTGGAGCTCAATATGCAATGAGATGCATACTGATGGAACACCACATTCAAACATTTAGTTTACTCTCATTTATGTACCCAACAATATTAAATTTTATTAAACATGGCAAGAGGTGAAGCATAATAAAACTACCTATCTAGGCAAGTTTTAAATGAGGCTGGAACAATAAGCAACAAGTCCGGAAAATCCTCATATGCATATTTTTAAAGTTGGTACTGTTCTGCCCTAAACCATATTTTAGAGTTGTTAAACATGAAAAGTAAAGTCACCATGTTAAACTAGGCATTTTTCTACCCCATTTACATATAAAGTTTATTTAAAATGGAGCTACGGTTAATTAGTTATGAAATAAAGCATTTTAACACGGCAATAGGCAAATTATATGCAAATATCATTTTAAACATTTTATACATGGATGAAAGTTGCAAATTATGAAACTATATGAAATTCTAAGCATTTTTCATATTAAGTTTGTTTAATTCCGATGCACAGATGTGCTCACCTATCTGGGCCAGGCCTAGTTAGGTGGGGGGGCCTGGCAGGCCGGTTGCTGGGTCGTACACGCGTTGGAGCTGGGCCGGGCCTCACAGGATGCGCGCGGAGTCGGCGCGGTCAACGCCAGCGGGCGCTGCGTGTCTGCATCCCAGGGAGGAAGAAGACCGCGACAGCAGGGTGGCCTCTCCGGCGACGGCGGCGAATGCGGAGGTCGAGAATGGATGCGGGGGAGGGAACCGAGGACGGATCTGGACGTAGCTTCCCCGGATCTGGTCGGAGGAGAGCGAATCGAGGCTCCGGTGAATGTACTCCGGTAGGTGGCTGCGCTGCAAGGGACGGAGAGGGTGAGACAGGGAAAGAGAGGAGGGAGGAAGGAGCAGGGTGCGGGGTCCGGCCTGGGTGGAGGTGGTCGCCGGTGGCGGCGTTGCTTCGGCGCGGTGGCGGAGTCCGGCGCGGCGGCTTGGTCGAGCGGGGTCTCGGGCATCCCCTCGCGATCCAGATCGGATCGAGGAGCGGGGTTGCAGCGACGATCGGGCCCCGATGGGCTTCCTCGGGCCGTGCACGGGCTCGGGCGGGCCGCGGTGGCTGGAGGGCGGCAGGGCACAGGTGGCCGGCCCTAGTTGGCTGCGGGGTGTCGGCTGCTGCGGCGCGGCCAGTGGTGGCACGCCACTTGGTGGCGAAGGGCTGGTTGGGCACGCATTCCGAGGAGGGGGCGGGGGCTGCAGGTAGGAGGTGGCTGGCGGCGCGGAAATTGAGGAGGGGGTAGGTAGGAGGCCAAAAATGGACTATGGGGTGTCCATATATAGCAGGAGGAGCTAGGGTTGGGGGTTTTGCTCCGTTTCGGAGCCATTCGATCGCCATCGGACGGTCCGGAGCGGAGTGGGTAGGTAGGTGGGCTAGATGGAGTGTGTAGAGGGGCTTGGGCTGAGAGGGGAGAAAAGAAGGCAGACCGGCAACCGTTTCCGGAGACCGAAAACGTCCGGCGTTTTCACCGACTATAATGCCGCTATAGTTAACCGTTGGGGCGTCAAACAGACTCCGAATGCGATGAAACTTGGCAGGCGACCTACTGACAACATAACAACACCGCATGCCAACTTTCAACCATTCCGAGAACATTTTCTGGCCACTTATAAAATACTATTTCAGACGTGCCGCGGGCGCGTGCAAGTGTGTCTGGGCTCAGAACGGACAACCGAGAGAACTGGGGAACCCGGACGGATGCAAGTTTTGAAAACATGATGACATGGCAAGGTGCAACACGCAAGCAAATAACAAGTCAACAACAGCGAATAATTGGAAGACACCTGGCACATCGGTCTCGGGGCGTTACAACACTCCACCACTACAAGAGGATCTCGTCCCGAGATCTAAGGATGGCATCGGAGAGAAACGGAAGAGGAAGAGAAGAGGTAAAACTAAGTTGCTTCTTTGACAAATGAGTGAAACCAAAGAACCTGAGAGGTTGAACAAATTGAAAGAAAGAATACAACGAAGATGAACAAAGTTGAAAACACTCCGTTAGAAAAAAAGGAACAAGGAACATTACAAGAACCTTCTAGGTTGAAAGACATAAGAAAAGTGTTACAATGGACAAGAAGTACATGCAAGCACTCCGGTAGAAACGAGATGTACAAGGAACAGTAAGGATCAATTACGACAACACTCCGGTTGGAAAAGGAAGGTAGAGAATATGAACTTGGAAAAATGAAAGCACTTGGATGAGACTCCAGTTAGAAGTGGAATGATAGATACAACACTCCGGTTAAAACAAGATAGAGACGGAATAAGAATGATATAATTTGGACAGCACTCCGACTGTAAATGCAAGGAATTGAAGATGAGCTTGAGAAGATGAGAACATACTTGATGAAATCAACAACACACTACCTCTGAAACTATTGAAAGAATGGCACAAGGGGTAAGAAAGATTTCAGACAGCACTCCAGTTGAGAAGGGAGGTAAAACTTGACAAAATGGGAAGAACTTGAAAAGAGGGCACGACACTCCAGTTAAATGGATAAGCAAAAGGAAAGAACATGATCTTTGACAAAAATGGGATGATGGGTGAAGAGAGCAACATCACTATGCCTCCAGAAGGAAGAATAGAAGATTGATCATTGGAATAACAGAATGGAGAAGAAAATGCCAGCTTCTGCCACAATTGAGCTTGGAAAGCACCCTTCCAAGAAGGTCATACGGAGTTGTTGGAAAATCAACAAGGAAAAGAACAAGCTTGTTGTGGGCTTATGGAAAACAACTCAAAACTATGAGGTGAAATTCTGCCACTAACGGAAACAATAGATTGGATTGATATCAATAAGGAGACGAGAAACTTATTTCACCGGAAGGATAAATGAAGAACTTGGGTCATTTATAAGCACCATAAATAGCAACAATCCTTAGGGAAAGCTTTAGGTGAAATATAACCCAAGATAACTCCAACGAAGAGATTGATGGATTTAAAATATCTCATTCTTGACAACATGTGAATCATGAAACATGAACTCAAATTGTCAAGAATGACATAACACCACCTCAAAAGATAAGATATGAAAAACTGCACTTCGGATGCAAGATGAAGAATACTTGAACTCCTCGAAACAAAACATGTGTCGAGCACCATGTTAAATTTAGAGTATAGCTTGGTGAATCATAACTTCGAGAGAAATCTTGAGGACAAGTGAAGAATGAAAAGAATCCTTGATGAACCACCATGTAGAGCCTCCTTGAAGAACTCCGGTAATAAAGGATGATAGAAAGAAAGAGAAGTTGAAAACACAAGGTATAACCGAGAAAAAACTTGGAGCTCCGGAAAAGAAAGATGAACAACTTGGAACCGAGAATTTCTTCCTCATGAACAAACTCCGAAGGAAGGAATTAAATACTTGGGTGAAAGAAGAATAAGAATTACATTATGCTTATCCTTCACCAATTTAAATTGATGACAAGCAGCGGATTTGGCATACTACTTATTCTCGTAGGAAGGATTAAGAGAGATATAGCGCAAACTTTGGAAGGTCATCAACGAACCACCGATAGGATTGGAAAGAATGAATGAATTGATATGATAACCAAGGAAGAGAACTCTTGAACGAACCACCGTAAGGATTGAAAATGAACGAAGAAAAGATAAGGAAACACCAGGAAGAATTAGAGAACGAATGAAGATACTTGAGAGAATTTGATACAAGAGAACGAAGAGATCATGAGCTGATTAGATAATATTTGAATGATGCACCGGTAAGATTTGGAGAACAATAGTTGAAAGATGAGAACGAATAATTCTGAGATGATGGGCTCCGGAGAATCAAACTAAAAAGACTCCTGAAATGCTCCGGATGGGTGAAAAGAATTCTCACAATCGAAAACAATTATGAGAGGATGGCATCAAGCTAGAACCATGAATCTTCAAGAGAACAGATAAGATTTGGAGGAAAAACTCTTCTTCAGTCTTCAAAAGCAGAGAATGACGATGGGAAACACCACCATGAATTGTTGAGGTACTTCGGAATGAAAATTAGAAAGGTTGAACCAATGATGAAAGAATTTGAAAGATATGGGAGAAATACATATGACTGATGATAATTCATTATTACCTCAAACTTGGAGAAGAATTTCAAAGTAACTCCGGGAAAATTAGAAGAGTCGGGTAAGATCCTGGGAAAAGACCTCTGGGTTAGGGCCCACTCAAAAGATACACCGTTGAACGATTTAAAAGAGAGATTGCACCGGTTGATTTAAATGGCTTGAATGAGATAACAATCTTGAAATAGGTTGAACATATTAGAAATGAAAACACGAATCTCATGAGATATCTTCAGCACTCCGAAACAGTTGAATAGCGAGAAATGGATGATTAAGAGGTGCACCGACATGAGAAAACATTTGAAACGAGGACAGGATATGATTGACAAAGCTTGACTTGAATCCACCGGAGAAGGAAAAAACAAACAAAGAATAATAGACTTGAAGCTCCGTTAGAATCATCCCAAGAATCACCGGATAAGAGCATTGGAAGAAAAGAATAAAGAGATTTCACATCCATAAGATGGATACTTGATTAAGAAATCTGAGTCCTTGAAGAAAAAGGGTGGGAGGGTGGGAAAACAAAGGCAACTTGAGCCGAAGGAAAGGATACCGTTGAGAAAACTTAGAGTTGATCTTGCGGATGTTGAAAATGAACAGATCCACTTGAAGGGAAGCACGTCGGTTGAAAAGGATTGACAAAACAATCTCGACAATCAAGAAGGCTTAGTATCCATATAAAAATATGAGAACACCTCTTAGGAAAGGTATGGAATCCACATTTGACTTCAAAGCAACTGGAATACCACAACTCAAAACAAAACAAGGATTGGCTTGCAGAATAAGACGGAACAAACATATGATAGATCCCATATCATATCATGTGTCTGTTGAAAAGATATTCTAGGAGCTACTCGAATTCCCACTTATAAACTCCCAAAACTTTCTGGTTATGCAATCAGGTGTTGGGGATACAGGGGAAGCATAATATCTCACCCAAACTAACAATACCTACATCCAGTTGTATCCATCCTTCAACACATAACCAAGAAAATTTCGGAAATCGTGTACCTCAACCTTCGAAAAGCATCCGTTATACAAGTTATGGCAATACTCCCGAACTCCCGCCCCAGTACTGGGTGCCATCGAGGTTATCTCACCAACAACTGCATAAAAGAGATTTTTGATGTCGGCGAAACTCGGGTAT
Organism: Triticum urartu; assembly: GCF_003073215.2. NCBI lineage: Eukaryota > Viridiplantae > Streptophyta > Magnoliopsida > Poales > Poaceae > Triticum > Triticum urartu. Next base: position 368,186,207 of record NC_053025.1, on the reverse strand, counting down.
TCCAGAACTGCAATGATAAAATTGTGACGACAACACCTCGGAGCTCAACTCCCCGGGACACTTCCACAACCCCTAAATGTCAGGAGGCACCAAGAACAATGTTCTTGTCACAAGAATATCGGAACGATTCCAAGATACCCATGTGATCCTAAAAAAATCATGAAATTTGAGGAGAGAATAGTCAAAACTTCTACGTCAGGAGGCCTCACCAGAGCGACGAAGGGACTGAGGAGTAAAAAGAATCCTACTATCCGATATATATAATCCTAAGACTCAAAACATTTTGTTCTAGACTCAACAACGTCAGCGATTCGATCAAGCAGGGGGCTCCTAAGTCGGGGATGGCTCTGATTACCAACTTGTTACACCCACAATGCGGCTACATCTCCCACGTGTAGGGGCACGACTTAGAGGCATAGCCGCATGGTAGGTTTGTCGCAAGAGGGGTAATCTTCACACAATCCCATGTACTGAATAAGAAAGGGATAAAGAGTTGGCTTACAATCGCCACTTCACATAATACATAAACAATCCATACATGATCCAAAGTACAATCAAAGGTCCGACTATGAAACCAAAATAAAGAAGACAACCCCAAATGCTAGATCCCCGATCGTCCCAACTGGGCTCCACTACTGATCAACCGGAAAAGACACAAAACAACGATCAAGATCTTCATCGAGCTCCCACTTAAGCTCGGTTGTGTCACCTGCACTGGTATCATCGGCACCTGCAACTGTTTGGAAGTATCTGTGAGTCACGAGGACTCAGCAATCTCATACCCGCGAGATCAAGACTATTTAAGCTTATGGGTAGGATAGGGTAATGAGGTGGAGCTGCAGCAAGCACTAAGCATATATGGTGGCTAACATATGCAAATAAGAGCGAGAAGAGAAGCAGCGCAAACGGTCGTAAGCTAGAAGTGATCCTGAAACTACTTACGTTCAAGCATAACACAAGACCGTGTTTACTTCCCGGACTCCGCCGAGAAGAAACCATCACGGCTACACACACGGTTGATGCATTTTAATTAAGTCAAGTGTCAAGTTCTCTACAACCGGACATTAACAAATTCCCATCTACCACATAACCGTGGGCACGGCTTTCGAAAGTTTATACCCTGTAGGGGTGTCCCACCTTAGCCCATCACAAGCTCTCACGGCCAACGAAGGATATTCCTTCTCCCGGGAAGACCCGATCAGTCTTGGTATCCCGGTTACAAGACATTTCGACAATGCTAAAACAAGACCAGCAAAGCCGCCCGATGTGCCAACAATTCCGATAGGAGCTGCACATATCTCGTTCTCAGGGCAACACCAGATAGGTCAAGCTACGAGTAAAACCAGCCCTCAAGTTTCCCCGAGGTGGCCCCGCTGGCTGCCCGTTTCGAACCAACACTTAGAGAAGCACTGGCCCGGGGGGGTTAAAATGAAGATGACCCTCGGGAGCGCGACTCCCAAGGGAAAAGGTATAGGTTGTTAGGCAAATGTAAAACCAAGGCTGGGCCTTGCTGGAGAAGTTTTATTCAAAGCGAACTGTCAAGGGGTTCCCATAACACCCAACTGCGTAAGGAACGCAAAATCAAGGAACATAACACCGGTATGTCGGAAACTAGGGCGGCAAGAGTGGAACAAAACACCAGGCATAAGGTCGAGCCTTCCACCCTTTACCATGTATATAGATGCATTAATTAAAATAATAAATATTGTGATATCCCAACATATCCATGTTCCAAACATGGAACAAACTTCAGCTTCACCTGCAACTAACAACGCTATAAGAGGGGCTGAGCAAAGCGGTAACATAGCCAAACAACAGTTTGCTAGGAAAGGTGGGTTAGAGGATTGACATGGCAATATGGGAGGCATGATATAACAAGTGGTAGGTAGCGTGACATAGCGATAGAGCGAACAACTAGCAAGCAAAGATAGAAGTGATTTCGAGGGTATGGTCATCTTGCATGAGATCCCACAAGGAAGAAGAACGAGTCCATGAAGAAGACAAGCGGACGTAGTCGAACGGATCCTTACAACTCTGAAATGAAATCGAAGCTACCGAGAGAAGCAACCCTGAAAGAAGCAAACAACATGGTAAACAACCATCACATAAACATGGCATGATGCACAACCAAGTATGATGCATGTCCAGTTTAATGATTCATGGCATGGCAAAATGCACAAACAATACTACAAATTAAGTGGAGCTCACTATGCAATGAGATGCATACTAACGGAACACCACATTCAAACATTTAGTTCACTCTCGTTTATGTACCCAACAATATTAAATGTTATTAAACATGGCAAGAGGTGAAGCATAATAAAACTACCTATCTATTCAAGTTTTAAATGAGGCCGGAACAACAAGCAACAAGTCCGGAAAATCCTCATATGCATATTTTTAAAGTTGGTACTATTCTTCCCTAAACCATATTTTAGAGTTGTTAAACATGCAAAGTAAAGTCACCACGTTAAACTAGGCATTTTTCTACCCCATTTACATATAAAGTTTATTTAAAATGGAGCTACGGTTAATTAGTTATGAAATAAAGCATTTTAACATGGAAATAGGAAAATTATATGCAAACATCATTTTAAACATTTTAAGTTGCAAATTATGAAAGTAGATGAGATTCTAAGCATTTTTCATATTAAGTTTGTTTAATTCCGATGCACGGTTGTGGAGTTATTAAATGCATGAACATGAAGGGTTTTTTTGTAAGTCTGCCAACTCTGGATAATTAGATAAATCGCTGAAAGAGAAAAAAAATAGAAGAGGGCCGAAACTGGCTGGCTAGCCCAACAGAGAGGAGGGGCTGGTGCTCACCTAGCTGGGCCAGGCCCAGTTAGGTGGGGGGAGGCCTGGCAGGCCGGTTGTTGGGTCGTCCACGCGTTGGAGCTGGGCCAGGCCTCACAGGATGCGTGCGGCGGTGGCGCGGTCAACGTTAGTGGGCACTGCGCCTCTGCATCCCAGGGAGAAAGAAGACCGGTGGCGGCAGGGTGGCCTCTCCGGCGACGGCGGCGAATGCGGAGGTCGGGAATGGATGCGGGGGAGGGAACCGAGGACGGATCTGGGCGTAGCTTCCCCGGATCCGGTCGGAGGAGAGCGAATCAGGGCTCCGGTGAATGTACTCCGGCAGGTGGTTGCGCTGCAAGGGACAAAGAGGGTGAGATAGGTAAAGAGAGGAGGGAGGAAGCAGCAGGGTGCGGGGTCCGGCCTGGGTGGAGGTGGTCGCCGGTGGCGGCGGTGCTCCGGCACGGCGGTGGAGTCCGGCGAGGCGGCGGGGTAGAGCGGGGTCTCGGGCATCCCCTCCCAATCCAGATCGGATCGAGGAGCGGGGTTGAGGCGACGATCGGGCCTCAATGGGCTTGCTCGGGCCGTGCATGGGCTCGGGCGGGCCGCGGTGGCTGGAAGGAGGCAGGGGATAGGTGGCCGGCCCTAGTTGGCGGTGGGGTGTCGGCTGCGGCGGCGCGGCCATTGGTGGCACGCCACTTCGCGGCGAAGGGCTGGCGAGGCATGGATTCCGAGGAGGGGGCGGCGACTGCAGGTAGGAGGTGGCTGGCGGCGCGTAAATTGAGGAGGGGGTAGGTAGGAGGCCAAAAATGGACTAGGGGTGTCCATATATAGCAGGAGGAGCTAGGGTTGGGAGTTTTGCTCCGTTTCGGAGCCGTTCGATCGCCATCGGACGGTCCGGAGCGGAGGGGGTAGGTAGGTGGGCTAGATGGACTGTGTAGAGGGGCTTGGGCTGAGAGGAGAGAAAAGAAGGCAGCCCGGCAACCGTTTCCAGAGACCGAAAACGTCTGACGTTTTGACCGACTATAATGCCGCTATAGTTAACTGTTGGGGCGTCAAACGGACTCCGAATGTGATGAAACTTGGCAGGCGACCTACTAACAACATAACAACACTGCATGCCAACTTTCAACCCATTCCGAGAACATTTTATAGCCACTTATAAAATACTATTTTGGATGTGCCGCGGGCGCGTGCAAGTGTGTTTGGGCTCAGAACGGACAACGGAGAGAACTGGGGAACCCAGACGGATGCAAGTATTGAAAACATGATGATGCAATGCACATGATGACATGGCAAGATGCAACACGCAAGAAAATTACAAGGCAACAACAGCGAATAACTGGAAGACACCTGGCACATCGGTCTCGGGGCGTTACATGATACCAGTGTAGGTGATGCTACCGAACACCAGTGGGAGTTCGACGAGGACCTTGGTCGTTACTATGTGTCATTTCCTGATGATCAGTAGTGGAGCCTAGTTGGGACAATCAGGGATCTAGCATTTGGGGTTTATCTTCCTTTTTATTCGGATTTGACCGTAGTCGGTCTATGATTGTATTTGGATGATGTATGAATTATTTATGTATTGTGTGATGTGGCGAGTGTAAGCCAACTCTATTTACCACTGTCTTATTCATTACATGGGATGTTTGTGAAGATTAGCCCTCTTGCGACAAAACCACTATGCGGTTATGCCTCTAAGTCATGCCTCGACACGTGGGAGATATAGCTGCATCGTGGGCGTTACATACTGATTTACCACTATCATTTTGGGGTTATGCATTAGAGACAACTGCATTCACGTTAAATAGGGCACCGTCTAAATCCGTTGAGACGGCACCGTATGAACTATGCTTTGGCAAGAAACCTAAGCTATAGTTTCTTAAAGTTTGGGGTTGCGACACTTATGTCAAAAGGCTTCAGCCTGATAAGCTCGAACCCAAATCGGAGAAGTGCGTCTTCATAGGATACCCTAAGGAAACAATTGGGTACACCTTCTACCACAAATCCGAAGGCAAGATATTTGTTGCCAAGAATGGAAACTTTCTAGAGAAGAAGTTTCTCTTGAAAGAAGTGATTGGGATGAAAGTAGAACTTGATGAGGTAATTGTACCTTCTCTCGGATTGGAAAGTAGCTCCTCAGAGAAATATGTTCCCGTGATGCCTACACCAACTAGAGAGGAAGCTAATGATGATGATCATGAAACTTCAAATCAAGTTACTACAGGATCTTGTAGGTCAAACAGAGCACGTTCCGCACCAGAGTGGCATGGTAACCCTGTTCTGGAAGTCATGTTACTAGACCATGACGAACCTACGAACTATGAAGAAGTGACGATGAGCCCAGATTCCGTTAAATGGCTTGAGGCCATGAAATCTCAGATAGGATCCATATATGAGAACAAAGTGTGGACTTTGGTTGACTTGCCCGATGATCGGCGAGCCATAGAGAATAAATGGATATTCAAGAAGAAGATTGACGCTGATGGTAATGTTACAGTCTACAAAGCTCGACTTGTCGCGAAAGGTTTTTGACAAGTTCAAGGAGTTGACTACGATGAGACTTTCTCACCCGTAGCGATGCTTAAGTCTGTCCGAATCATGTTAGCAATTACCGCATTTTATGATTATGAAATCTAGCAAATGGACGTCAAAACTGCATTCCTTAATGGATTTCTTAAAAAAGAGTTGTATATGATGCAACCAGAAGTTTTGTCGATCCTAAAGGTGCTAACAAAGTGTGCAAGCTCCAGCGATCCATCTATGTACTGGTGTAAGCATCTCGGAGTTGGAATATACGCTTTGATGAGGTGATCAAAGAATATGGTTTTATATAGACTTTCGGAGAAGCCTGTATTTACAAGAAAGTGAGTGGGATCTCTGTAGCATTTCTAATATTATATGTAGATGACATATTGTTGATTGGAGATGATATAGAATTTCTGGATAGCATAAAAGGATACTTGAATAAGAGGTTTTCAATGAAAGACCTCAGTGAAGCTGCTTATATATTAGGCATCAAGATCTATAGAGATAGATCAAGACACTTAATAGGACTTTCACAAAGCACATACCTTGATAAAGTTTTGAAGAAGTTCAAAATGGATCAGTCAGACTCAATGCCCGACCACTGCAGAAGATAGAGAGAAAATGAAAGTCATTCCCTATGCCTCATCCATAGGTTCTATCATGTATGCTATGTTTTGTACCAGGCCTAATGTGTGCCTTGCGATAAGTTTAGCAGGGAGGTACCAAAGTAATCCAGGAGTGGATCACCGGACAATGGTCAAGAACATCCTGAAGTACCTGAAAGGGACCAAGGATATGTTTCTCGTTTATGGAGCTGACAACAAGCTCTTCGTAAATGGTTACGTCGATGCTAGCTTTGGCACTGATCCGATGACTCTAAGTCACAAACCGGATACGTATTTATATTGAATGGTGGAGCTGTTAGTTGGTGCAGTTCCAAGCAGAGCGTCGTGGCGGGATCTACGTGTGAAGCGGTGTACATAGCTGCTTCGGAAGCAGCAAATGAAGGAGTCTGGATGAAGGAGTTCATATCCGATCTAGGTGTAATACCTAGTGCATCGGGTCCAATGAAAATCTTTTGTGACAATACTGGAGCAATTGCCTTGGCGAAGGAATCCAGATTTCACAAAAGAACCAAGCACATCAAGAGACGCTTCAACTCCATCCGTGATCAAGTCAAGGAGGGAGACATAGAGATTTGCAAAATACACACGGATCTGAATGTTGCAGACCCATTGACTAAGCCTCTTCCACGAGCAAAACATGATCAGCACCAAGACTCCATGGGTGTTAGAATCATTACAATGTAATCTAGATTATTGACTCTAGTGCAAGTGGGAGACTGAAGGAAATATGCCCTAGAGGCAATAATAAACTTGTTATTTTATATTTCCTTATTCATGATAAATGTTTATTATTCATGCTAGAATTGTATTAACCGGAAACTTGATACATGTGTGGATACATAGACAAAACACCGTGCCCCTAGTAAGCCTCTACTAGGCTAGCTCATTAATCAAAGATGGTTAAGTTTCCTAACCATAGACATGTGTTGTCATTTGGTGAACGGGATCACATCATTAGGAGAATGATGTGATGGACAAGACCCATCCATTAGCTTAGCATATTGATCGTTCAGTTTTATTGCTATTGCTTTCTTCATGCCATATACATATTCCTTTGACTATGAGATTATGCAACTCCCGAATACCGGAGGAGTACCTTGTGTGCTATCAAACGTCACAACGTAACTGGGTGATTATAAAGATGCTCTACAGGTATCTCCGAAGGTGTTTGTTGGGTTGGCATAGATCGAGATTATGATTTGTCACTCCGAGTATCGGAGAGGTATATCTGGGCCCTCTCGGTAATACACATCATGAGAAGACTTGCAAGCAAAGTGACTAATAAGTTAGTTGCAGGATGATGTATTACGGAACGAGTAAAGAGACTTGCCAATAACGAGATTGAACTAGGTATGAAGATACCGACAATTGAATCTCGGGCAAGTAACATACTGATGACAAAGGGAATAACGTATGTTGTCATAACGGTTCGACCGATAAAGATCTTCGTAGAATATGTAGAAGCCAATATGAGCATCCAGGTTCCGCTATTGGTTATTGACCGGAGAGGTGTCTCAGTCATGTCTACATAGTTCTCGAACCCATAGGGTCCGCACACTTAACGTTCGATGACGATTTAGTATTATATGAGTTATGTGATTTGGTGACTAAATGTTGTTCGGAGTTTCGGATGAGATCATGGACCTGATGAGGAGTCTCGAAATGGTTGAGAGGTAAAGATTGATATATAGGATGATAGTATTCGGACACTGGAAGTGCTCCAGATAGTATTAGGTATTTATCGGAGTACCGGATGGGGTTATCGGAATCCCCGGGGGAAAGATATGGGCAATATGGGCCATAAGAGGGGAGCACACCAGCCTACAAGGGGTGGCGCCCCCCCTTAGGCATGTGGCCGGACTGGAGAAGGAGCAAGGGGGGTTCGGCCCCCCTTCCCTTTCTCCCTCCCCCCTTCCTCTTTCCCTCCGGAAATAAGGAAAGGGGGGTGGCCGAATTGGGGGAGGACCTCAAGTAGGATTCCTCCTACTTGGGGCGCCCCAAGGCTGCTCCCCTCCCCCTCCCACCTATATATACGTGGGGAGGGGGCGCCTAGAACACACGGCAACAACCGTTAGCCGTGTGCGGCGCCACTCTCCACAGTTTACACCCTCGGTCATAGTTTTGCGGTGCTTAGGCGAAGCCCTGCAAGAATCACTTCACCATCACTGTCACCATGTTGTCGTGCTGATGGAACTCATCTACTTCCTCGACACCTTGCTGGATCAAGAAGGCGAGGGACGTCATCATGCTGAATGTGTGCAGAACTCGGAGGTGTCATACGTTCGGTACTTGATCGGTCGGAGCTAGAAGAAGTTCGACTACATCAACTGCGTTGTCAAACGCTTCCTCTTTCGGTCTACGAGGGTACATGGAGACACTCCCCCTCTCGTTGCTATGCATCTCCTAGATAGATATTGCGTGAGCATAGGATTTTTTTTGAAATTGCATGCTATGTTTCCCAACAGGGTGGTTCTAAGAAAGAATCCCAACATGGTTAGTTATGATTGGCATGATAGACATGCTAAAACAAGTGGTATGTGATCTAACTACGATATGACCTTGGTAGTGCTGCCTCCAAAAAGATCATGCACGGGTCCTAATCCGATGAAACGCCGCCAAGATGTCTGAGCTTGGACATTGTGATCCCTCTTGCTCTTCACTTCCTGTGGTAGTTGTAGACCTGGGTCGAGGTGACCTCTTGGGCACAAAACTTGAACACCTACTCGACAACATAGTTTAAGTCACCTCCTTGAATACCTTGTTAGTCCTCACCCCATTGGCCAAGATATCACACATCTTGTTAAGCACGAACGTGGACATGAACGACTGCTATATCATGGAGTTCCCCCTCCCACCCTTCTTCTCCTTCGCCTCCTTGATGTCTGCCTTTTGGGCAACAGCAGCATTAGGCACAGCCAACACAAATGCATAGGCACAAATGGTGGAACCATAGTAGACCCCTTGAAGACATCTGAATTTGGAGGCATCTGCTCCTAGATAATAGGTTGGGAGTCCTCAACATAGGATACCGGGAGTTGGCTCTCGGACAAGGCAATGGCCTGTCATACAAACTTTAGCATCACAAAAGTGAAGAACGAGCACTAAACATGGACACTACGAACAAGCACTAAATATGGACACTACAAACAAGCACTACACATGGACAATAAGCATAGTACACATGCGTCGTCGAGTTCAACACACCACACTATGGTTGTTCTTCAATCTAAAATCATACCATGGAGTTCAACACACTACCACACCATTACATACTTGCAAACTAGCATACTACGCATCAACTAACATGCTACCAATCCATCACCACTAGCCACCAATTCTAGCTGACATGGAAACAACACCAAGCATGCTACTAATCCATCACCTCTAGCTACCACAACATCACATTCTCATAGATCGGCAATGCACAATGCTACAACATGGCCATAGATATAATCCCATCACATGCTCACAGATCTAGCTAGAGCGAGCAGAGGGGAGAGAGCGATCAAACTTACAACCATCGGTGCAGCAGAAAGGCAGCGCAGAATAGGTCAAAGAGGAGAAGGACATGAATCGCTGCCGTCGTGTACCGCCGACCAGAGAAGAAATGACGCTTACCCGCTCATCGGTGTGAATCCACATGGGAGAAAAAGCTCGAAAGGGAGGAATTGGCCGGAGTTTGGGCAATTCGGTGAAGGTGACTATATACAGGAATCAAATCGGTGGAAGGTGACCCCAATTCCTCCCACCACTTTTCAGGAGACGCGCACAAGCTCACGCCATCTTCATGATCACATTAGTTCAGCGCCACGTTCCCCTCCGGTGCATCGCTCGAGTCTGGCTAAGGGGAAACAACCGAATCAGACGTTTCTAGCGTGCATGACTGAGAGGTGCTTTAAGGTTCATGCTATGCAGACCAAACCGTGAATGACCGGGCCTAGATGGGTTGTATACAAACAAACAATATTTTGTTTTTTTGATAACCCATGGCAATCCCAAAAAAGATAACCCAGCGCAAACACCGAATTTACCAAATAAATTTTGGTTCAGTCCTGTTTTTTTCTTTTTTGGCTCGACAAATCAGTTCTCGGTTAATATGCATCCACAAGTGGGACGTAGCTTCAGTGACTTCGTCAAGCCAAGTCTCACCATAACTTAACCTCCTCTATCAGCCATCCATATAAAGATCTGACATACCAGATTGACCCATTTTCTAAACTGAAAATATCAAAGTGTTCAGAAAAAAATAAAAAAAATCCAATAAATCATAAACTTTTCTGGAAAAGTTTCAACCAATTTGGATGTATGTTTTTGTGATTAAATAGCCTTTTGAGCTCAAATAAATAAGAAATGTTTGTTCACAAGTGATACGTCTAAATGGATTGAATTTTTCATAGAATACAAAACGACACATTTATGATTTGTTTTTTTTTCAAATTTTGATGAACAATTAAAAAATTCATTTGGAATATGGATCAATCTGGTACATCAGATATTTAATGGATGACTATAGACGGGGCTAAGAGCATCTCTAGCAGACTCCGTATAATATCGACCCGCAAAATGCGTATACTGTTCGCGAAAAAATGGCTTGGCGGGCCGGCGCAGGCGCCAGCAGATCAGACCGCGCAAAACGGATTACTACCACCGCCCGCATCGGCCCGTAAATCAGTACTTTGCATTTCAATTTCTGGCATGAAAACACATTTCTTTGCTTCTTTATTTTCTTTAAGCACACTGGATATCTCTACTCCTAATGTCTGAGTACGTACGTCGTTCGTTCGTTCGACCTCCCCTCCCTCTCATAAACTGCCCCTTCGATCCACCGGTTTTTCTGCTTAAACCGATGCCCCACCCCGCATGCGAATATAACAAAAAAGCCAGGGAAGAAAAACTGCTCATGGTCATGGAACACACGGGCCGTGCCTGTCCCCTCCTACCTCAAACCCTAGCCACCGCACGTCTCTCCTCTAGCCTCACGTTTGAGCCCCCGATCTAGATGGCGCATGATCGAGGGAGGAGGAGAGGAGGGACAGGAGGATGCACACCGCCGGCCTCTCTGCACTCCAAGTCTCTAACGCCGGCCTCACCAGTCACCACATGCCCGCCGGCCATGGTGGGTCGCGTCCTTGGTGGCATACATCCAGGAAGTCCTAGCGCGGTGAAGGCCCACTCTCCAAAGTCTTGATCCGCTACAAGCCGCGTAGCCCACCATGGCCGCAGTAGAGGAGGCATAGGACTTTCGCCCACTCGAGAAGGTGTCCCTGGTAGGCTACATCCATGCCATCTCCGCCTCGCATCGACGCACTCACCGTCAGCGAGGTCGGTGACGGCAATGACCTCCGATGTTGGGGCCGTCGTCGTCAAGATAGTTCATGCGCCAGTCCACCCATCGCTCTCACCACACGGAAGAAGAAAATGCAAGCACATCTCCCGCCTACTCCCATCCTGACCTGGAACTAACGCGCTATGGTTAGTGTCGTCTCCATCCCCACCCTGCCCCTCGCTACATGGCCACCTTCACCCTCGCCCATGTCATTCATCGATCTCTCCAATCCCGTGGGTACGCTCGCCCCGCCCTAGCCAGCATGGTGGCAACCTACCTGTGAACCCCATCTCCGCCGCCAGTGGCGCTCAGCAAGTTATGCCGGCTAACACTGCCTTGTAGAGATCCTATGTCACTGACGTGGAAAGAAGCATGGGAAATCAAGCTAATAAGCCAAGCCTATTAGTTAATTTGTAGCGCTACATACTACCAAGCTGTTACTTTGTTAACGTTTTCCTGTTGTTATTTGCATCTAGGTTTGTTCTATTATGTTTAATCGAATGTGTTTTCTCTGTACATCAATATAGGTTTCATAGATTGAAATTTCTCTCCTTTTCCTGCTATGTTATCTTGCTATGAGACGGACTTTGCCTTTCTTAATACTACAGCCACCAGATTTTGTTTCGAATGCCCTTGATGTCGTGGTGCAGGAATTGATTGCTACCGCAATGCATAGACAAGGCATGAGCCGTTCCAACCTTTGAGAGTAATCACTGAAGCTGCATGTTCTAAAACATGATTTGGTTTCCATGTATTCAGTGACAGAGAATGAACTGACATGTGTGAAGAATCTTGAATCAAGGGTAATTCGAGCCCACGAACAAATATTCTTTCCTGTCAGTTATCACATATAGAACCCCATGTAAACTTTGCACTATAGGTAATTGTTGCAGAAGATATAGGGAAACATCTTTTGACTTACGGCTGCAGGTTACCCAATACCTTCAGTTTGAACCATATTTCACAAACCCGTCTTATACTAATTGATCCCCTCTCTTTATTGTTGGAATTACAACACCTATCTATTATTTCTTCTCGGTGTATGGATGAGTTGGCCCTAGATGATATTACAACATTTGCTAAGAAGTTGTTGTCTTCCCAACCCACAATGGTTAGCTGGGGAGATTGCATGCTCCTTGATTTCTCTTTAGGTTTCAACTGCTCTTGACGATATAATGTTCACTATTTCACCATTTTTCTTTGTATGGTGTATGGTTCAGATGTGCTAAGTCCTTGGTTTTACTATGTTAGGTTGAGATCTTGACGCAAACGAGTCCAGTCGCCGCACAGGACATTCGTCCTCATAGAGAACTTGACGAGTCCAGTCAAAGTAAGGAGCACCATGACAGGTTTCTCATGCCTGCCACTGCTTGTGTGAGCTAGAGCGCTTCCAGCCGATGAGAAAATTCACCACTTCCATATCCAGCCAGCGAAGGAACAATCACGGCAGGTAAGCCTTTAACTTAACATGCACGTCTTGCCGGATTATAACACTTAATTTGATTTGGTAACCCTTGCCGCTGTGATGGTCAGCGTGAGGTCCCTCTCCTTTTTTCCCGACCGAGGAAGAAGAGAAGAGAAACATAGGAGGAGGAATTCAGAACTGTATTTCATCAATTCAAATTTTCCTTTGTTCACTTACAGGTTTCAGACCAAGTACCTCACCTAGCCGGCACACATGCCCCACTCACACATAATTAACTCACACACACACCCTTGATGCACCATCGAACACCACATATGGAGGAGGTGGCACCAGCGTACAACTAAGGCACGGCGTCAGGCGTGACATGGTTTTGTATTCTGATCGTTTTTTGGATGCAACATTTCTTGGGTAAGTCTATACAGTGTGATACAAATAATTTAAACATGCTCTGAGTGTTGGAACGATTTTTTTATTTTTGCGTTTTTGTTTGTCCTCTATTTATTTTATTTTTATGCTGATATTGCAGGGTTTAAGGACTGCTTCAATATTGTAGGAAAAAGTGTGGAATTGGAAGCATCGGAAGAAACGATAATGAAGGCAAGAACGACTTAGAAAATCTTTTGGTTGTTGTTTACTGTGGTCTTCTTACATAATTTAAGTTTTAGATCCAATGCATAAGCAAAAAATGCTAGCTTCTTAACACCTGTGAGATGATATGCAGGAGAGTATAATTATTTATTTACTGAGGGAAGGAGAGGATATAATTTAGGTATAAGATACGTGTTCATTTTACTTTTACTTCGGCATATGGTTATGCTCCTTTTTTGTAGCCAGATCAAACTCGGCACATATGCACATGCACCGTGCACCTCACTGATGTGAGGATCCATTCCCCTCAATCTCCTCTTAATCTCCAACATCCCCCCCTTCTGATGTTCGTGTACTTGACCAAAAGTGAGTGCTCCGCGGAGCAAAGCTCAACCTAGGTCTTCATCAACGCAAGACGGGGCGGGAGGGAGCGGGGAGTTTTTCAGCCGCATGAATGTGGAAGGCGCTAGACAAATCAGAGATGTATTATGCTTCTGTCGAGGTAATTGATGGGAGAGGCTCTCATGTTTTGTTCTTGATCCTCAATCAAAGCGATTGGTCAGTGTGTTTCTGTACGATGCCCAAATGCCCTTACATGTTTCAACTTTCATTTTTTTAGTCTTAATAGGTGGGTCTCATCTATTTTTGGTTGCAGGTGTTTGAGAGGGTCATCATACACATAAGAGGGGTTCAATATCTTTAACTCACAGACCAGGTTAGCACGCATGGCATGCAGATTCTACTACTTGATGTAGCCTTTCTTATAGATGTAGCCTTTCTTATAGATGGCATGAATTGAGCTGCGCAATGTTCTATTATTACTCTGTTACTCAAAGAGTTGGTATTCCCAAATAGTAAGAACATAGAAGATCTTTAGTGAGTTATTGCACATATTTTGTTCTGAGCTCCTAGAAAATCTTTTGCGGTTTAAGCGCAATCCATATTATAGTTCTTTTATACCAATTAAGTTCACTATTCAACGGAATTCCTTTTCACTGAAATAAGAACCACGTAATGCTTACAATTGATCTGGTCAGCTGGATAACTAAATGAGTTAATACTATGCATAGTATCTTTTGACATATGTAATGTGGGGTAGAAGACCAGTGTCTCTTCCTAGGGATTTCCGGAGGCAACATGCCTCTGATTAACTATTTTGCTTTTGGCTTCCTGCTATTGTGTTTTATGTTGTCTACTACTACTTTTAAGGCTTTTTCACACTGAATTTCAAATGCTAATACTTTTACAACAAGTTGTCTCGGATAATACAACAACCCAGACATCAATGAAGCAAATAACTTGATTAAAATGTACATTCCTGATTACCCATGTCTAGCTATTTTTCGATCTTGACTAACACAAAGGGTGCAATATGTAGGTTCAAGGAGCTCCGACGCTTTCTATGGCCAAAGAAGTCATTCAAGCCAGATTTTCCTTCAAGATAACAATATTGCCTGTCCATTAAACAATACGAGAGAGATAGAGCGTTACTGTCTTACATTTTTCAATATCCCTAGCTTTATTTTCATTGTTATGATAATTGTGGTATTTAAAAAACTAGAATGCCTTGTGCCATGATGTGTGGATTTTGCAACCCATATTATCTCCTATTAGACTGGATGTGATCATAATAATTATTTTTTATCATTGGTTGTCATGAAGTAGAGCTTATTTTGTGGATGGATGCATTTTTTAATGTTTCCAGGCTTTTAGTTTTCCCTTATAGTATTGAGTTGATTCCCGTGAAGGGCGGGGACCCATGTTGGACGTGTAAATGAGGGGAGTGTCATTGACGCGGTACCGGAGACGTCTCATGGAGAGAGGGGAGGGTGTAAAAGTGGTGGATTGCAAATGTTTGGATGTGCTTGATCTAGCGATTGGTATGCACAGTGGCGGAGCTTAGTGAGGGCCATCCTAGGCCATCGTCCCCCAGCCCATGAGATTTTCTTTGACTACCCAATAATAGATGGCCCATATATTAGTGAAAATCGGCCCAAAATCTTGCTCTGGTCGTCCCCTCCCCCCCAGCCCATTGCCCCTCCTAGAATATGGCCCAAGCTCCGCCACTGGGCATGCATGCTTGAACAATAGTTCTTATGTTACCTGAGGACTAATGTAAGATGCAGTGAAACATGGTGGACCTGGCTTCGTGACAGAGCTGGCCGAGAGATATCCGGGGTGATGTTGAGGCCGGCGGCGGAAGAAATGGCCAAATGGGGTTCCTAAGTACGAGTGAGAAGGCCGATCGGTTCCCATGGAGCAATGCAATGTTGCAGCAAAAACTGGATTGGGTTCCATTTTCAGGTGGAGAAGAAGTGATTAAGGCATGTGCACGGTTCATTTGTTCATTCATTTGATCCTTCCTTATTTCACTTAACTTAGATTCATTTACTTTTATACTTATCCATGGTTGATGGATCGGAAAATTTAGTGACACTAATTGCAATGAGGAATATCATATTACCTTAAAACTTAGATATTTTTTCAATAGAACATGATAATGATGAGCCAGTAAGATTTTTTTATTTTTTAAATGCCCGTGGCAACGCACAGGCATTCTACTAGTACATAATTATTCACCAAAACTTTGCTAGAACAGCAAGACAAAAGAAAACAAGAACCACAATTAGGCATTTTAGAAGATATCCAACTTCGATAACTGCTCCCACTAGTTGGACCAACGTCTTCTTCATGCATTCGTTATTGATTTGCGGATTCTTAATCTTGCATTCTTCTTTTTTGGTTCTAAAGAAGTAGATGTTGCTCCCCTTCTAATTTCTTCTCTAATTTCACATGCAGCCGCATCATTAACCTCCATTCTACTAAGGAGTGCACGAACATCTATTAAGTTTCTTTCTATCAATAAATAAATGTATATTCTTCTTTTCAAAACCAAAATAAGCATCCATCTTTCTACACACATGACGATCTCCATAAGCTATCGAAATTGAACCGAATAGGCTGACAACGTCGAATGAAAACAACAACATACCCCGTTGTTTTCACATTTGAAGAATACCCATCGAGGATGTTTCGGCGTGCTAGATGTTAGCCGCAACACTGTCTGCATGCAGTCGTCGCATGGTATGTGCAGTCTGGCCTGGACGGCCTGAAAAAGCCCAACCTGACCTTGCCCGCGGGCTGGGCCTAGATTTCGAGCCCGACGGTCGCGCCTGTCGTTTTCGTTGTTTAAGAAAGAGACCTGGCAGGCTTTTAACATGATGGGACGGACTCATACTTTTTAGGCCTGACAGCCGGGCCAGGCCGGGCTCGGGACTGAGTTTTTTGCATCGGGTTTTGGTAGGCCCGGTCCGAAGCCCGACCCTGCCCGACAGATGGCCATGTATAGTGACAGGTCCCCGCGCCGCTACAAATGATCCCAAACCCACCCCCTTGGGTCGCCTCTCCCTGTCCCGCCCCCGCACGCCACACGCGCCCGCACATCCTCTTCTCCCCTCGCCCCGCCGCGACCCAAACCCTAGGGCTCCATACAGCCCCAGGCGCCAAATCCACAACTTATACGCAGATTCCCCCTGATAATCTACCCCCCCCCCCCCCCCCCCCCCCCCCCCCCCCCCCCCCCCCCCCCCCCCCCCCCGCCCCAAGCTGTGCCATCCTCTCTTCTATTTTTTTCCGAGATTTTATTTGGGAATATCTTTGGTTTTTTGTTTCTTTGTTTCAGGAGTGAGTGGCCTCGGAGGATTCGGCCGGCTGGTGCGTGCAATCCGCTCTCTCTAACTCGCTTGCTTGCGATTTTTGGTACGACTTTTATGGTTCGATCTGACAGCATCTTCTTTACAGGGCTAGGGTTTTGGCATCTCCGTCAAGGGTGTTCCGTTCCGTGTCCCGCGCCAGGATTTTCAGGTAACCCTACTTAGATGTCCTACTATATTCTTCGTGGCTAGCTTGCTTCCTTTTTGTTTGTGTCTGCGCCTTTCTCCGAAGGACAGGGAGTTAGGGTGGTCAGGTGTTGAAGCTTGAGCATGCTGCTATTATATCTTGTGGTTGCTATTGATTAATCTGGCCGTCCTGTTAACTCGTAGATTTAAATCGATGCATTAGGCCACCTAACACCACTTGACATCTTTTATCAGATATACAGTTCTAGTCCAGAAAAGAAATCCATTGAGATCTAGTGATGGCGACTTTAGTTTTTATTTGTTTCTTTGTTGGCAGTTATCATGTCATCATTCCCTGTGCTGAAGAATCGACCCATCGATCAATGGAAAGTTACTGAGTTGAAGGATGAACTTCGAAAGAGGAGGCTCCCTGTAAAAGGTCTGAAAGAAGAACTTGTGAGGCGTCTCTTTGAATCTATTCAGAGTGAAGAGGCATCTGACGAATCTGCTGAAGACGTCGGAGCCAATGAAGGCGCACCCATTGGTAAAGATGCGAAAGATGTGGGGGCGAATGGACCGTCTGATCAAGCACCTGAAGAACATACTGCTAGTCAGAAAACTGCAGTTTCTGCTACAGAAGTTGGTCAGGAAACTAGGGTTCATGCAACTCAGGAAACTGCAGTTCCTCTCCCAGAAGTTACTCAGGAAATTATGGCTTCGTCTGTGGAACAGTCCCCCGGGGATAATGTAGTGGCAAACCATGAATCCCTGTCAAAAGAAGCCCCAACAGAAAAAGGAGATCAGCCAGAAGCAGTTGCTGGAGAAAATTCTACAGTACAAGCAGGGCACCAGCACTCTGAAAGCAATAAGATGCACATTGAGGAGACACCAGAGGTTGTCACCAATGGAACAACTGTTGTCGCTGATGTGACCAGTGCTGATCTCAAGTCGGACTTGATCTCTTCTGAAGCCAAGTCAGATACTGCTGAAGCTAGCAAAACTGATAAACATGACACATTACCAAAACCTGTGGATGCCCAAATACCAGATGCTGATCCTATGGAAACTGATGTTGCAGCTGCATCAATGAACAATGATGGGGAGAGGTTTGTTCCTGAGAATGATTTGGGCGACAATACATGGATCGATAATGAAGTGTGCAGTTCTAACCTCATGAATGAGGATCACAAGCCCATTGTATCAAAATCAAATAATCAGGTACCTGAGGTTTGCCCAGATCTAGGGTCTCCAATTAAGTGTGAGTCAATTTCTAGTGATGATATATCAAATACCAAAAAGAATATAAAGGATAACTTGAATGCTAATAATTTTGATTTAGAACTAGAGGTTAAGCCAGATATGGTCAAACCATCATCTGGCATTACTTCCTTAGGTGGAGAATTGCAGCCATTGGATGATGACAAAGAGTTGGTCAAGAACCAGTTCTCTTTGGAAGACACAGATTCCACTGCCAACGTGGATGAAGTTGGCTCTCCAGAGAAACTAAATTTAGACAGGAGTTCAGGTGATGAGTCAATGGAGGATGATGTTATGGAGATTAAGCAACTTGATTTCAGTGTTAAATATGATGATCTCAGAGGAAAGACTGAGCCTAACTCAGAATACGTGAAAGAGGTGTCTCTTCCTGATTCTGTTGTCAAGAGCTCCTCTGCTGATACAAAGGAAGTTATAGCTGAAGAAAATCCATCAGCTTCAACTGAAAAGAGAAAATTTCAAGGTCTATATCTTTCTCTCCTGCCCTTTCACTTTCTAGTTTCATTTATTACAACCGTTGGCTCCCGGAGTAAATTCCATCTTGAATGATGAGTCAGATTATCTTTGTAGTTCTGATTGCTTGCAAACATCGCACCAAAGAAACTAAAAAATGTACCGCATTGGGTGTGTTTTTGTGAGACAAGAAAGTTTGTGTAGGCACATTTATTTTTGTTGACTTTATGTTTGTTGTTACTGTGTATTGGATATGTTTCACAAAGAGGTCATTCTCTGAAGTTTTTTTGTGTTAGTACGTTTGTTTCACATAAAATAAATTTTGCTAGTGGCTTGTGAGTGCAAGTTAGTTTAGCTGAGGAAGGCGCAGATGCTCTGTACTCTAGTATTATTGTTAGCTGCTAAGTATGAACTGAAACCCTTAGATTTTTAGATAGTCTGGTGACGTTCTATTGCTCACAAGTTGTCTAATGCTACTTAATGGGGATTTGTTTAATACTCCCTCCGTCCCAAAATTCTTGTCTTATATTTGTCTAAATACGGATGTATCTAGTTACGTTTCAGTGTTAGATACATCCATATCTAGACAAATCTAAGACAAGAATTTTGGGACGGAGGGAGTATGTCATTAATATTTGGATACAGAATTAGAATGCTAGTGAAGTAATGAGCATAAGATCTTTTGGTCATTCTGCAGTTAAATTGATAGTGTTCCTGAGTTTTGTATTAATTGCCTGTTGAACACACACAGCTCAAGAAACTGTTGCAAACACTGAGCCAATCAAACGTCAGCGTCGATGGGCTGCAGATAGTGGCAATGTTCCAGAAAGACAACCATTGAGTCAAAGTGGTTCTGATGCTCGTAAGGATATTCTCCAGCCTGCCTTAAAACGTTCTCTTGGCAGGTCTGATTCAACAGCAAGTGGAGATTCTCCAAAGGAGAGGATTGGTGAGTCCTTATTTGTTTACGTGTCCTTTCATTACCAAGTCTTTATACTTGATCAGTTCATTGTTTTCTTTTGGTAGCTAATTGTTTTTCTTTGTTTTGGTCTTGCAGTGCCACCATCTCAGAAATCTGCAACAACTTCCTTGAGAATCGACCGGTTTGTACGCCCATTTACCCTGAGAGCTGTGCAAGAGCTTCTTGGTAAAACTGGATCTGTTTGTAGCTTCTGGATGGATCATATCAAGACCCACTGCTATGTTACAGTATGTTCTATTTGTTAATCACAACTTAGTGTGTTCTTGTCTTTTATTTCCTTCTATCATCTTTGAAGCAGCATATATTATTTTCTGACTTAAGCTTCGTTTTTGCTAAGGATTGTTTTTTGTAAGGTCCAATACAGCAGACTTGCAGCCTTTCTTATGTAACCAAACTAAAAACCTATGGACCTATATTTTCTAAATGCGGTTTCATCATGCTTATAGTGAAATCATTTTGACATTTTATATTTCTCAAGTGGACTTGATAGTCGGCAAAGCCTGATAACTGATGCTACTTTCTACTAATGACTTGTGGACTAGTTGGATTTTAGTTTGGAGTGGATGTAGTTCTTAAAGAATGTATCAGTTGTAGATCATTCTTAGCTGAAAAGCATTCATTGTGATGATGCTGGTTGTTGTAAATATTTGTTCGCTTATTTTGCCTCCATGTCTTATTTGCAGTTCTCCTCGGTGGAGGAAGCTACAGCTACTCGTGATGCTGTCTACAACCTGCAGTGGCCCCCGAACAATGGCAATTATCTGTTAGCTGAATTTGTTGATCCCCAGGAAGTGAAACTCAAGCTTGAACCCCCTCCCCCTCCCCCAGCAGCAACAGCAGCGGCGGTTCCTATTAGCCCAGCCACTACACCAAGGGAGGCTCCTTTTCAGCAAGGTCAGGCAAATCAAAGTGTGCCTCGCCAAGCTGCTGCTACACCAAGGGAGCAATTGCCGCCTCCACCACCCCTTGTGAAGCCTCCTACATCTGATCCAAGGGAGAAGCTCCCACCCACCCCAAAGAAGGCAGAACCTCCTGTGGTGACACTTGATGATCTCTTCAGAAAGACACAATCCTCTCCAAGGATTTACTATCTGCCTTTATCAGATGAGGAGGTGTCAGCCAAGCTTGCTGCACAGGGCAAAGCAAATTAGTCAGTGGCCTCGTGCTTTTGTTTCGCGGTATGTAGAAGCAGCAGCATGTATTTTCTGGAAAGACTGGTTTTATCTCCTTTAAGATTGTATAATGTTGTCTGCTTTTTTCTTAAAAAAGATTGTATGTCCTCTGACCCGAGTTGTTTCGGAGTACTGAGATACTGGTTTTAGTTAGAACATCCTGGTAACTTTACTGGTTTAGTAGTGAATAAACATTCAGGAGAATGCTTATTCGTGTTACATTTGCGTTCTGCCTCGATGTGCTTGGGTGCTGCTGGCCCTCTTTATAAGAATCAAAGTTTCTCCCTTGAGTTTGATTGAAAAAACGAAAATGCGAGAAAAATTGCAATCCCTGCCGCGTAATAGTGTACTTATACTCGCCTTCATCGACGTTGTTTTTTGACTACGAAGTTTCCAAACGGTTCTTGAAAAATGAAGTTCATGCAAGCCAAGCTAAGCACAAAAGGTTTTTTCTTTACTATGCAGGACACGAAAATGTGATGTTAGCGTTATTCACACCAAATGAGACGTTGCCTGAATTTGTGCAGCCAGAAATTGATAAAATGTTGCTTGTGCAGCCAGAAATTGATAAAATGTTGCAGCGTTTTTTTTTGTCGACGTGCAAACAAAGATGTGCCCTTTTGTCAAAATTTTCTAAAATTTACGACCAGCGAAGGTTACAACCACCGTCTGAACTCACAAGTGAACTGCGCAAAAATCTGAATCCAAATAATATAACAAAACTGTCCCGGGTACCATCGCTAAAACAACTGGTGGTGGTATCCTCAAAATCGATGGCCAGTTTAGCCCTTGTGTTGAAGCTCATGACGGCGCTTTGTTCCCCATAAAGGCATTTTTATTAATTTAAAATTGTGCATCAAGCGGATACAAAGCATGACGAGCAACATCCGGCTTGGTAGATCGATTCGGAGATTATGCTATCATCTATGTTGGATAAGAAACTCCATGTCACCCGCTCCAACCACATATATACCGTCTTGAACAGTGAATTAGTACTCCGTTTGGTGTAGCGTAGACCATGTATGAAGCGAGTACATATAGCGGAAGATAACTTGTAAAGGAGAGGAAATTTTGCCCTAAAAAACCAAATCATTTCTACATAGCCAGAGCATACATAATAAGGCATGCGCTTCCACCCATATTAACGATTGGATCCTATTTGGTACCATCCAACCAATAACCAAAAATATTGGCAGCATTTATGGGTGGATACAAAGTAGACGCTATTTGAATGTCTGACCATGTAGAACGCGCAAATTTACATTGGAAAAAGAGGTGTTTGATTGTCTTATCATGAGTATGAAAGCTGGACTTGTTGCTTCATTGCCAACTGCGACATGCGAGGTTATCTTTGATTAGCACAACTCCCTTTTCGAAGATACCAAATGAATATTTTAACTTTTAATGGAATATTTGACATCTAAATTTTCTTGTTATTATTCAATGAGACTTGTGAATACGTGAGCGCACGGTACATTAGAGTCGTCTGAGGACCCAGATGTAGTGAGGTTTCAGTGAAACACATCTCATCCTCGTATCAGATTAATCAATTTCAATCTAGATAATAATTTTTGCCATGACATAACACGAAGGCCAATCAAATCCCGCCCGAAAGAAATATTCAACGGGCATGAACCGAGCACCATTTACAAATGATCACGCTTTGTAGAGGAGCTAACGGTGTTAGCAAAAGGAGTCTAAACGAATTGAGCAGCATGACCTTCCTTCAATGGGTGCCGCAACTAGCTATTAGTTGCAAACGGTGAGCATATCAATTGACATTCTCAAGAAAAAACGAGCTTGCAAATCATTGAACTCTCCCATCATACTTGTTTTAGATAATACAATACATAACTCAATAGTTATACCTCTTTAAGCGCCACCACCTTTTTTTAGAAACACGCATGAGCTGCGTGTTGTTTCATTAACAAGGAGAAAATAGTACAAGATCAAATTTTACAGGGAGACACACTCACCCCACCACCCCACGAGTATTTATACTGTCTACATTTCGGTCTCGCCCACCAGACGACCACCCCTAGCCCTATGATCCCAAGCTAGTTTCTACATCCTCCATTTGGCTGTGATCTTAGCAACCAACACTGCCTCCACGGAAAATACGTTGTCGAAAGTCCGACTGCGCTCCTTCCATGTATAGAACATCACCATGTTGATTATTGCGTTCTTTCCGGACCTATGTTTTGATGTAGGGTGGAATCCTAGTTGATAATCTTTTCACACTTGGAGGGAGGGACATCAACAAGAACAACAAGAGGAATCTCAAACAAAACCAAGTCACACATCCACTAGAATAGCACAAATGAGATCCACAAGCATAACATGAACAATCAAGGAAAAATAACACAAGGGTAAAGTTCTTCCCACTCCAAAGGAGGTGAGGTCTTGATGATCTAGAGAGACCCTTCTCCCTTAGGAGGTCTTGATGATCCTATGATGGGGATCCTTCTCCCTTGAGAGGTCTTGATTCCCCAAGAAGGAGGTACAAGGAGCAAATATCTCTCTAATATCTCATATACTTTGCTAACCTAGCCAGGAGGAGGGGATGCCATATTTATAGTCTTGGGCAAATAAGAGAGGAGGAGAGGGTACATGGGCTTCTGACCCGGTTAGGTATGCGTAGCTCCTGGATGTCTGGGGCCTCGCGGGGCGTCGAATGTCCGTGATCGGGGCCGGATGTCTAGCCTGGGCGCTGGTCGCAGTACTGGTGTCCGGGAGCCAGATTTCCAGGGCTCGGCTGGATGTCCGGACCTGTCGGGCTGGATGTCCGGGGCAGGGACGGATGTCGACTCCTGGAGTTCTGCCAGCGATGTTCTGCTGTTGTTGTGTTCATGTAACAACAGCCTGAGATCGACGCTTGAACCTCACCTCCATGTTGTCAAGGAAAAAAGCGGTGGGCTCCTAGGCTTAAGCGGTGGCGACTTCCAGCGATGACTTCCAGTGACTTCCGGTGATTGGCGTGATGCCGTCCTCTCCCTCTTCCTTCTTCCTGCGATCTCCTTCCTTTGTCCCTTGTTTTCTTCTTTCCTTTTTCTCCGATGCTGCTTGCTGCATCGTGCTCCTACATCGCACTTGGCGGCGCTACACCGATCCCCTTCTTCCTCTGTTCTCCGCCCTCCTCCTTGTTTTCTTTTGGATCTTCCACTCTCCGTCCCAGTCTCTGCTCTGATCTACCTCCCTGGCTCATCTTCCTAGCCATCCGTTGTTGTTCATCCTCTTCCGCTGCTATTCCATTGATACGTCTCCAACGTATCTATAATTTTTGATTACTCCATGCTATATTATCTACTGTTTTGGACATTATTGGGCTTTATTATCCACTTTTATATTATTTTTGGGACTAACCTATTAATCGGAGGCCCAACCCAGAATTGTTGTTTGTTTGCCTATTTTAGGGTTTCGAAGAAAAGGAATATCAAACGGAGTCCAAACGGAATGAAACCTTCGGGAACGTGATTTTCTCATCGAACATGATCTAGGAGACTTGGAACCTACGTCAAGAAACAAAGGAGGAAGCCACGAGGTAGGGGGGCGCGCCTACCCCCCAGGCGCGCCCTCCACCCTCGTAGGCCCCCTGTTGCTCCACCGACGTACTCCTTCCTCCTATATATACCTACGTACCCCCAAACGATCAGATACAGAGCCAAAACCCTAATTCCACCGCCGCAACTTTCTGTATCCACGAGATCCCATCTTGGGGCCTGTTCCGGAGCTCCGCCGGTGGGGGCATCCATCACGGAGGGCTTCTACATCAACACCATAGCCTCTCCGATGAAGTGTGAGTAGTTTACCTCAGACCTTCGGGTCCATAATTATTAGCTAGATGGCTTCTTCTCTCTTTTTGGATCTCAATACAATGTTCTCCCCCTCTCTTGTGGAGATCTATTCGATATAATCTTCTTTTTGCGATGTGTTTGTTGAGACCGATGAATTGTGGGTTTATGATCAAGATTATCTATGAACAATATTTGAATCTTCTCTGATGTAATGCCCTCGATGCGGCTATATCTCCCACGTGTCGAAGCACGACTTAGAGGCATAACCGCATTGAAAGCAATGTCGCAAGTGAGGTAATCTTCACACAACCCATGTAATACATAAGGGAAAGAGATACATAGTTGGCTTACAATCGCCACTTCACACAATTACAAGAATAAAGCATTACATCAACCAAATACAATCAAGGTCCGACTACGGAACCAAAATAAAAGAAGAACCCCAAATGCGACAAAGGTCCCCGATCGACCCCAACTGGGCTCCACTACTGATCAACTAGAACGAAACAACACAAAGGACAAGATCTTCATCGAACTCCTTCTGAGCTTGGTTGCGTCATCTGCACGGTCTCATCGGCACCTGCAAACTAGTTTTGGAAGTATCTGTGAGCCACGGGGACTCAGCAATCTCGCACCCTCGCGATCAAGACTATTTAAGCTTATGGGTAAGGTAAAGGTATGAGGTGGAGCTGCAGCAAGCGACTAGCATATATGGTGGCTAACCTATTCGTAAAAGAGAGCGAGAAGAGAAGGCAAAAGCACGGTCGAACAACTATGATCAAGAAGTGATCCTAGAACAACCTACGTCAAGCATAACTCCAACACCGTGTTCACTTCCCGGACTCCGCCGGAAAGAGACCATCACGGTAACACACGCTGTTGATTCATTTTAGTTAAGTTAAGGTTCAAGTTATCTACAACCGGACATTAACAAATTCCCATCTGCCCATAACCGCGGGCAAGGCTTTCGAAAGTTCAAATCCCTGCAGGGGAGTCCCAACTTAGCCCATCACAAGCTCTCACGGTCAACGAAGGAATAGACCTTCTCCCGAGACGTTCCGATCAGACTCGGTATCCCAGTTCTACAAGACACTTCGACAGGTTAAAACAAATCCAGCAACACCGCCCGAATGTGCCGACAAATCCCGATAGGAGCTGCACATATCTCGTTCTCAGGGCACACTCAGATGAGACATCGTACGAGTAAAACCAACCCTCAAGTTACCCTGAGGTGGCCCCGCAGTCTACTCGGTCAGACCAACACTCAGAGGAGCACTGGCCCGGGGGGGGGGGGGGTTAGAATAAAGATGACCCTTGAGTCTGCAGAACCCAAGGGAAGGTGGTAGGTTGTTAGTGCAAATGGTAAAACCAAGGTTGGGCATTGCTGGAGGAGTTTTATTCAAGGCGAACTGTCAAGGGATTCCCATTATTACCCAACCGCGTAAGGAACGCAAAATCTGGGAACATAACACCGATATGACGGAAACTAGGGCGGCAAGAGTGGAACAAAACACCAGGCATAAGGCCGAGCCTTCCAAACTTTACCAAGTATATAGATGCATTAATTTAATAAGAGATATTGTGATATCCCAACAAGTAAACATGCTCCAATAAGGAACAACATCTCCATGTTCCAACATGGAACAAACTTCAATCTTCACCTGCAACTAACAACGCTATAAGAGGGGCTGAGCAAAGCGGTAACATAGCCAAACAACGGTTTGCTAGGACAAGGTGGGTTAGAGGCTTGGTTCAACAATATAGGAGGCATGATAAGCAAGTGGTCGGTATCGCAGCATAGGCATAGCAAAAGAGCGAGCAACTAAGCAAGCAAAGATAGAAGTGATTTTGAGGGTATGATCATCTTGCCTGAAATCCCGCAAGGAAGAAGAACGAGTCCATGAAGGAGACAAACGGGCGTAGGCGAACGAGTCCTCACAAACGCGACGTTATCGGAACCAACCCGAAGAAGCAACACCGGAAAGAAGCAAACAACATGGTAAACAACCATCACATAAACATGGCATGATGCACAATCAAGTATGATGCATGTCCGGTTTAATGAAGCATGGCAAGGTAAAGTGCACAAACAATCCTACAAATTAAGTGGAGCTCAATATGCAACGAGTTGCATATTGACGGAGTACCACATCAATTATTTAGTTCGATCTCGTTTATGTACCCAACAATATTAAATGTTATTAAACATGGCAAGAGGGTGAAGCAAAGAAAACTATCTATCTAGTCAAGTTTAAATGAGGCCGGAAACAACAAACAACAAGTCCGGAAGCTCCTCATGTGCATATTTTAAGGTTTGGTAATGTTCTGCCCTAAACCATGTTTTAGAGTTGTTAAACATGCAAGATGAGTGCATCATGTTAAACTAGGCATTTTTCCACCCCATTTACATATAAAGATTATTTAATTCGGAGCTACGGTTATTTAGTTATGAATTAAAGCATTTAAGCATGACATAGGAGCAAATTTAAACAAACAGCCTTTTAAACATTTTGAACATGGATGAAAGTTGGATATTATGAATCTAGACAAAATTCTAAGCAAGTTTCATATATAAAACATTTTAATCCGATGCACAGTTGTGAAGTTATTAAATGCATGAAGAATAGGGACTTTTCTGCAAAACGGGTAGTACTCAGGAAATTAGCTAAAACGTTATGCGAAAAAAAAATACATCTCGGGCCGAATCTAGCCGGGCCAACCGGAGCAGAGGCGATGGGGGTCTCACCATGGGCCATAGCCTAGATCTGGAGAGGAGGAGGCCCAATCGCTGGATCCACATGCGTTGGAGCTGGGCCAGGCCCAGATTGAGCTCAAGGAGGAGGCGCTGGGCCACGCGACTTGCGGCCACATGCATAGGAGGAACGACACGACGGCGACCGACGGATTCCGGCGAGGGGACGGCGGCAGGCGGCGGGAATGGGCCCGGCTGACGACGGGAATGGGTGGATCCGGCCCCTGGGCACCGGATCTGACCGGATGTGGGCAAGGACGGCGAGGGCGGCACATATCCGGGCGAAGAAACGGCGGGGGTCGCGAGCTCCGGCGAACTCCATGCGGTGGCGTGACGAAACTCGAGGATCCGCGCGACACGGGAAGAGAGAGAGCTCTGTGAGAGAGAGATGAAGAAGGAGGGGCAGGGGAGGGAGAGAGACAGGGCGCTCGGGGTCCTCAACTCCGGCGAGAGGTCAGGCGGTGGCGCAGGGAGCTCGGGATCGAGCTCTCCCGATCCAGCTCAAGCGAGGCGACGGGGCACAACGATCGGGCTTGGGGCGGCCCATGATGGGCTCCCCATGGGCCTGCAGGGCCGCGCGGTGGAGGGGAGACCCAGGGGCGACGTGGCCTCATCTGGTTGGGCAGGGCGGCGACGCTGCCCACTGGGGTGGCGCCATGTGGCAACGGCGAGGTGGCGGCGCTGGAGGAGGCCAAGTGGCAGCGGCGGAGCAGATCTGACGGCGACAAGTGGCGGGTGGAGGCTGGGGCTGCGCGGAAAATGAGGAGGAGAGTGGAAGAATGTCCAGATTTGGAAGGGCGGTTCCCTTTTATAGCAAAAATGGCTAGGGTTGGGGTTCTAGGGGGTTTTCAGAGCGTTTCAGAGCCTCCGATCGCGATCTGACGGTCCGGAACGGAGGGGGGTTTAGGTGGGCTGCAGGTGGGTTGTGAAAAGAGGTTGGGCTGAGATGAGAGGAGAGGAGTGCAGCCCGGCAACTGTTTCCGGAGACCAAAAACGTCCGACGTTAGACCGACTATAATGTCGCTATAGTTAATCGTTGGGGCGTCAAACAAACTCCGAATGTGATGAAACTTGACAGGCGGTCTATCTACACTATAATAAAACCACACGCCAACTTTCATCCCATTCCGAGAACATTTTCCAGCCACTTATAAAATACTATTTCGGACATGCCGCGGGCGCGTGCAAGTGTGTCTGGGCTTAGAACGGACAACGGACGGAACTGGGAGACCCGGACTAATGCAAGTTTTGAAAACATGATGATGCAATGCAAATGATGACATGACAAGATGCAACACGAAAGCAACTGACATGACAACGACAACGAATAACTGGAAGACACCTGGCACATCAGTCTCGGGGCGTTACATCTGAATTCTTTTATGTATGATTGGTTACCTTTGCAAGTCTCTTCGAATTATCAGTTTGGTTTGGCCTACTAGATTGATGTTTCTTGCAATGGGAGAAGTGCTTAGCTTTGGGTTCAATCTTGCGGTGTCCTTTCCCAGTGACAGTAGGGGAAGCAAGGCACGTATTGTATTGTTGCCATCGAGGATAACAAGATGGGGTTTTTTATCATATTGCATGAATTTATCCCTCTACATCATGTCATCTTGCTTAAGGCGTTAATCTGTTTTCATGAACTTAATCCTCTAGATGCATGCTGGATAGTGGTCGATGAGTGGAGTAATAGTAGTAGATGCAGGCAGGAGTCGGTCTACTTGTCTCGGACGTGATGCCTATATACATGATCATACCTAGATATTCTCATAACTATGCTCAATTCCGTCAATTGCTCAACAGTAATTCGTTCACCCACCGTAAAATACTTATGCTCTTGAGAGAAGCCACTAGTGAAACCTATGGCCCCCGGGTCTATCTTCATCATATTAATCTTCCAATACTTAGTTATTTCCTTTGCTTTTATTTTACTTTGCATCTTTATCATAAAAATACCAAAAATATTATCTTATCATATCTATCATATCTCACTCTCGTAAGTGTCCGTGAAGGGATTGACAACCCCTTATCGCGTTGGTTGCGAGGAGTTATTTGTTTTGTGTAGGTACGAGGGACTCGCGCGTAGCCTCCTACTGGATTGATACCTTGGTTCTCAAAAACTGAGGGAAATACTTACGCTACTTTGCTACACCACCCTTTCCTCTTCAAGGGAAAACCAACGCAAGTGCTCAAGAGGTAGCAAGAAGGATTTCTGGCGCCGTTGAGTCTACGCAAAAGTCAACATACCAAGTACCCATCACAACCCTTATCTCCCGCATTACATTATTTGCCATTTGCCTCTCCCCCACTTCACCCTTGCCATTTTATTCGCCTTCTCTTTTCTTCTCACCTTTCTTCCGCCATGTCGGAATCAAAAAGGGTGGGGGTGGGGGGGGGGTTCTCTCCCGAGTTTTAGTACTTTGGACAATCCTTCTATTCTCGCTAAACTCATAAATAAAGATGCTATGGAAAGTCCTACCGGGGTTATCAATGAGAATCTTGATATTTTGATGAAGATGACTCCAGAATTTTTCGTTACTTGATGAATCTTTGAAAGATGCTTGGGATAGACTATTAAGAATCAGGGCTAGCTATGTGCCTCAATACCAAATCAAAGTTTACTTGAAAAGCTTTTATGTTGCCCTACCTTCTTCTTTTAAGCATGTCTTAGATTCTATATTTGAAAAAGGTTTTCTTGAAGGGGATTCCATAGACACTGATGAAAAAATGAAAACCATATTTGGGCACCCCATGAATGAGAAAGCTGAATCTACATCTCTTTTGCTCTCTTACCAAAACGAATCTATCAAAGAGATGAAGGCTAGCCTAGATACAAATTTCTGTAAAATACTTAATCTTTCCTCTACCATTAATAGCCATGTGCTTTATCAAAATAGAAATATTAATTCCATAGATAGCAAGTTTGCTCTTTTCTTTCCTAAGACCAAAGATGGCAATACCTAGTTCCATCCTTGCTTTTTATGCCTAGCTAGGGGCGTTAAACGATAGCGCTTGTTGGGAGGCAACCCAATTTTATTTTTATTCCTTGATTTTTGCTCCTGTTTAGTAATAAATAATTTACCTAGCCTATGTTTTGGTTGTGTTTTTGTGTGTGTTTAATTAGTGTTTGTGTCAAGTAGAACCGTTGGGAAGACTTGGGGAAAGTCTTGTTATCTTGCTGTAAAAAACAGAAACTTTAGCGCTCACGAGAACTGCTGCCATTTTTATTTGGAAAGTGCTATTTAGTTAATTCTTTTTGAAGATGATTAATAGATAAATTCCTCACGTTCAGCAGTTTATTATAGAATTTTTGGGGTTCCAGATCTTGCGCTAGCTACAGATTACTACAGACTGTTCTGTTTTTGACAGATTCTGTTTTTCGTGTGTTGTTTGCTTATTTTGATGAATCTATGGCTAGTAAAATAGTTTATAAACCATAGAGAAGTTGGAATACAGTAGGTTTAACACCAATATAAATAAAGAATGAGTTCATTACAGTACCTTGAAGTGGTGTTTTGTTTTCTTTCGCTAACGGAACTCACGAGATTTTCTACTTTAAGTTTTGTGTTGTGAAGTTTTCAAGTTTTGGGCAAAATTTGATGGATTATGGAACAAGGAGTTGCAAGAGCCTAAGCTTGGGGATGCCCATGGCACCCCAAGATAATCTAAGGACACCTAAAAGCCAAAGCTTGGGGATGCCCCGGAAGGCATCCCCTCTTTCGTCTACTTCTATCGGTAACTTTACTTGGAGCTATATTTTTATTCACCACATGATATGTGTTTTGCTTGGAGCGTCTTGTATGATTTGAGTCTTTGATTTTTAGTTTACCACAATCATCCCTGCTGTACACACCTTTTGAGAGAGTCATACATGATTTGGAATTTGTTAGAATACTCTATGTGCTTCACTTATATCTTTTGAGTTATATAGTTTTGCTCTAGTACTTCACTTATATCTTTTAGAGCACGGTGGTGGATTTGTTTTATAGAAACTATTGATCTCTCATGCTCCACTTATATTATTTTGAGAGTCTTATATAGCATGGTAATTTGCTTAAATAATCATAATATGCTAGGTATTCAAGATTAGTAATTTTTTTCTTATGAGTGTTTTGAATACTAAGAGAAGTTTGATGCTTGATGATTGTTTTGAGATATGGAGGTTGAGGGAGTCCTGGATTAGGGGGTCTCCGGACAGCCGGACTGTTAGACTATGAAGATACAAGATTGAAGACTTCGTCTCGTGTCCGGATGGGACTCTACTTGGCGTGGAAGGCAAGCTAGGCAATATGTATATGGATATCTCCTCCTTTGTAACCGACCTTGTGTAACCCTAACCCTCTCCGGTGTCTATAAACCGAAGGGTTTTAGTCCGTAGGACAACAACAATCATACCATAGGCTAGCTTCTAGGGTTTAGCCTCTCTGATCTTGTGGTAGATCTACTCTTGTACTACCCATATCATCAATATTAATCAAGCAGGACGTAGGGTTTTACCTCCATCAAGAGGGCCCGAACCTGGGTAAAACTTCGTGTCCCCTGCCTCCTGTTACCATCCGGCCTAGACGCACAGTTCGGGACCTCCTACCCGAGATCCGCCGGTTTTGACACCGACATTGGTGCTTTCATTGAGAGTTCCTCTGTGTCGTCGCCGTTAGGCTTGATGGCTCCTACTATCATTGATGGCTCCTACTATCATCGTCTCCCCGGATAGATCTTCGTATTCGGTGGCTTTGCACTGCGGGCTAATTCGCTTGGCCATCTGGAGCAGATTGAAAGCTATGCCCCTGGCCATCAGGTCAGGTTTGGAAGTTTGAACTACACGGCCGACATCCGCGGAGACTTGATCTTCGACGGATTCGAGCCACAGCCGGGCGCACCACACTGTCGCGATGGGTATGACCTAGCTCTGCCGCCGAACAGTACCCCAGAGGCCGCGCCCGCATCAGCTCCGACCCTTAGTTCGGAGCCAACTGCGCCAATCGAGGACGGGTGGTTAGACACCGCCTCAGGGGTCGCAGTCTCAACGGCGATCGAGCCGAACACCTGCCTAACCCTCTGCGCAGCCCGTGACTCCAAGGTGCCGGACTCTTTTCCGGACTCCGAACCATCCGCGCCCCTGCCAATCGAATCCGATTGGGCGCCGATCATGGAATTCACCACCGCGAATATCTTTCAGCACTCGCCCTTCGGCGACATTCTGAATTCACTAAAGTCTCTCTCTTTGTCAGGAGAGCCCTGGCCGGATTATGGCCAACAGGATTGGGATACGGACGACAAAGAAATTCGACGCCCACCCACCACCCACTTAATAGCCACTATCGATGACTCAACCGACATGCTCGACTTCGACTCCGAAGACATCGACGGTATGGACGACGATGCGGGAGGCGAAGAGGAACCACCGCCCACAGGGCGCTGGACGTCCACCTCATCATATGACGTATACATGGTGGACACACCAAAAGAAGACGACGATGAGGAACGGAAGGACGCACTGAAGGCTTGTTCCCTCGAGAAGCAGTCAAAGCGGCGACGCAAGCGCCGCCCCAAACTCCGCCTCGGCAGAAACAACGATCATACAGACCCAGCGTTGGAGCAGGGCGAAACACTGCTGGACCACGGCAATACGGAGAATCAAACCGAACAAACCAATTCTATCAAAGATAATAGTCCGGACCACATAACGCCGGACAGGCACCCGGAGCAGCAGAACGCCCGTCAAAGGCTTGTTGCCACCGCGAGGAGCCTGAAAAAGCAGAAGCAAAGGCTCAAGGCTGCACAAAACACACTCCAAATCAGATGGAGCAAAGTACTCAACACAGCAGTGAAGTACGATGGCAATCGCCCCACCAAGAGCTACCCAAAGCAGAAGCTGCTACCTGAATTTGATGAGGAGGCCTTAGACCCCCCACAACCAAAAATTAAAACAACCATCTGGCCGGATAGACGACCTCACGGCCAACATAAAGCGGCAAGCAACGCCACACATAAGCCAATACGCGGTCTACGCGAGGGATCACATCAAAAGGACGGCGAAACCAGATCCATCTATGGACCACGCAAGTGTGCTCCAGCATACGATGCAACACAACAAACACCCGAACAACGCGGTACACCCAGATATAGGGGTGCCGCACACCCCCTATGTTTAACCGATGAGGTGCTGGACCATGAATTTCCAGAGGGATTCAAACCCGTAAACATAGAGGCATACGACGGAACAACAGACCCTGGGGTCTGGATTGAGGACTATATCCTCCATATCCACATGGCTCGAGGAGATGATCTCCACGCCATCAAGTATTTACCCCTCAAACTCAAAGGGCCAGCTCGGCACTGGCTTAAAAGCCTCCCCGAAAACTCCATTGGAAGCTGGGAAGAGCTCGAAGACGCTTTTTGGGCAAATTTTCAAGGGACTTATGTCCGACCTCCGGACGCGGACGATTTGAGTCATATAACTCAACAGCCCGGAGAGTCAGCCCAAAAACTTTGGAACAGGTTTCTTACTTAAAAGAACCAAATTGTCGACTGTCCGGACGCCGAAGCCTTGGCAGCTTTTAAGCATAGCGTCCGTGACGAATGGCTTGCCAGACACCTCGGCCAAGAAAAGCCGAGAACAATGGCAACATTAACAAGCCTCATGGCCCGCTTTTGCGCGGGTGAGGACAGCTGGCTAGCCAGATGCAGCACCAGCGACCCCAGTACATCTGAAGTTAGAGATGGAAACGGGAAATCACGGCGCAACAACAATAACAAACGCCGGAATAAAGAAGACAACACGAAGAGCACGACAGTAAACGCCGGATTCAAAAGCTCTCGGCCAGGTCAGCAAAAGCCGCCCTCTAAAGGCGCCAGAGATGAACTGTCCAGCCTAAACAAAATTCTGGACCAAATATGTCAGATCCATAGCACCCCTGGTAAACCCGCTAATCATACCCACAGAGAATGTCGGGTCTTCAAGCAGTCGGGCAAACTCAACGCCGTACACAAGGGGGAGGATACACCAAGCGAAGACGGGGATGAGCCTCTCAAGCAAGACACTGGGGAACAAAAGAAATTCCCACCAGAAGTCAAAAAAGTCAACGTGTTACACGTGATCAAAGGAAGAAACAAAACGATACTCCCAGAAAAATATGCCCAAGGGCCTATCACCGCGAAGTCGTGCCACTGGTCGTCTCAACCGATCATTTTCGATCATCATGATTACTCAGCAAGTATCCGACGTGCAGGATGGGCTGCCCTGGTATTAGACCCAATAATTGACGGATACCACTTCACACGAGTCCTGATGGACGGTGGCAGCAGTCTAAACCTGATATACCAGGACACAATCCGCGAAATGGGGATAGACCCAACAAAAATTTGCCATAGCAATACTACCTTTAAAGGAGTAACGCCAGGCCCATGGGCTCATTGTACGGGCTCCCTGCTACTAAAGGTTATATTCGGCTTCCCAATAACTTCCGTAGCAAACATTTAACCTTCCACATCGCTCCGTTCCAAAGTGGCTATCAAGCACTACTTGGACGTGAAGCTTTCACTCGCTTTAATGCAATACCGCATTACGCTTCCCTCACGCTCAAGATGCCCGGTCCACGTGGCATCATTACAGTGAATGGAAATATTGAGCGATCTTTGCGCGTCGAAGAGAGTGCGGTGGCCTTGGAAGCCGCACACTAAAAACGGCCTCACCAACTAAAGCATTTAACAGGTCATCAAGACCTCGGACACGGTTAGACGAGTCCGGCGCAGTCATATGTAATTCATACTGGATCGATGGTCACAACCCTATTACAAATACAAGGGGCTCAACGCGCGCAGACAACTGGCAATTTTTACTCATCTTGAACTATACATGGTTTTTTTAAAAAACTATCTTTTTGCACGACAACTTTTTCACCTAAGTTCCTCTCTTTTACAGATGATCATCGTGCTACACCCGTCCAGGATACGGCACAACGGAGACACAGGCCCAGACGTGCAACAGGGACCCGCTCCAAGGATTCTTTTTAGATTAAGACCCTGCGTAAACCTTTTTTTACTGTCTCTTGTTGATACATATCCACCGAATTCTGAGCACAGTTGAGAAGGATGCTGACGTCTTGGCATGTGGCCACGCTGGAATAACGCACGTACCTGGACACAAGGGGCTTCCTACAAAGGGCACTATTTAGGCCCGGTTTATACCATAAAGACCGAATACCTTAGGGAGTGTTCGGCGTCGCGAGTTTGGCCTTATATGCATCAGCTCTGAATCATTGTCTTTGGTCAAATGTTGGGTTTGCCCGGCTCCTGTGTTTTGGTGCCTTACGTTCCGCTTTACCGGCTAAGGCAGCACCAGGAGAACTACTGCGATTGTGCCCTGGTTCATCCGGACGAGCACCTTAGTAGAGAAAGCCGAAAACTGACTGTCATGATATAGTGTCAGACTGGTCAACCACTCGATGACCTATAGGGATGTTAGAATTCCTCCGCCTTAACGAAGGGCTGTTTCCCGGCCAGGCATGTACGCATCCCGAGATTGGGCGAGTGCGGAGCCACCAGGGGCTATCTAGTAGCCCCACTGTCAAACTCCTATGGCCAAGTGAAAGTGTTAAAGCATTATAGTCCGGTTGCCTCATTCGCTGCTGTAACGCCCTGTGACCGATGTGCCAGGTGTCGTCCAGTTATTCGCTGCTGTTGCCTTGTCATTGCTTGCGTGTCATCATGTGCATTTCATTTGCATACATGTTCATCTCATGCATCCGAGCATTTTTCTCGTTGCCCGTTTTGCAATCCGGCGCTCCGTTCTCCTCCGGTGGTCATTTCTACCTTTCTTTCATGTGTGGGGGTTAAACATTTTCGGATTGGACCGAGACTTTCCAAGCGGCCTTGGTTTACTACCGGTAGACCGCCTGTCAAGTTTCGTACCATTTGGACTTCGTTTGATACTCCAACGGTTAACCGAGGGACCGAAAAGGCCTCATGTGTGTTGCAGCCCAACACCCCTCCAAAGTGGCCCAAAACCCACCTAAACCTCCTCCATCATCTCGGTCGTTCAATCACGATCGCGTGGCTGAAAACCGCACCCCATTTGGACTCTCCTAGCTCCCTCTACCTATATATATGTGATCCCCTCCGAAATATTCGCGGTACAAACCCTAGATCAAACTCCCTCATCGCCGCCGGACATTTATTCCCGCGCCGGACATGTCCGCTCGCCGCCGGCCACCTCACCGCAGCCAATCAAGACTTTCCACGTCGCCCCGCCGCCGCCCTCGTCCACTCCTCGCGCGCCACCTGGCCTCCTGCCTCCTCCCCGCCGCCGCGGCCCGCCGGGCCCAGGCGCGGCCCGCCGAGGCCTGCGCGCCGCCCGAGCCGTCCTTGCGCGCCGCTTGCTCCTCCGCCGCCTGCGAGCGCCTCCACCGCCCGATCCTCCAGGCTGGAGCGCGCTGCCGCATAGCGCCTTGCTCCGCCGCCCGCCAGCGTCCGCCGCCTCGCCGGCGCGGCTCCGCGCCGCCTCGTCGTTCGTCGCCGGCCGCCTTGCCCGCGACTCCCCGCACCGCCCTCACCGGAGACCGGCCGGATCCGCCCGGCCCCGAGCTCCTCGGCCACCCTCCGGCACCGTCCCGCCGCCACATCGCCGAAGAAGACCTCCCCCTCGCCGGAGTTGCCTCGGTCTGCATGCATTCGGATCAAACCCTAGATCTGAGATCTGTGAGAGGTTGATTTTTTCCCTAAGTCCTGAGATTTCAGATCCATGTGCCCATGTTCATCGCATTGTAACTTTGCATCCGTAACTCCGTTTTGGACATATAGCATATCAAAATGTTCATCTCAGAGAGTACATCATTTCATCTCATTGCATCATTTTCATTTGAGTTCATCTTGATGCCCGAAATGCTGTTGGAAGAGTGCTATTTGAGATAATTGTCAGATCTGCTGCTCCATTTAGATATTTGTCATTTTTGCCATGATTAATGTGTGCATGATATGCATATGAGCTCTACATGAGTTTTGTTATATGTTTTGCCATCTTTCCAGAGGTGCAACCCATGTATTTTTGTGATGTGTGTGGTGACTAGCACGAGCTTGCAAAGTGGAGCATTCGTTAATGCTGATTTCAGGGACTTAGCATTTCCACTAAGTCCTTGGACTGTTTATTTCATTATGCCATATGCTCTTGTTGTTTCCTAGTGATCCATGCCTCTTTTGAGGATGATCAGTAAGGATGTTTTGTTAATCTTGTAGTTCTCTATCCATCCATGTCTTTGTTTGCAATTATGGAGCACCCTAGCTTGAGTCAATCGAGCTCTACTTTTGTCATTTCGTGAATCTGGGCAGATTGTCTACTTGTTAGCGATTTTGCCGATGATGTTGTAGTGGATCCGTGCATGCTATGTTATTGTTCTTGCCATGTCTAGCTTGTATAATGTGTATTCTTGATGGGTGTATGCTTAGATTGTCATGACATGCTCTGTAGTGAGTGCATCGAGCTCATAAACATGCCTACTTGATATCTGTTTCAGCATGCTCCAGTTTTCACTAAGTCTGTGATCTGATTATGCTTTTGCCATGTTCACATAGCATGCCTCCCGGCCCGGCTCCCACGCGCCGCCCGCCCACGTGCCCCTTCCCCAACCCGGCCGCCGCCGGCCACCTACGCCTCGCCGCGCCGCCGTGGGCGCCATCGCCGCCCGGCGCCGCCTCCTCGTTCCGCCCGCCCCGCCGCGCCGCTTCGCCGCGCCTCCGCCGCCCGGTCTCCACCGCGTCGGCGCGCGCCTCCCCGCCGCCCAACGCCGCCCCGGTGAACTCCGGCCGCCGTGCCCCAAGTCCGGCGACACCCCGCTTCGCTCCGGTGAACAGTGCTTCTCCGGCGAACCTCGTAGTCCGTGCCCCGGATCTGGATCTAAGATCCGTTTTGGGTTGACTTTCTCCCGAAACCCTAGTTCATATTGCCATGTTCATCGTGCCGTAACTTTGCATCCGTAGCTCCGTTTCGCGCATATAGCATATCAAAATGTTCGTCTCAGAGAGCAATTCATTTATTCCATTGCATAATTTTCATTTGAGTTCATCTTGATGCCCGAAATGCTGTTAGAAGAGTGCTACTTGAGATAATTGCCAGATCTGCTGCTCCATTTAGCTATTTGTCATTTTTGCCATGATTATTGTGTGCATGATATGCCCATGAGCTCTACATATGTTTTGTTAAGGGTTTTGCCATCTTTCCAGAGGTGCAACCCATGTAGTTTTGTGATGTGTGTGGTGACTATCACAATCTTGCAAAGTGAGGCACTTGGTAATGCTGATTTCAGGGACTTGGCATTTCCACTAAGTCCTTGAGCTGTTTATCTCATATGGCCATATGTTCATGTTGTTTCCTAGTGATCCGTGCCTCTTTTGAGGATGATCAGTAAGGATGTTTTGTTAATATTGTAGTGCTCTATCCATCCATGTCTTTGTTTGCAATTATGGAGCACCCTAGCTTGAGTCAATCGAGCTCTACTTTTGCTACTTCGTGAATCTGGGCAGATTGTCTACTTGTTAGCGATTTTGCCGAGGATGTTGTAGTTGATCCGTGCATGCTATGCTATTGTTCTTGCCATGTCTAGCTTGAATTTTGTGTATTCTTGATGGATGTATGCTTAGCTTGTCATGACATGCTCCGTAGTGAGTGCATCGAGCTCGTAAACATGCATACTTGATATCTGTTTCAGCATGCTCCAGTTTTCACTAAGTCTGAGAACTGATTATGTTTTTGCCATGTTCACATGCTTGCAATTGTATTTTCTGATCCCTTTTGGCTCAAGGTCACTAAGAGACTTTTGTTAAGCTCTTTGAGTAGCCCCATGCCATGCTTTACTTTGCCATGTTCTGGTCCTGTAGCATATAGTTTTGTTGCTCCGAAGAGTGCCATCTGATCTGAAATTCCAGACAAGTGTTAATTTCACTAAGTCTGAGATCTGTTTACCATATGCATTTTTGCCATGCTTATTTGAATCTGTTAATGGATGAATTGGCCATAGCTCAGTGCTAGAATTTTGTTAAGCATCATGAATTCATCCCTGCCATGTATTTTTATGCCATGTTTGGGTGCTGTAGCATGTTCATCTTGTTGCATTTAGACGGCTACTTGCTGTAAATCGCAGAACATGGTCATATTTGAATTGCTTGCCATTTCCAAACCGTAACTCCGATTCCGGCGTTCTTTATATCGTTTTCAAGAGATTTTATCTCATATTTCCAGTGGAACACTTGGATTTCCAAGTTGAGGCCAGGTTCATGCATTCCTTGTCAAATCTTGCATATGCATCCCGCATCGCATCCCGCATAGCATACCATCCTTGCATCATATTGTTTGAGCTTTGCACGTGGTTGATTGTGTTCCATTTGCTTGTTTGTCTTGTTTGGGTAGAGTCGGGAGACGAGTTCGCTAACGAGGAGCCCGTTGAGTTTGCTTCCGAGGATCCAGTCAACTCTGACAACTTTGCAGGCAAGATGATCATACCCTCGAAATCACTACTATCTTTGCTATGCCAGATTGCTCGCTCTTTTGCTATGCCAATGCTACGATGCCTACCACTTGCTTTCAAGCCTCCCAAATTGCCATGTCAAACCTCTAATCCACCATGTCCTAGCAAACCGTTGATTGTCTATGTTACCGCTTTGCTCAGCCCCTATTATAGCGCTGCTAGTTGCAGGTGAAGATTGGAGGCTGTTCCTTGTTGGAACATTTATTTACTTGTTGGGATATCATTATATTGCCATGTTGTCTTAATGCATCTATATACTTGGTAAAGGGTGTAAGGCTCGGCCTCTCGCCTAGTGTTTTGTTCCACTCTTGCCGCCTTAGTTTCCGTCATATCGGTGTTATGTTCCCGGATTTTGCGTTCCTTACGCGGTTGGGTTATAATGGGAACCCCTTGATAGTTCGCCTTGATTAAAGCTGTTCCAGCAATGCCCAACCTTGGTTTTACCATTTGCCACCTAGCCTCTTTTTCCCTTGGGTTTCCGGAGCCCGAGGGTCATCTTATTTTAGCCCCCCTGGGCCAGTGCTCCTCTGAGTGTTGGTCCAAACTAGAGTCCTGTGCAGCGCCCCCTCGGGGAAACTCGAGGTTTGGTTTTAGTTGTATGGAGCGCTCATCTGAGTGTGCCCTGAGAACAAGATATGTGCAGCTCCTATCGGGATTTGTCGGCACATTCGGGCGGTGTTGCTGGATTTGTTTTAACCTGTCGAAGTGTCTTGAAGAACCGAGATACCGAGTCTGATCGGAACGTCTCGGGAGGAGGTCTATTCCTTCGTTGACCGTGAGAGCTTGTCATGGGCTAAGTTGGGACTCCCCTGCAGGGATTTGAACTTACGAAAGCTGTGCCCGCGGTTATGGGCTGATGGGAATTTGTTAATGTCCGGTTGTAGATAACTTGAACCTTAACTTAATTAAAATGAATCAACCGTGTGAGTTACCGTGATGGCCTCTTCTCGGCGGAGTCCGGGAAGTGGACACGGTGTTGGAGTAATGTTTTGCGCACGTTGTCCTTTAGTTATGCGTTCGCACTTTGCCTACTCTTCTCGCTCTCCTTTGCGAACATGATAGCCACCATATATGCTAGTCGCTTGCTGCAGCTCCACATATATTTACCTTGCCATACCTATTAAGCTTAAATAGTCTTGATCGCGAGGGTGCGAGATTGCTGAGTCCCTGTGGCTCACATATTACTATTACACCAGATGCAGGGCCTGATGATTCCGCTCCAGGTGACGCGCTTGAGCTCAAGTGGGAGTTCGACGAGGACTCTCAATGATATTATGTGTCTTTCCCTGATGATCAGTAGTGGTGCCCAGTTGGGGTGATCGGGACCGTGTCGCATGTTGGGTTATCTTTTATTTGGGCGCCGTAGTCGGGCCATGAGTGTTTGGATGATGTAATGTTATTTATGTACTTGATTGACGTGGCGAGTGTAAGCCAACTATGTTATCTCCCCTTTTGTTAATTATATTACATGGGATGTTGTGAAGATTGCCTAACTTGCGACATATGCCTTCAATGCGATTATGCCTCTAAGTCGTGCCTCGACACGTGGGAGATATAGTCGCATCGAGGGTGTTACATATTGGCTCAAGGTCACTAAGGGACTTTTGTTAAGCTCTTTGAGTAGCTCCATGCCATGTTTTACTTTGCCATGTTCAGGCCCTGTAGCATATAGTTTTCATGCTCCAAAGAGTGCTATCTGATCTGAAATTCCAGACAAGTGTTAATTTCACTAAGTCTGAGATCTGTTTACCAAATGCATTTTTGCCATGCTTGTTTGAACCTGTTAATGGATGAATTGGCCGTAGCTCAGTGTTCATCTTTTGTTAAGCATCATGAATGGATCCCTGCCATGTAATTTGTTGCCATGTTTGAGTGCCGTAGCATGTTCATCTTGTTGCATTTAGATGGCTACTTGCTGTATATCGCAATACGTGGTCATATTTGAACTGCTTGCCATTTCCAAACCGTGACTCCGATTCCGCTGATGTTTATATCGTTTTCAAGCGATTTCATCTCACCTTTCCAGTGGCACACTTGTATTTCCAAGTTGAGGCCAGGTTCTATCATTCCTTGTCAAATCATGCATATGCATCGCAATATGTATTCCAACTCTTGCCGTTTCTGGCCTTAAGTTATTTTATTTTCTCGGGTTCGGGTTTTTGTCTCCGTGTGTTGTTGTCATTGTCATGCATCTCATATCATGTCATCATGTGCATTGCATTCGCATACGTGTTCATCTCATGCGTTCGAGCATTTTCCCCGTTGTCCGTTTTGCATTCCGGTGCTTCGTTCTTCTCCGGTGGTCATTTCTACCTTTCTCTCGTGTGTAGATTAAACATTTCCGGATTGGACCGAGACTTGCCAATCGGCCTTGGT
This sequence comes from Triticum urartu, assembly GCF_003073215.2. Taxonomy (NCBI): domain Eukaryota; kingdom Viridiplantae; phylum Streptophyta; class Magnoliopsida; order Poales; family Poaceae; genus Triticum; species Triticum urartu. Next base: position 368,143,755 of record NC_053025.1, on the reverse strand, counting down.
TTACTACCGGTAGACCACCTGTCAAGTTTCGTACCATTTGGACTTCGTTTGATACTCCAACGGTTAACCGAGGGACCGTAAAGGCCTCGTGTGTGTTGCAGCCCAACACCCTTCCAATTGGGCCCAAAACCCACCTAAACCCTCTCCATCATCTAGAGCGTTCGATCACGATCGCGTGGCCGAAAACCGCACCTCATTTGGACTCTCCTAAAACCGCACCTCATTTGGACTCTCCTAGCTCCCTCTATGCCTATATATACCCCCCATTCCAAATCCGGATCTCTCCTCTTCGAAACCCTAAATCCCAGATCCGCCGCGAACCGGACGTGTCCGGCCCGCGCCGGACAGTGTCCGCCGCCCCCCGCGCCCGGCGGCGAGCCCGCGGGAGGCCCTCCCGGCCCGGCTCCCGCGCGCCGCCCGCCCGCGCGCCTTTCCCCGACGCGCCGCCCGGCACCTACGCCTCGCGCGCGCCGCCGTGGGCGCCATCGCCCGGCGCCGCCTCCTCGTTCCGGCCCGCCGCACCGCTTCGCCGCGCCTCCGCCGCCCGGTCTCCACCGCGTCGGCGCGCGCCTCCCCGCCGCCCAACGCCGCCCCGGCGAACTCCGGGCGCCGTGCCCCAAGTCCGGCGACGCCCCGCTTCGCTCCGGTGAACAGTGCTTCTCCGGCGAACCTCGTAGTCCGTGCCCCGGATCTGGATCCGAGATCCGTTTCGGGTTGACTTTCCTGAAACCCTAGTTCATATTGCCATGTTCATTGTGCCGTAACTTTGCATCCGTAGCTCCGTTTCGCGCATATAGCATATCAAAATGTTCATCTCAGAGAGCACATCATTTCATTCCATTGCATCATTTTCATTTGAGTTCATCTTGATGCCCGAAATGCTGTTAGAAGAGTGCTACTTGAGATATACAGATCTGCTGCTCCATTTAGCTATTTGTCATTTTTGCCATGATTATTGTGTGCATGATATGCCCATGAGCTCTACATATGTTTTGTTAAGGGTTTTGCCATCTTTCCAGAGGTGTAACCCATGTATTTTTGTGATGTGTGTGGTGCACCGGAGAAGAACGAAGCGCCGGAATGCAAAACGGACAACGGGGAAAATGCTCGAACGCATGAGATGAACACGTATGCGAATGCAATGCACATGATGACATGATATGAGATGCATGACAACGACAACAACACACGGAGACAAAAACTCGAACCCAAGAAAATAAAATAACTTAAGGCCGGAAACGGCAAGAGTTGGAATACATATTGGGAAAGTCATAACCGGGGTGTTACACAAGACCACTTGGCACTTGGGGGCTAATGCATTTTGCTGTTTTTCCTACCAAAGGTAAGCCGAATATGTTATTGATAGCCTCAGCGGGCTCATAAAGATATCTGGCCAAAGTATTTGTCTCTTCCATATGGGCTACTAGGACCGGCTCATCCATACTGATTAAACCGGCCCTTGGGGACTACACATGCAAATTGAAAAATCTATCAACATCCGGTTTGGTTGTAAACCGGGAATCGAAAGGAGTCTAAGGCAAAAGTTTATAAGTCTACTAAAAGTCTACAGATCATTCACTCTTATCATACTCCGCAGACTTGGGGGCTGCCAGGGTACATAACTTATATAAACCGGAGAACATACCTCATATTTTTGGTACATCTGTTTGACCATTTCAATCTCTAAGTCATGGCTGGAGTTGACTTGGCTAAGATAGCCTGATAGTACTTCACCAATACTCAGATGGGCGTAGTGGGAGACATCAAGCCTCACTTTATGCCTCTCCATGACTTCTTGCTTTGCGGAATGTCTTGCCAGTGCAGTCGGATTGCCCGGTTCAATGAATCTGGTACTAGTGATTAAAACATCATTGTCGTAAGTCTTTGGCGGGTTAGCTGAGCTTGACGGTTCAGCAGTGGATGGATTAAGAACGGTTTCGTCAACAGACAGCTCAGGAAGATCTGATTGAATGATGATAGCAGGGTCTTCTGGTGCTTTAGTTTGTTCCGGGGCAAGAGTCGGCTGTGCCGGTTCAGCGGCTTTTGGATCCTCAGCCGGGTTTTCCACCTTTGCTTTCTTGGGCTTTGCTTGACCACTAAGAAGAATTTGATGAGTCAGTATAATGATACGGGCATAAAGGTGTAGAAGAAGGATAATTATCTTTACCCGGGGGCGGTCTTAAAAGCCGGCAACTGAGTTTGTGAAGAATCACCAGAGGAGGAACGAGCAATCTCCTCCAAAAGTGGAATTATAGTTGAGTGACTTATAAAAGTGACTCGTTCATCAAAGTTAAGATGTAAAAGAACCTCATTTTGGCGTTTCCAAGGAGTTTTCGGTCAGCCGGAGGGTAACTCATCATCTCCACTGGTCCGGGTCTGACAGCGGCTCTCATGTTGCTGTTGTTTCAAAAGAAAATGAGGATCTAAATAAGCCAAGGGGTGTGAAAACCTTACTTTACGGGTTACCCGCCGAAGTTTCTTCCTTGGTAAAGGTTCTGAGTCGGAGGAAATAATAGTTGGATGACATCTCTGAGTTGGAGGAAATAATAATCAGTGTCAATAAGGTTGTTAAAAAGCAGGCCAAGAGAGTCAAGGGCTACCTTCGACTTAGAGATGTCATCCAACTTGAATAAATCAGAAGTAGTTGTTTTCTTCTTAGATTTTCTGGTGGTTTTCTTGGCAGCTATTGCAGCGGCTCTAGCTTTTTTAGCAGCCTCATGATCAAATTTGGCCTTCCAAAAGTCAGATTTAGCCTTCAGAAAAATAGCATGTTGAAACTGATGCAAATACTTAATTGCTAAGGAAAAGGGAGTCAAGAGGATTTACCACTGGTGCCGGGTTAAGCTTGCAGTCTTCATATTTGCTATTGACGAGGGTAGTCGCCATTTCAACAATGGCTTCTTTGGTCAGACGTAGGGAGCTATGATGTAATGGATCGTCTGTTCCTCCGGTATAGTTGCACATCAAGTCAGATCGGCGGCTCAGAGGGATGATCCGCCATGCGATCCAACATCGGATCAAGTCAACTCCAGTTAAGACATTTCCCAGCAAGGCTTGAACCCTTTTGATTGTTGGGATACGTTTCTTGCGTTCAGCGGCAGCAAGTTTATCAGGGAGTGAATATTTAGTGTCAAGACGCTCAGCGCAATAACCCAACATTGGTTTTTCGTCAGCCGGCGACGTATCTTTGCAATAGAACCAGGTTTGGTTCCAGTTCTTGGGATGGCTTGGCAAGACTACTAGAGGAAAGACAGCATCCCGTCTATGCTGAATCGAAATCCCGCCAAGTTCCAAGCTGGGGCCGTTGGTGTACTCATTCTGGCGGTTCAAATAGAAGTATTCTTTGAAGAGTTCAACAGTAGGTTCTTCTTGAAGATAAACCTCCCAGAAAACTTGGAAGTTACAGATGTTTGATATGGAATTGGGTCCAATGTCTTGTAGATGAAGCTTCAAAAAATGCAGAACATCTCTAAAGAATTTTGAGCCGGGCGGCGAAAAGCCCCGGTTCATATGATCAGTGAAGACGATGATTTCACCATCCTTTGGCTGAGGTTTTTCTTCGGCCGAGTCTGGGGCGTGGTAAGACATGACGCTCTTCTCTGGTAAATATCCGACAGTGACAAAATCCTTTAGAGTATCCTCAATGACTATAGAAGTGACCCAGTTGCAAACTGTCGTCGTCTTCGGTGGCATGGCGAAAAGACAATCTAAAAGGAAGTAATTTGCCGGCTCAAATTAATTGGTAGAATTACAAGCTAATGACTGCATTACAGATGTATAATGGCATCTTAAATAAGGGCTAATGGTATATGAAGGAAAAATAAGCCGGCATGGTAAGCCGCCATGAATAAAGATACTCAAGAGTTGCCAGCAACAAAATGTTGGCTAAGTACTAAGATAAACAAGTTTCACAAGTTGCAGCTATTATTTTGGATCAAAGGCTGTTCAGGAAAAGAAAAATAAATCTAGACCTAAAAATCAGTATAGATGAGTTCATGATCTTGCACAAGATTTTTCTTCCAGGAAAGGGGATCTATTGATACTGAAAGTGGAAATAAAACAACTACCGCATTGGTTTAACGCCGTTTTCAGATCAAATAAGCTCGCGGTACAACCTGGAATATGAACTACGATGAACTACAAAGAACACAGAGAAGCTCGCAAACCCTAATGCGGATCTAAGGCATTAGAATGCAGAAACTTACAGCTGCAGATCTGTTGTGGAGGGTCGCCGCCATTATCTGGATCGACTCAGGTTGATGCAGCTGCCGAGGTTGATGAAGATGAGGTGCTCTGCGGTGGCGGTGGAGCTCGAGTGAAAGCACAAGTGCTCCCTAGGTGGTTTTGATAATTGATGACAACATATCTCTTGTTGGACTAACATTTCTATCTAGCATGTTTCAGATAAGTTCAACAATGGAGTGGCATGGACTAAAGGTTGTGGGAACTCCTTCAAGATGCTAAGGACAAAGGATTGGCTAAAGCTTCAAGCTCAAGACTCTTCATTTTACATTTTAGTGATCCAAGATCACATTGAGTCCATAGGAAAAGCCAATACTATCAAGGAGGGATGAGGTGTTGCTTAATGAGCCTCTTGCTTCATGTGCTTAATGATATGCTCCAAAACCCTCAACTACTTTCCCATATCCACATATGACCTAAACCCTAAGCCAAACTCGGTCCTACCGATTCTTTCTATCCGGCGCCACCGAGTTTCACTTGTCATAAGCCACTGCCAAACCCTAGCAATTCAGTTCTACCGATAGGGATCTCGGTCTCACCGAGATGGGATTGCAAACTCTCTGTTTCCCTTTCGTAACTTTTCGGTCTCACCGAAAGAGCGAATCGGTCCCACCGAGATTGCAATGTAAATCCAGTGTTTCCTTTTTGTAACTTTTCGGTCTCACCGAAAGAGCAAATCGGTCCCACTGAGTTTGCCTGACCAACTCTCTGGTTAGCTAATTACCAAAATCGGTCTCACTGAGTTTGTGTAATCGGTCTCACCGTGATTACGTTATGCCCAAACCCTAACCATATCGGTCCTACCGAGTTGCATGTCAGTCCCACCGAAAATCTCTAACGGTCACTAGGTTTACCTTTTCGGTCCGACCGAGTTTGTTGATTCGGTCCCACCGAGGTTGGAAAACTGTGTGTAACAGTTGGATTTTGTGTGGAGGCTATATATACCCCTCCACCTCCTCTTCATTCGTTGAGAGAGCCATCAGAACACTTCTACAATTCCAACTCATATGTTCTGAGAGAGAACTACCTACTCATGTGTTGAGGCCAAGATATTCCATTCCTACCATATGAATCTTGATCTCTAGCCTTCCCCAAGTTGCTTTCCACTCAAATATTCTTTCCACAAAATCCAAATCCTATGAGAGAGAGTTGAGTGTTGGGGAGACTATCATTTGAAGCACAAGAGCAAGGAGTTCATTACCTACACACCATTTGTTAGTTCTTGGAGAGTGGTGTCTCCTAGATTGGCTAGGTGTCATTGGGAGCCTCCGACAAGATTGTGGAGTTGAACCAAGGAGTTTGTAAGGGCAAGGAGATCGCCTACTTCGTGAAGATCTATCGCTAGTGAGGCAAGTCCTTCGTGGGCGATGGCCATGGTGGGATAGACAAGGTTGCTACTTCGTGGACCCTTTGTGGGTGGTTGCTTCTTCATGGACCCTTCGTGGGTGGAGCCCTCCGTGGACCCGCGCAACTGTTACCCTTTGTGGGTGGAGCCCTCCGTGGACTCGCGCAACTGTTACCCTTCGTGGGTTGAAGTCTCCATCAACGTGGATGTAGGATAGCACCACCTATCCGAACCACGGGAAAAACATCCGTGTCTCCAATTGTGTTTGAATTCTCCGAACCCTTCCCCTTACATTCTTGCAAGTTGCATGCTTTACATTCCGCTGCTCATATACTCTTTGCATGCTTGCTTGATATGTATTGTGTATGTTGAAATTGTGCCTAAAACTCCACTCAAACCAAAAAGGCCTAAAAATTGCAACTTTAGCACTAAGTGTCTAATCACCCCCCTATAGACACATCTACTTCTAGATCCTACAAGTGGTATCAGAGCTTTGGTCTCCATTGCCTTGGTTTAATCACCATTGGAGGAATATGGATGTGTCTACTTTAGGGAGTCTTAGACATAGAGTGCCTATTCTTGATGGAGAGTATTTTCATGAGTGGAAAAATGAGATGCTTGTAATCTTCAATCAATATCATTTGAACAAGTATATTGCTAGTCCTTGTGCACCTCATATTGATACTTTGCATCCTACCCTAGATGAAGATATTGACATGATTCACAATCTTAGAACTGTTGAGCTCATCATTAGAGGATTGCCCAAAAATTTGATTGCTAGTTTGCCTACTCTTAATTGTGCCTATACTATATGGAAATTTCTTGAGGAACGATTTCCCGATCATTCCTTGAAAACTTTGGATGAAATTCTCCATAAATCTATTGCCTTGAGTAAGATGAACTCTAGTGATCCTAGTTTTGGTAATTGTCTATTTGAACTTACCAATCTTAAGCATGCTAAAGGAGATGTTGGAATCATTAGTGATATCATATTCGAAGCTATAAGAATTCATAAAAGTGACCACTTTGATGATCATTTATCTAATGAATTACCCTCTCTAGGAAATGATGAGTCACGAGATCATGATGAACATGGATACTATGATGATGATGATAGTGACTTCGATCTTGATGATGCAATGAGACATTTTGGTCTTATGGCAAATCTTCGGGGATATGAATCAGGAGGAAAGGAATGGGTTCTTGATAGTGGATGTACTGATCATATGACCGGAGATGAAGAGATGTTCCGTGAGCTTGCTGAAAATGACGGCCCTCGAAAATATGTCACCTTTGGTGATAATTCAAAGGGTAAAGTGGTTGGCCTTGGTAAGGTGGCCATCTCACATGATAGTTCCATTCAAAATGTCATGCTCGTTGAATCTCTTGGCTACAACTTACTTTCAGTATCTAGACTTGCTGATTTCGGTTTGAATGTCCTATTTACTGAGGTAGATTGCCAAGTATTTCGTCGAGATAATCATAAAATGGTCTTTACGGGTATGCGTAGAGGTGATCTTTACATTGTCGATTTCTCTAAAAAGGCACAACCTAAAACTTGCTTTGTTGCTAAATCCTCAAAAGGTTGGTTGTGGCATAGACGACTAGGTCACGTTGGCATGAGAAACCTTGACAAGCTTATTAAAGGAAATCATATCCTTGGAGTTAACGATGTCATATTTGATAAGGATAGACTTCGCAGTGCTTGTCAAGCAGGTAAACAGGTTGGAGGAAGACATCCCGTGAAGAACATCATGACCACAAGGAGGCCACTCGAGCTACTTCATATGGATCTTTTTGGTCCCAACGCCTACAAGAGTCTCGGTGGAAATTCTTTTGGTCTAGTTATAGTTGATGATTTTTTAAGATTTACGTGGGTGTTCTTTCTTAATGACAAGTCGCAGGTCCAGAAGATCTTCAAAAGCTTCGCTAGGAAGGCCCAAAATCAGTTTGACGTGAAGATCAAGAAGGTTCGGAGTGACAACGGAACGGAGTTCAAGAACGCAAATGTGGACACCTTTCTTGACGAAGAAGGGATTTCACACGAGTTCTCGGCTACGTAAACACCTCAACAAAATGGAGTCGTTGAGAGGAAGAACCGGACGCTCATCGAAATGGCAAGAACGATGCTTGATGAATACAAGACGCTGAAGCACTTTTGGGCAGAAGCGGTTGAGACAGCTTGTCACGCAACAAATCGCTTATATCTTCACAAGCTACTCGGCAAGACGGCATACGAGCTTCTCACCGGTAACAAACCCCAAGTTGGATACTTTCGAGTATTCGGCTCAAAGTGCTACATTCTTGATAAGCATCGTCCTTCAAAGTTTGCTCCTAAATCTCATGAAGGTTTTCTACTTGGTTATGGCTCAAACTCTCACACTTACCGTGTCTACAACAATTTCACCCGAAAGGTTGAAGAGACGGTAGATGTGAAGTTTGATGAATCTAATGGATCGCAAGTAGAGCAATTGCCAATTGATGTAGGAGACAAAGACCCTTCAGAAGCAACCCAAGACTTGTCCATTGGCAAAATTCGTCCAACGGAGGTGAAGGAGAGTACTTCATCCGTCCAAGTGGAAGCTTCTACTTCATGACAAGGTGAACCAAGAATCGACACGGAAGCATCCACAAGTGGGACACACCAAGATGAAGAAGACAAGGAAATGCATCAAGACGAACATCAACAACCTCTTTCTCCACCACGACAAGAGAACGACGACGTCAACAATGAAGAAGGCCAAGAAGAAGAACAAGATGAAGAAGATGTTCAACGAAGACCCAAGCAAAAGCTCTCACGAGTTCGAGCAAGAATTTCCAAAGATCATCCCGTCGAGCAAATCCTCAATGATATACAAACCGGGAGAATCACTCGCTCAAAAACTCGTTTAGCTAACTTTTGTGAAAACTATTCATTCATCTCTAGCATTGAACCTATGAAGGTTGAAGAAGCATTGGAAGATCCGGATTGGATAAATGCTATGCATGAAGAGCTACACAATTTTGAGAGAAACCAAGTTTGGACATTGGTTGAGAAGCCCGACAACAACCACAACATCATTGGTACCAAATGGGTGTTTTGCAACAAGCAAGATGAAGATGGACAAGTGGTTCGCAAAAAAGCACGTCTCGTCGCCCAAGGGTACACACAAGTCGAAGGTATGGACTATGGTGAGACATATGCTCCCGTTGCTAGACTTGAGTCCATTCGCATCTTACTTGCCTATGCTAATCACCATAATATCACCTTGTACCAAATGGACATTAAAAGTGCTTTTCTAAATGGTGAAATAGAGGAGGAAGTTTATGTCAAACAACCTCCCGGCTTTATCAATCCTAAGAAACCAAATCATGTTTACAAACTTCACAAAGCTCTTTATGGTCTTAAACAAGCTCCTAGAGCATGGTATAAATGCTTGACCAAGTTCCTTACTACAAGTGGTGTTGAAATCGGTAAAATTGATTCTACTCTTTTTACTAAAAGGGTTAATGGAGAACTATTTGTATGCCAAATTTATGTTGATGATATCATATTTGGTTCAACTAACCCTCTCTTTAGTGAAAAGTTTGGAAAGCTAATGTCAGAGAAGTTTGAGATGTCTATGATGAGTGAACTCAAATTCTTTCTTGGGTTGCAAATCAAGCAAACTAAGGAAGGTACATTTGTCTCTCAAACAAAGTACACCAAGGACTTATTCAAGAAGTTCAATATGCAAGAATGCAAAGGTATGTCTACACCCATGCCTACTAGTGGACATAATGATTTGACCAAAGATGGTGAACCGGTTGATCAAAAGGTTTATCGCTCTATGATTGGTTCATTGTTATACCTATGTGCTTCACGTCCCGATATTATGCTAAGTGTGTGCATGTGTGCACGATATCAAGCTGCTCCTAAAGAATGTCATCTTAAGGCTGTGAAAAGGATAGTGAGATATTTAATCCATACACCAAATTTTGGCATTTGGTATCCTAAGAGGTCTTCTTTTGATCTTGTTGGCTATTCCGACTCGGATTATGCCGGAGACAAGGTTGATAGAAAGTCCACTTCGGGTACTTGTCAATTTCTTGGTAGATCTCTTGTGTCTTGGTCTTCCAAGAAACAAAACTCGGTATCCTTATCCACCGCCGAAGTGGAATACATTGCCGCTGGTTCATGTTGTGCTCAATTACTTTGGATGACCCAAACTCTTAAATATTATGGGATTTATGTGAAACATGTTCCACTGCTTTGTGACAATGAAAGTGCTATCAAAATTGGTCATAATCCTGTACAACATTCTCGAACTAAGCATATTGAAGTTCGTCATCATTTCATTCGAGATCATGTTGCTAAGGGTGACATTAATCTTAAGCACGCTCGCACCGATAAGCAATTAGCGGATATATTTACTAAACCACTTGATGAGAAAGTGTTCTGCAGGTTGAGAGGAGAATTGAACATCATTGATGCTTCGAACTTGGAGTAGAAACTCCATTGGATACATGCAAGACATGAGCTTATGACTAATCCATGATATATCTCTTATGATAACTATCTGATGTCTTGGATATATTTGCACCTTGCATGTTGTCTAACCCATGTAGGTGCTTGGTTGAATCTAATTCCATGAGATTGCTACTCACTCACATCTTGAGCAATCTCTACATCACCACTCTACACAATGGTGGTTGAAGACAAGGAAGCACAAAACCATTTAAACATATCCTTTGACAAATTCTATGTTGAGCTTCATGATTGTCATTTTTGGATACACAAGTGCTCTTCCTTGCAAGAACTAACCCATGTAGGTAGATGAACTCAAACTCCAAGTGGTGCTCCCAACTCTTGATGAGCTACATCAACCTTGAGCACCCACACAAGTTCAACTACATGAGCAAGAACCACACCACCACCCAAGGTATGTTATTCCATCTTAGAGAAGCTTTACTCCAAGACATGAGTCAAAGCAACTCAACAAGATGTGAATACATCAAGATGCTTAAACGGAAAATGGTAACCCCATTTTGAGCTTAAACGATGAGTATGACCTATGATCAAGTGTTCGCACTTGACTCCTAAGTCAATATACTCTAACATAGGTGACTATGTCACCGCCCAACTCTAGATGAAGTTCTCTTGTGTTCTTTTCTGTGTTATTGCATTTGTCTCATGCATGTTTAGTTTCTTTCTCTTTTTCAAAAAAAAACTTCATCTAGATCTTTCAGTTTCTTCTCTTTTCTCTTTGTTTTTGTTCTGCATTTTCTGCATTTAATTCCTTGCAAATCCTTTAGGTAATTCATTACAAATCTTTGTGAGATCCTACATGTCTAGTGAGCTGAGGTGACAAGTGTTTTCTCTGTGTGAACTCGGTTTCACCGACTTGTAATTTTCGGTCCAACCGAATCTTTTCGGTGCCACCGAAACATACCACTCGGTGCCACCGACTTCGCAACAGGAAAAACAGTTTGCCACTTGTTCTATATTTCTTCTGATCCAGCTCTACTCAATGAATCTTGTCCTCTACAAGCATCACAGTTTTATCCATTGCTTTGTGCTGAGTCTCAAGGACCAAACCTATACGACGGATTTCAGAAAGCCCTTCTTGGAAATTGATGTCAAAGGGGGAGAGAGAGATCACATCAAAGCTTGTAGGAGAAAGAGATTTCCAGGGGGAGAGAATACTCAAGGATCCCAGATGCTTGATGTTCAAGAGGAGAGATGTCACATGCCTTTTTGGGGGAAAGACATGTATTTGCATTAAGTTCTATCCATTTGTATCTTTCAGCTCTGATTTTCTGTTCCCTATCTTCTCCCAATATCCCATGTAAGATTCAGGGGGAGCAAGACACCTAAGGGAAAGAAATCAGTCAAATTCATTGCATATCTTTATTCTTGGGGACATGTTGAATCCAATGTGGTACCTTGTACTCACTCTCTACATGTCACCCCAGTCTTGGTATTCTTGTGGTTTCTTTTGTTCGCTCTGGCTAGTGGATGTACCTGTGTTATCTAACTTTGTTTGTGCAGGTTCATTCCATCCTAAGCCAACTCAAGACCACAAGGTAAGTATATGCATCAAAATCATGAGTATGAGGAGTTCTTGCTTATGTACATACTGTTTGCAAGAAGGACTCATGAACATGAAGGTATTTTCCTTGATAATCTTTTGCTCTGATGCATATGGCCAAGATACATGTAACACATTGCCTACTCTGTCATGGTTATGCTCTCACATGCCTCTATATTTCATATTTACATGAGTGCATACATGTAGGGGGAGCCTATGCTTGTTACATGTCCTTCCAAAGCTTTACTTGCTGTTCTTTATATCTTTATCTAAAGCTTTTATGTATGTTGCCATCAATTACCAAAAAGGGGGAGATTTGAAAGCACAAGTGCTCCCTAGGTGGTTTTGATAATTGATGACAACATATCTCTTATTGGACTAACATTTCTATCTAGCATGTTTCAGATAAGTTCAACAATGGAGTGGCATGGACTAAAGGTTGTGGGAACTCCTTCAAGATGCTAAGGACAAAGGATTGGCTAAAGCTTCAAGCTCAAGACTCTTCATTTTACATTTTAGTGATCCAAGATCACATTGAGTCCATAGGAAAAGCCAATACTATCAAGGAGGGATGAGGTGTTGCTTAATGAGCCTCTTGCTTCATGTGCTTATGATATGCTCCAAAATCCTCAACTACTTTCCCATATCCACATATGACCTAAACCCTAAGCCAAACTCGGTCCTACCGATTCTTTCTATCCGGCGCCACCGAGTTTCACTTGTCATTAGCCACTGCCAAACCCTAGCAATTCGGTTCTACCGATAGGGATCTCGGTCTCACCGAGATGGGATTGCAAACTCTCTGTTTCCCTTTCGTAACTTTTCGGTCTCACCGAAAGAGCGAATCGGTCCCACCGAGATTGCAATGTAAATTCAGTGTTTCCTTTTTGTAACTTTTCGGTCTCACCGAAAGAGCAAATCGGTCCCACCGAGTTTGCCTGACCAACTCTCTGGTTAGCTAATTACCAAAATCGGTCTCACCGAGTTTGTGTAATCGGTCTCATCGAGATTACGTTATGCCAAACCCTAACCATATCGGTCCTACCGAGTTGCATGTCAGTCCCACCGAAAATCTCTAACGGTCACTAGGTTTACCTTTTCGGTCCGACCGAGTTTGTTGATTCGGTCCCACCGAGATTGGAAAACCGTGTGTAACTGTTGGATTTTGTGTGGAGGCTATATATACCCCTCCACCTCCTCTTCATTCGTTGAGAGAGCCATCAGAACACTTCTACAATTCCAACTCATATGTTCTGAGAGAGAACTACCTACTCATGTGTTGAGGCCAAGATATTCCATTCCTACCATATGAATCTTGATCTCTAGCCTTCCCCAAGTTGCTTTCCACTCAAATCTTCTTTCCACAAAATCCAAATCCTATGAGAGAGAGTTGAGTGTTGGGGAGACTATCATTTGAAGCACAAGAGCAAGGAGTTCATTACCTACACACCATTTGTTACTTCTTGGAGAGTGGTGTCTCCTAGATTGGCCAGGTGTCACTTGGGAGCCTCCAACAAGATTGTGGAGTTGAACCAAGGAGTTTGTAAGGGCAAGGAGATTGCCTACTTCGTGAAGATCTACCGCTAGTGAGGCAAGTCCTTCGTGGGCGATGGCCATGGTGGGATAGACAAGGTTGCTACTTCGTGGACCCTTTGTGGGTGGTTGCTTCTTCATGGACCCTTCGTGGGTGGAGCCCTCCGTGGACCCGCGCAACCGTTACCCTTTGTGGGTGGAGCCCTCCATGGACTCGCGCAACCGTTACCCTTCGTGGGTTGAAGTCTCCATCAACGTGGATGTAGGATAGCACCACCTATCCGAACCATGGGAAAAAATCCATGTCTCCAATTGCGTTTGAATTCTCCAAACCCTTCCCCTTACATTCTTGCAAGTTGCATGCTTTACATTCCGCTGCTCATATACTCTTTGCATGCTTGCTTGATATGTATTGTGTATGTTGAAATTGTGCCTAAAACTCCACTCAAACCAAAAAGGCCTAAAAATTGCAACTTTAGCACTAAGTGTCTAATCACCCCCCCTCTAGACACATCTACTTCTAGATCCTACATCGAGCAGCAGAGGGGTTGCGAGAGAAAGAAGAAAGAAGGAAGAAGGAGAAAAATGGGGATGGTTTTCAGATCCTATTTATAAGGAGACAAGGAACAGGCAAGTGCGAAATACGAGGAGGCCGAAAATATGGTCATCCAGCTACCAGGACACCTCGATTCTCGGGATAATCATTAAGATAAAGATCCGTTGAGATATGTGGATGAAGTGTGAGGTAATGGTAGATAACGTCATGGCGGGTTATCACAAAATCCTGGAGATGACGTCATGGCGGGTTACAAATTTTCGCACAATAAAGAGGAGAAGATTTCTTATAAGTGTTGAAGATTGACATGAACCAGTGCAAATTAATCTGGGGCCTAATGTTGGGCATATAACTATTAGGTATGACCCGCCCAGGAGGGGCCGGGTTATACCTATGGCGACTCATGATGCCTAAGACAGCTCTGGAAGATGGCGGTTTAATAAAAGGCCCAAGACCCAAAGGTGACTCAAGGCCCGTAGATATAAACCGCCATATGTACATAACTTGCATTGTAAGGTAGGAATAGTTAGAGACCGAGCCGGACTCTGTTTATGAGCCGGCCGGGATTCTATGAGCCGCCGGGGCAGCTTCTGTATATAAAGGGACGGCCCGGCGGCGATTTTGGGCAAGTAAGATCAGATCGAAAGCTAGGTCAAGCGGATTCACTCCCTAGTAATCGAAACATAAGCAATACCACCTCGAACTGGATTAGGCTTTTACCTTCATCGCAAGGGGCTGAACCAGTATAACCCTCATGTCCCTTCTCCCGTTTAACCCCTTTAAGCTTCCTAGTTGCGATGGCTCCATGATTAAGTCCTTCCCCTAGGACATCCGTCGTGACAATTCCACGACATAAAACCAACTGCTAGATCCCCGATCGTCCCAACTAGGCACTACTACTGATCATCAGGAAACGACACATAGTAATGACCAAGGTCCTCGTCGAACTCCCACTTGAGTTCGGTAGCATCACCTGCACTTTTATCATCGGCACCGGCAACTGTTTTGGAAGTATCCGTGAGTCATGAGGACTCAGCAATCTCACACCCGCGAGATCAAGACTATTTAAGCTTATGGGTAGGATGTGGTGATGAGGTGGAGTTGCAGGAAGCGCTAAGCAAATATGGTGGCTAACATACGCAAATAAGAGTAAGATGAGAAGCTACGCAACGGTAAAAAAACTAGAAGTGATCCTGAAGCTACTTACGTTCAAACATAACCCCAAACCGTGTTCACTTCCCAGACTCCGTCAAAAAGAGACCATAATGGCTACTGAGGGAGTCCTGGAATAGGGGGTCTCCGGATAGCCGGACTATATCCTATGGCCGGACTATTAGACTATGAAGATACAAGATTGAAGACTTTGTCTCGTGTCCGGATGGGACTCTACTTGGCGTGGAAGGCAAGCTAGGCAATACGGATATGTATATCTCCTCCTTTGTAACCGACCTTGTGTAACCCTAGCCCTTTCCGGTGTCTATATAAACCAGAGGGTTTTAGTCCGTAGGACAACATACAATCATACCATAGGCTAGCTTCTAGGGTTTAGCCTCTCCGATCTCGTGGTAGATCAACTCTTGTAATACTCATATCATCAAGAATAAATCAAGCAGGACGTAGGGTTTTACCTCCATCAAGAGGGCCCGAACCTGGGTAAAACATCGTGTCCCCTGCCTCCTGTTACCATCCGCCTTAGACGCACAGTTCGGGACCCCTACTCGAGATCCGCCAGTTTTGACACCGACATTGGTGCTTTCATTAAGAGTTCCTTTGTGTCGTCGCCATTAGGCTTGATGGCTCCTACGATCATCGATAGTGATGCAGTACAGGGTGAGACTTTTCTCCCCGGACAGATCTTTGTGTTCGGCGGCTTCGCACTGCGGGCCAACTCGCTTGGCCATCTGGAGTAGATCGAAAGCTACGCCCCTGGCCATCAGGTCAGGTTTGGAAGCTTAAATTACACAGCAGATATCCACGGAGACTTGATCTTCGACAGATTCGAGCCCCTGCCTTGTGCACCACGCGGTCACGATGAGTACGATTTAGCTCTATCACCGGACCGTATTCAGGAAATCGCACCGGCAGCCAGTCCGAGCCTCAATTCGGAGCCAGTTGTGCCATCCATGGACGGGTGGATAGACCCCGTCACGGAGGCCGTATCCTCAGCGGCAATCGAGCCGAATATCGACCTTACCCTTCACGAGATCCGTGTTGCCAAATTGCGGATCCTTCCCTGGCCACGGACTCCGAGCCGCCTGCGCCCGTGCCTATCAAATCCGATTGGGCGCCAATCATGGAGTTCACCTCCGCGGATATCTTTCAGCACTCGCCCTTCGGCGACATACTGAATTCATTAAAGTCTCTCTCCTTGTCAGGAGAGTCCTGGCTGAACTATGTCCGACAGGATTGGGATGCGGATGACGAAGAAATTCGCCGCCCACCCACCACCCACTTAGTAGCCACTGTCGATGACTTAACCGACATGCTCGACTTGGACTCCGAAGACATCAACGGTATGGACGACGATGCAGGAGATGAACAGGAACCACTGCCCACAGTGCATTGGACGCCCACTTCATCACATGACGTATACATGGTGGACACACCAAAAGAAAACGACGACGAGGAACGGAAGGACGCAACGAAGGGTTGTCCCCTCGAGAAGCAGTCAAAGCGGCGGCGTAAGCGCCGCTCCAAATCCGCCTCGCCAGAAACAATGATCATATAGACCCAGCGTTAGAGAAGGGTGATCCATCGCCGGACCACGGCAACACAGAGAATCAAACCAAACAACCTGACTCTGTCAAAGATAATAGTCTGGACGACATCACACCGGACAGACACCTGGAGCAACAGAATGCCCGTCAAAGGCTTGTTGCCACTGTGAGGAGTCTAAAAAAGCAGAAGCAAAGGCTCAAGGCTGCGGAAGACACACTCAGAATCCGATGGAGTAAAGTACTCAACACATCAGCGAAGTACGGCGGTAATCGCCCCACCAAGAGCTACCCGAAGCGAAAGTTGCTACCTGAATTCGATCAGGAGGCCTTAGATCCCCCACAACCAAAAATGAAAACGGCCATCTGGCTGGATAGACGACCTCACGGACAACATAGAGCGGCAAGCAACGCCGCACATAAGCCAATACACGATCCACGCGAGGGCTCGCATCAAAAGGACGGCGCAACCAGATCCATCTATGGACCACACTAGCGCGCTCCAGCATACGATGCAACACAACAAACATCCGAACAATGCGGTACACCCAGATACAGGGGTGCCGCACACCCGCTATGTTTCACCGACGAGGTGCTGGACCATGAATTTCCAGAGGGATTCAAACCCGTAAACATAGAGGCATACGACGGAACAACAGACCCTGGGGGTCTGGATTGAGGACTATATCCTCCATATCCATATGGCTCGAGGAGATGATCTCCATGCCATTAAGTATTTACCGCTCAAACTCAAAGGGCCAGCTCGGCACTGGCTTAATAGCCTCCCCGAAAGCTCCATTGGAAGCTCGGAAAAGCTCGAAGACGCTTTTCGGGCAAATTTTCAAGGGACTTATGTCCGACCTCCGGATGCAGACGATTTAAGTCATAGAACTCAACAGCCCGGAGAGTTAGCCCGAAAGCTTTGGAACATGTTTCTTACTAAAAAGAACCAAATAGTCGACTGTCCGGACGCCGAAGCCTTGCCAGCTTTTAAACACAGCGTCCGAGACGAATGGCTTGCTAGACACCTCGGCCAAGAAAAGCCGAGAACAATGGCAGCATTAACAAGCCTCATGACCCGCTTTTGCGCGGGCGAGGACAGCTGGCTAACCCGATGCAACACCAGCGACCCAAGTACATCCAAAGTTAGAGATGGAAACGGGAAATCACGACGCAGCAAAAATAATAAGCGTCGGAATAAAGAAGACAGCCCGAAGAGCACAGCGGTAAATGCCGGATTCAGAAGCTCTCGGCCAGGTCAGCAAAAGCCGCCCTCTAAAGGCAGCAGAGACGAACTGTCCAGCCTAAACAAAATTCTGGACCGAATATGCCAGATCCATAGCACCCCTGGTAAACCCGCTAATCATACCCACAGAGAATGTTGGGTCTTCAAGCAGTCCGGCAAGCTCAACGCCGTACACAAGGGGGAGGATACACCAAGCAAAGACGAGGATGAGCCTCTCAAGCAAGACATTGGGGAACAAAAGAAATTTCCACCAGAGGTCAAGACAGTAAATGTGTTACACGTGATCAAGGGGAGAAACAAAGAGGCACTCCCAGAGAAATATGCCCAAGGGCCTATCAGCGCGGAGTCCTGCCACTAGTCGTCTCAACCGATCACTTTCGACCATCGGGATTACTCAGCAAGTATCCGGCGTGCAGGATGGGCTGCCTTGGTATTAGACCCAATAATTGACGGATACCTCTTCACACGAGTCCTGATGGAAGGTGGCAGCAGTATAAACCTGATATATCAGGACACCGTACGCAAAATGGGGATAGACCCAACGAAAATTTGCCACAGCAATACTACCTTCAAAGGAGTAACGCCAGGCCCATGGGCTCATTGCACGGGCTCCCTGCTAGTAGAGGTTATATTCGGCTTCCCCGATAACTTCCGTAGTGAAAATTTAACCTTCCATATTGCTCCGTTCCAAAGTGGCTATCAAGCACTACTTGGACGCGAAGCTTTCGCTCGCTTTAATGCAATACCGCATTACGCTTCCCTCACGCTTAAGATGCCCAGTCCATGTGGCGTCATTACAGTAAATGGAAATATTGAGTGATCCCTGCGCGCCAAAGAGAGTGCGGCTGCCTTGGCAGTCGCACACTAACACGGCCTCACCAACTAAAGCATTCGATAGGTCGTCAAGACTACGGACACGGTTAGACGAGTCCGACACAGCTATTACAAATACAAGGGGCTCAACGCGCGCAGACAAGTGGCAATTTTTCCTCACCTCGAATTATACATGGTTCTTTAAACCTACCTTTTTGCACGACAACTTTTCACCTAAGTTCCTCTCTTTTACAAATGAACATCGTGCTACACCCGTCCAGGATACGGCACAATGGAGACACAGGCGCAGACGTGCAGCAGGGACCCGTTCCAAGGATTCTTTTTAAATTAAGACCCTGTGTAAACCTTTCTTACTGTCTCTTGTTGATACACATCCCTCGGATTCTCAGTACTATTGAGAAGGATGCTGACATCTTGGCATGTGGCCACGTTAGAATAATGCACGTACCTGGACACCAGGGGCTTCTTACAAAGGGCACTGTTTAGGCCCGGTTTACACCATAAAGATCGAAAACCTTAGGGAGTGTTCGGCGTCGCGAGTTTGGCCTTATATGCATCAGCTCCGAATCATGTCTTTGGTCAAATGTTGGGTTTGCCCGGCTCCTGTGTTTTGCTGCCTTACGTTCCGCTCTATCGGCTAAGGCGGCACCAGGAGAACTACTTTGATTGTGCCCTGGTTCATCCGGACGAGCACCTCAGTAGAGAAATCCAAAAACTGACTGTCATGATATAGCGTGAGACTGGTCAACCACTCGATGACCTATCGGAATGTTAGAATTCATCCGCCTTAACGAAGGGCCGTTTCCAGGACAGGCATGTACGCACCCTGAATTCGGATGAGTGCGGAGCCACCTGGGGCTATATAGTAGCCCCACTATCAAACTCCTATGGCTGAGTGAAAGTGTTAAAGCATTATAGTCCGGTTGCCTAGTTCGCTGCGCCATCACCTACTTATTAGGACCAAGACATTGGATTAAGTGTGAATACGCGTCTTCTGCGAACACCCCCGCATTATATGCGTGGGGGATGAAGCCGACGAATGCAATCTTTCAGGTTATACACATGTATACATAAATGGCCACACAGGAGGCATCATATTACTTTCGGGCAAAAGCATAAATACAGCCTTGATAAATTTCATAAAAACATTGTTTTTACAATGGGAATACATGTCACTCAAACATAATATTCTTCGAGCACTGGGCCTCTATCAAATGAGCACCCTCAAGAACTTCTTCAAAATAGTGCTCAGCAGCCACTCGGCCTATGGCCGAACCCTGCGCCGCAACAGTGGTAGCACCCATCTCCTCCCAGTATGCTTTGACACGGGCAAGGGCCATCCGCGAGCCTTCTATGCACGCCGACCTCTTCATCGCATTGATGCGCGGCACCGCACCAAGGAACTGCTACACTAAGCTGAAATAGCTGTTCGGCTTCGGCTTTTCCGGCCACAAATGATCTACGACGGACCTCATGGCAAGTCCGGACAATCTATTAAGTTCGGCCCATTCGGCAAGCCGATCAGTTAGTGGAAGCGGACGCTCTGAAACGTTAAACTGCGACTAGAATAGCTTGTCCACTTCACGATATGTTTGATCTCGGAAGTATTCGGCCACATCGACAGCACTCGCCTTCAAATCCAGATATGCATCTGCCAAACTCCACAGCCGATCTAGAGGGGCATATCGCGGATCTCTGAACTTCCTCCGCAGCAAAAAGGGCTTCCCAGCCACAATATCACCAGCTTCACGTAGCTCTTCCTTCTTTGCCCTCATGACAGAGCGGGTGTCCTTGGCCGCCATCGTGGCCTTTTCGAGGTCCGTCTCCTTCGCTCGGCTCTCTTCTTTAAGGAACTGGCAACGGTCGGCAGTGTCTCTTATCTTTACAGCCATCTTGGCCATTTTATCTTTGCTCTCGCAATGTGCAGCCTTTTCGGCTCTTAACTCTTCGGCCGCCTTTAAAGCGGTCGCATTACTAATTCTTGCTTGTTCCTTGGCTTGGGAAAGTTCCGCCCGAAGGGTCACCACGGTGGCATCTCCATCTTCAGTCACAACATATTAAAGATACTGGCGTTATGCTGCTCTTCCTATGTGACATTCACCAAAAAACATCACTTACCCTGTGCCTCGTCAAGCCGCTTGTTAACAAGCTCGATGTCGGCATCTGCCGCATCCAGTTGCCGCTTTAGTTCGGCAAACTCATTAGTCCGGCTAGTCACCGGAGCTTCAACCACCTGCACATGACGGCGGTTTGGTTATTACTTGGGACTACGATCCTCTGTTCGCCGCCGTTCTCGATGACAACCAGAGTCTCAGGGGCTACTATCTACACAAGGCACACCTAAAAATGTGCGGCACTATCAAAAAGTATATCATTTGACGTACCTCAAAGCCCGTCAGTAGACTCATAAAGGCTTCATGCATCTCGCTTTCGGCGGACGAAATTCTTTCCATCACTGTACCCATCAACATACAGTGTTCTTCTGAGATGGCCGCTCGCTCCAACAGCCCCCTCAGTACGTCTGACCGCATACCAGACGATGTCGGACTCTTCTGTTTGCTCTCTTCAAGAGCCGGATACCAGGGACTTCGGGTGACCATAGGATTATCTTCTAGCCTCATCGGATCCCGGGAGGCCCTCCTAGACGACACTTCAAGGTCGCCCGCTTCTTGAGCGGAGCAGTCCGGGGGAGGCGTTTCGCTCTCCATCATCTCTGGAAGAAGATCCCCCGAAGAGGAGCTTTGCTGAGAAGGGCGGAGATCCAAACTGCAAGATAAATGCTTCGGTTATTTTCCTTAGAGGTAAGGTAGGGTATCTTCACTATTAAAGTACTTTGTGATTACTTACAGCTCATTAGAGGGCTGATCCCCGCGCGGACTTTGTGCGGCAAGAGCACCCTCCAAGGCAGGACCCTCTGGTGGAGATTTCTTCTCCTGTTTGGAAACCTTGGTTTCCGGATCTTCAGAGGCAGTCCTCTTCCTTCCCCGAAGCGAGAGAAGGTCAGATTCTCCCCCTTGGTTATCCTCCTTCACGGAGGCGCTCATTCCCTCAGTTGGAATTGGTAGCGATGGGGGACCGCTTTCACCCTCATTATTCCCCCTTTATCTTCCTTTGAGGGCTTCGGGCAAGGTGCTAGCTCGAGCATCTTTTCCAGTACCGGATTGTCCAAATCCTCAGGAAGGGGGGCTGAACACCGAATCATCTTCACCTTTGTTAGCCAGTCCTAGTCAAAGAGCGATTTCTCAGAATGACATCATGATAAATGAAAGACAGTGTGTTCGGCTGGAGGATTACTTACTTGGTCGGCGGCGCGGTTGCTGCTCAGGCCCACGCCCTCGGTAGTATCCGGACACTCTATTTGGGGTCCGAAGAATGATTTATACATCTCCTCGTGCGTCAGGCCGAGGAAATTCTGAATAGTGCATGGTCCTTCTGGGTTGAACTCCCACATGCGGAGGGGCCGGCGTTTGCAAGGCTGGACTCGACGAACCAGCATGACTTGCACCACCGTAACCAGACTGAAATCTCCTTCGAAGAGATCTTGAATGCGGCTTTGTAGTATAGGCACATCCTTGGCTGGACCCCAGCTCAGCCCTCTGCTAATCCATGACATCAGTTGTGGTGGAGGGCCCGAGCGGAAAGCAGGGGGATCCACCCACTTGGCACTTCTGGGAGCTGGGATGTAGAACCACTCCCGTTGCCATAATCCGGACACCTCTGGAAAGGAACCCTTTAGCGATGGAGCTCCAACGATCTTGCTTAATGCGCCTCCGCACGCTACATGCTGCCCCTCGACCATCTTCAGCTTCACGTCAAAGGTCTTGAGCCACAGGCCGAAGTGAGGGGTGATGCGGAGGAAGGCCTCACATACGACAATAAACGCCGAGATGTGGAGAAAGGAGTTCGGGGCTAGATTGTGGAAATCTAGCCCGTAATAGAACATCAAACCCCTAACGAAGGGATCCAGAGTGAGGCCTAGACCTCGGAGGAAGTGGGAGATGAACACAACGTTCTCGTTGGGTTCAGGAGTAGGGACGACCTGCCCTCGGGCAGGCAGCCGATGCGAAACCTCGGCGGTCAGGTATCTGACCTCCCTCAACTTCTTGATATCCTCTTCCGTAATGGAGGAGGGCATCCACCGGCCTTGAAGGCTAGATCCGGACATGATTGAAGGTCCGAAGCACCTGACCTGGGCTTTGGGTGTTAGAACTCGAGGCGGGGGAAGGATTCGATTGAGCACGGGAGGGAAAAAAGTAAAAGCCTTGTCCCTTTATAAAGAGGGTGAATATCATGCGTCCTCCTAGTGGCCGTTTGGGACTTGCCTAAAATCTAGGAGTCCTAGGCACGGTTGGGTTACCCACAACCGTATTGATGAGAATCCCGTAATTAGGGGAACACGATCTCTGCTTTGACAAGACGTATCAAGAAACCGCCTCGCGTTATGTGTGGAGCTGGTTGAAGAAAAATGGTTCGAATAATCACCGGGCCATGGCTTAATGTCATGTTGCCAAAACAAGTCAACAAATTAGATTTGTGGAAATATTATTCTCTCTACGGTGGTATTTGGAACTTATTTTGCAGGGTCGGACACTATCCTTGTATTCAAATTTTTCCGTGGTGTATTCGGAGGAGCAACCCGCCTTGCCATGCCGAAGACAATACTGCGCGCCGGACTCATCGTCATTGAAGCCTGGTTCAGGGGCTACTGAGGGAGTCCTAGATTAGGGTGTCTCCGGACAGCCGGACTATATCCTTTGGCCGGACTATTAGACTATGAAGATACAAGATTGAAGACTTCGTCTCATGTCCGGATGGGACTCTACTTGGCGTGGAAGGCAAGCTAGGCAATACGGATATGTATATCTCCTCCTTTGTAACTGACCTTGTGTAACCCTAGCCCTTTCCGGTGTCTATATAGACCGGAGGGTTTTAGTCCGTAGGACAACATACAATCATACCATAGGCTAGCTTCTAGGGTTTAGCCTCTCCAATCTCGTGGTAGATCAACTCTTGTAATACTCATATCATCAAGAATAAATCAAGCAGGACGTAGGGTTTTACCTCCATCAAGAGGGCCCGAACCTGGGTAAAACATCGTGTCCCCTGCCTCCTGTTACCATCCGCCTTATACGCACAATTCGGGACCCCCTACCCGAGATCTGCCGGTTTTGACACCGACAGCTACACACACGGTTGATTCATTTTAATTAAGTCAAGTGTCAAGTTCTCTACAACCAGATATTAACAAATTCCCATCTGCCACATAACCATGGGAACGACTCTCGAAAGTTTATACCCTGCAGGGGTGTCCCAACTTAGCCCATCACAACCTCTCACGGTCAACGAAAGATATTCATTCTCCCGGAAAGACCCGATCAGTCTCGGAATCCCGGTTACAAGACATTTCGACAATGGTAAAACAAGACCAGCAAGACTGCCCGATGTGCCGACAAATCCCGATAGGAGTCACACGTATCTCGTTCTTAGGGAACACCGGATGGGCAAAACATCGGGTTGGCTAAGACCTCGGTTGCCCAGGGGCGCCGAACATCGCCCACTTAGGACCAACACCCAGAGGAGCACTGGCCCAAGGGGTGAAATAAAGATGACCCTCGGGTTTACATCCCCAAGGGAAAGTTATAGGTTGTTAGGCAAATGTAAAACCAAGTTTGGTCCTTACTGGAGGAGTTTTATTCAAGGAGAACTGTCAAGGGGGTCCCATAACCCCAACCGCGTAAGGAACGCAAAATCAAGGAACATAACACCGGTATGACGAAAACTAAGGCGGCAAGAGTGGAACAAAACGCCGAGCAAAAGGCCAAGCCTTCCACCATGTGCCAAGTATATAGATGCATTAATTAAAATAAGAGATATTGTGATATCCCAACATATCCATGTTCCAACATGGAACAACCTGCAAGGGACCTGTAACTAGCAATGCTATAAGAGCGGCTTAGCAAAAGCAATAACTTAGCCAAACAACGGTTTGCTTTAAGGTGGGTTAGAGGATTGACATGGCAATGTGGGAGGCATGATAAACAAGTGGTAGGTAGCACGACATAGCGATAGAACAAACAACTAGCATGCAAAGATAGAAGTGATATTGAGGGTAATGGTCATCTTGCCTGCAGAGTTCTCAGAGTTGTCGAAAGCTTGCTCCGTGTTAGCGTACTCAACAGGTTCCTGCTTCACGTACTCTTCTCCCGGCTCTACCAAAAGCAAGAACACAAGCAATGGAACAACAATCAATCATGGTGCAATGCACAAGCAACATGATGCATGACATGACATGGAATGCGAGGTATGATGTGCAATGCATATGGGTACTTCAGAAGGAAAAGGATGATCAAGGCATCAACTTGGAAAACCAAGTATGCCGCTAGAAAGATGAGGTGATTTCGATCAAAATGGATATAAGGATCACCAGAAACGGATGCACGGTTTGCAAATGACAAGCAAAACAAGAATGATGCAAATCTGCGATTAACAGCATCTTAGCAGTTAGAATGCAACAAGAAACTATGCTACAGCACTCCAACATAGTCACAAAGCACATGACCATAAAGTGCAGGTGAAGCTCTACAAATCATGAACACTGTGCTCCTGCTAGTACTCACCAGAACAAGCTCAAAATAGCATGGGAAAAATGCAAATGATAACAGATTCACAGACTTGGAGAAAATACTAAACATGTCAAAACAGCATCAGGAAGCAATGTTTATAGCTAGCAAACAACATGCTACAGGAACATATCATGGCAAACAAAGGCATGACATGCTAGTACTAACGGCATAGAACAAAACTCACTTACTGAACTATAACCAAATATGCATGGAAAATATGGTAGCACCCATGCAAACA
Source organism: Triticum urartu (assembly GCF_003073215.2). NCBI lineage: Eukaryota > Viridiplantae > Streptophyta > Magnoliopsida > Poales > Poaceae > Triticum > Triticum urartu. Next base: position 368,118,374 of record NC_053025.1, on the reverse strand, counting down.
TGGCAAGTAATATGAACAGTTTCAGACTTAGAAGAAAAACAAGATATGGCAGAAACAGATTCATGATAGCAATTTTACAAGCTCATGCCGCTCGCCACAATGCATTTCATGGCATCACAAGGGTACCAATAGTAAGTAGACATATTCATGAAGCTAAGCATGGCAAGAGCAAGTTCATAGGGTACATGTATCACTAGAAAAACACATGGAAAAATGGATCATCATGTTAACAATCTGCCAGCAACAATATTTAGCAAACGTAGAGCACGGTAATGACATGCTAGATTACTCTATACATAGAACCAGAGGCGTGAATGGATAGGGAAATACCACATACTCAAAACACTCTTACTCTACTATCTCAAAATTTGCATGGATCTCATGGTAGCAACAAGTTTACATGGCATCAAAATGTAACAGGAAAATGACTTAGCAAAAACACCAAGTGTCTGAAATCAGCAACATCACATAGCCTACTTTGCATGCTTGTGCTAGTAACCACATAGCTCCTAAAAATACAAGGCTTGCACCACTTCAAAGATGGCATAATGAAGCTCATAAAGCATGTAGACATCATGCTCATAGGATGCACACACAAAATGCAACGAAAATGACAAATCACTAAGTTCTGTTAACAATAGCAGTTAACATCATATAGCACTTTTGCAATGTGTATAATGGTGTCAATATGGACAGTAACATGCATGCAAATGACAGTAACATTAAGAGCATCACGAGATGAACATTTCGATATATCATATGCATGATTCGGAGTTACGGCCATGGAGATATGGCATGATGAAGTGGGCACGAAAATATGAGGATTTCGAGACTTGGTGGAAAATACCACGCGGATCTAGGGTTTCCGAGGCACGGATCTTGAGGTTTGTCGGGGGAGTCACCGGACTTGGTGGCCGGAGGCGGCGGTCATAGCCGGGGAGAGGTGGCCGGAGTCGGGGGTGGCCGGAGCCACCGGAGGAAGGAGCCGGCGACGAGGGCGACCAGGATCTTGGACTGGAGTCGCGAGAGAGCAGCGGACGGCGGACAGAAGATGGCTGCGGTGGTCAGAGGAGGCGGCGACCATCGAGAAGGTGCGGGCGGCGCGGTTGCACGGCGGCGAAGGGCGGCGCCGGCGAGCGCGGGCGAGCTGCGGGCCCGGGGGGCGAACGTGGGCTCTCCGGGCCGTGGCGGGTGGCGGCGGACGGCAACCACGTTGCGGACGCCGGTTAGTGTGGTGGCAGTGGCACGGAGTGTCTGGCTGTGATGCCCCCGATTTGACCGTACACTAATCATGCACGCAAATGTGTACGATCAAGATCAAGGACTCACGGGAAGATATCACAACACAACTCTAGACACAAATTAAAATTATACAAGCTTTATATTACAAGCCAGGGGCCTCGAGGGATCAATTACATAAGCTCGAAGACACAAGAATCAGCGGAAACAACAATATCTGAGTACAGACATAAGTTAAACAAGTTTTCCTTAATAAGGCTAGCACAAAAGTAGCAACGATCGAAAAGGCGAGGCCCCCTGCCTAGGACCTCCTAACTACTCCTCGAAGACGAACTCCATGTAGAAACATCCTGGGATCCTCTGGCTCCTGTACTCCATCATCTGGTTGCGACATCCGAGAAGAAAGGGAAGGGGGAAAAGAGGGAGCAAAGCAACCATGAGTACTCATCCAAAGTACTCACAAGCAAGGAGCTAAACTACATATGCATTGGTATCAATGAAAGGGGTAGTATAGGTGGACTGAACTGCAGAATGCCAGAATAAGAGGGGGATAGCTAGTCCTATCGAAGACTACGCTTCTGGCAGCCTCCATCTTGAAGTAGTAGATGAGAGTAGATGGTAAGTTAACCAAGTATCATCGCATAGCATAATCCTACCCGGCGATCCTCTCCTCGTCGTCCTGTGAGAGAGCGATCACCGGGTCGTATCTGGCACTTGGAAGGGTGTGTTTTATTAAGTATCCGGTTCTAGTTGTCATAAGGTCAAGGTACAACTCCGGGTCGTCCTTTTACCAAGGGACATGGCTATTCGAATAGATAAACTTCCCTACAGGGGTGCACCACATTTCCCAACATGCTCGATCCCTTTTGGCCGGACATACTTTTCTGGGTCATGTCAGGCCTTGGAAGATCAACACGTCGAATCCCCACCTAGGCACAATAGAGAGGTTAGCAAGCCAGTCTAAATCCTATGCGCGCAGGGGTCTGGGCCCATCGCCCATTGCACACCTGCACGTTTCGTACGCGGCCGGTGAGCAGACCTAGCAACCTCCATTACAAAGGAAGTTGTGTTACGCAATCCAACCCAACGTGCGCCGCTCAGTCACTAACATCACGAAGGCTTCGGGTGATACCACGATGTCGAGTGCCCATAACTATTCCCGCATAGTTGGTTAGTGCGTATAGGCCAGTGGACAGACTCAGATCAGATACCAAGATCTTGTTAAGCATGTTATCTTGAAGTAACCACAAACGCCGACTAGGGCCAGGCCCTCCTCTCACCTAGGTGGTGTCCACCTGCCCTGTCGCTCCGCCACAAAGTAACAGTCGGGGGGCCGTCGGGAACCCATGCCCACCACTACCTGGATGGAACCACCTGCCCCTTCAGCCCCCATATCCGAATCACTTGCGGGTACTCAACGAGCCGACCCGACTTTAGTCACAATATGTATCATGTGTAACATGTATAGTATATATACCCGTGATCACCTCCCTAGTGATCACGACCCAATAGTATAGCATGGCATACAGACAATAATGTAGGGCCACTGATGATAAACTAGCATCTATACTAAGCATTTAGGATTGCAGGTAAGGTATCAACAACTGTAGCAACAATGACAGTCTATGCAACAGAATAGGATTAACGGAAAGCAGTAACATGCTACACTACTCTAATGCAAGAAGTAGAGAGAAGAATAGGCGATATCTGGTGATCAAGGGGGGGGGGGCTTGCCTGGTTGCTCTGGCAAGGAGTCGTCGTCGTCGATGTAGTCGATCACAGGGGTATCGACAGCAGTCTCGGGGTCTGCCGGAAAGAAGTAACGGAGGGGGAACACATTAAATAACATAGCAATCAAAGCATCACAAAGTATAAAATGGCAATACGCGGTGCTAGGTGTGCCCTAACGCGGCAGTAGGTGATATCAGCAATGGGGGGAAACATCCGGGAAAGTATCCCCAGCGTTTTTGGACAGATGAACCAGAGGGGAAAAGTTGGTGCACGCTATGCTAGGGACGTGTGACAGACGAACGGAGGGCGTATCCAGATTCATCTCATCTTTTTGAGCAACTTTCATGTATAAAACTTTGTCATCCGAGCTACGGATTATTTTATATGATCTTTCAAAGTTTTAAATTTTTTCTAAAATTATGGATTTATTTTAATTCGAAAATAAACAGTAAACAGAAAAACTGGGTGCACCTGGTGTAGTGCACCCAACAGTGCACTAGGGGCTGACAGTGGGCCCGGGGGCTGCTGAGTTAGCAGTCAACGGTTAACTAGTTAGATGATAAACAGTGATGGAGGGGCCCGCATGTCATAGCAATTGGGGTTAGTTTTAATTAAACAATGTTTAATTTATGGGGGGGGGTCTACACGTCAGCTGCTAATTAGCCTAATTAGTATTAATACTAAAACTAAACTAAACAGGGGTCAGAGGAGACGTGAGGCTTTTGCGGCCTGTAGTGTACACATTATTGCATATGGTTGTGGGCATTTTTATTTGTTTTTTTACAACTATTTTCTGGGCTTTTAGTTGGGCATTCATGTGATAAAATTTTAATGGACTATGAAGCGGCTGGCGCGTTCCAAGTTCGAAGGGTTCAGCGCTCAGGCATGACTTTCTACTGGGTTCAGAACAAACTCGTACCCATATACACATACATGTAGAAAAATATCTTGGGTTCAGATATGGCTGTACGCTAGCTCCGCCAGCCATGGAGCGGCATCAGCAGATATACGCAACGGCAGCGACAATAGCGGGAGCATCAACAGGCCGCGAGAAGAAGCAGTGCAGCAACATCGAGGAGCGGTAGTAGACAACGAGCAGCAGGAGTAGCGCAGCAATAGCGGCGAAGCCGGGCGCGGTGGCTAGCGGGCGGGCGGCTGCGCGCTCCGGCAGAGGTGGGGGCGGCGAGCGAGGCTGTAGCAGGGTAGCAGGGATGGGCGTAGACATGCAAGGGCGACAGCAAGAGGGGTGCCTGGGGCGAGCTGGTGATGATCAGAGGGCACCGGGAGCGCGGCCATGGCGCGCATGGAGCGAAGCTCCGACCGCAGCGGCTAAGCTTGGGGAAGGGCACCTACGGCGACCGAATCGACGGGGAAGAAGGGGGAATCGAAGGAGGGCCTCACCACGGTCGCATAGAAGGGGACGACGAGGTTGGGGACGCAGTGAAGGTGGCAGATCGAGCGCCGGCGGCCGCAGATGCAGTTGGGGAGGAATGATGAAGACAACGGCGATGCGGCGTCCCGACTCGGTCCACTTGATGATGAAGAAGAAGTCGTCCACGGCGAAGCTCCCGGACACACTAGCTCAGCACGGAGGCGATGATGGCCGCGACGACGACATGGCGGCGGACGAGCTCGAGATCGAGCAATTGGAGAGGGAGAGGGGCAAGTGGGGGAAGGGGATTAGGTTTTCGGGGGTGCGAGGGAGAGGGGTTATATGCAGGGGGAAGGCCGGATGGCCGCCACGCAAGGCTCGGCCGGCCATGGCACCTCGGATGGCCTCCACGCCTCTGTTATGTGAACAGAGGAGAGGGGAGACTCCAAGTGGGCTGGGCTGCATTGTAGCTTAGCAGTCCTAAGTGCATAGTAGGTCTCCTATATTTTCGCATTCTATTTTCTGTAAGTTTTTCCACCACTCTTTTGCATTTAGTTTATGCAGCAAACGATTTTTGCTATAACTGAAACTTGACACATAATTCAAGCACAATATTTCTAGGAGTCACAAAACGTTCGAGGCCAAAAGGAGTTGTCTAACCATTTTTCGAAATTGGAAAGGCCAATTTTAAATGTTGCCGGACCACTAAATAAATTTCTAGGGGCACCTGGGAATCCAAAAGAGGTTGGTTCCAACATGACAAATAACCAGAGATTATTTTCCACACTTTGAACATTTTAGATTTTACGTTTGAAAACTTTTATTTTCGACTTTAATTTAAATTGGAATTTGGACCAGATTCGAACCAACGCGAGTTTAACAACAGTAATCATGATGACGTGGCATCATTAGCAATTATCCGGGCGTCGCAATTCTCCTCCACTACAAGAAATCTCATCCCAAGATTTAAGAGGTGGAGTAAGGGAAAAGTTTGGTTACGTGTCTAACGAATCTTCTCGTTATTGGTTGTTCTTCCCGAAGAAGTTGACACCTCTCGTTGAAGTCCTGATTTCTCCATTTGGAGTCATCACGATGAAGTCGTCATCCTTTCTTAGGGATCTTCATCCTACTTATGAATAGGGTAAGGGGTAGCTTCGAAAGAACGGACCTCTATAAGGTTGATTATCTGGTAGATAACTGAGGGAATGCGGCAGAAGGTATCTCTCGAATTGAAACGTAAGAATACACGAAGAGCATGGGAAGAAGGTACAGTAATGAGTTTGAAGCGAATAAGAAATCTTTTGATGCCAGAAACAAAGTAGCAAAGGGGTTCAGAGCAATGAATAAGCATTGCAGTTGAAACCAGAATAGATCTCTAGGAAGGTGGCTCATGAATCTCATTCGAAGCCAATCGGCTAGAATATCCTTGAAAATAGCGATGCACAGGAGAGTCGGGTTTTGATCCTGTGGTACTGTGGGTTATGTGCCCACATGTGGGCTAAAAAGTAGAAGGAACGGTGACATCTTGCATAGTCATGGTGGCAAGGCACGTCAGAGGATAGCTTGTCAGTTATGTCAGCAACAACATTGGTACCAAGGGCGAGGGTCGAAGAGAACCATTTTCCTGCTTGTTAAATGAGGCGGGCCACTAGGCAAAGTTCTCGTCCATCGGTGGCTACCAGAATGTCATCACAATAGTAACAGGGTCTTTTTGACAGAATTGTGCACCGAGGTGTTTACATAAGCAGGAGAATATTATTGCTTAGATCATATAGATCACAAGAAAGTTTAAACCAAACAATGGAAAGGAAAATGTATCCTTAGATTAAACAGAACAATTGAAAGGAAAATGTGTTTAAACACAAATTTTAGGGGTATATCCTTCCCAAGGACAAGCAGAGTATGATATCCACGATAGGGTATAATGTAGAAAACCATTTAGGTGAGGGGAGAGAAATTTCATGACATTACCCATACAACGGTGTTTGGATAACTGATAAAGAAACTTTAGCATTACGCTTCAAATGTTCTTATTGAGAATCGGAGTACCATAGTCATGCTTCGAAGTAGCATTGACATGGTCATCAGGTAAAGGCCAGGCTTCGGATTCCCAAAGGATCCATCAGGAACAACTTATAGAATAAGTCTTGCAATTTCCTCATGGAAGAATGGTTAACCTTGCTAAAAAGGAAACTATAACAGTAGGCCCTCCGGCCAGGTGGGCTAGGCATGACATCACCTTACCAGGTCATATAAAGACCAATGTTATAACTCTTGGAAAAATGTTCCAACCATCATATCTAACCGAGATTCAGATCTGATCGGTGCTGGGATATCTCAGACTCATGATGCTTGAGAAGGAAGGGGTGAAACACAATTTGACGAGATGGCATTGCAAGATTCTCGGGAGATGAACTATGGAAGCAAGTTCTGAATCATGAGTTCGTCATTAAACCAAGGAGACGATGAGGAGGTGGCTGATGAACTCAACGACAATTCATTGAGATTTCCAAAAGATGGATCTCCACAATTAGGTGAACAAGGAGATAACATTTGTCAGATCAAATGATATAATGAGGTATGCTTGAGGAAAAAATACACAAATAAACATTGGTTGGAAAGTGCACCCAAATATGGGCATAGGTAGCATGATCAATGTTAGAATGGTGATTCGATAACCAATGGTCTAAGAATGAAATGTCGACCATTAACTTCAAAGCAATAGGGTTTCTAGAAGTTTTCAATTCACACATCATAGTTCGATTACTGGTATTCCGGTTGGAACACGGGGAACAAGAAGAATGGTGATGGTGAGAAGTATTGCTTTATCAAGAATTCTTAAGAGGTGGTGAAATTTTCACAACATTCTTGATATAGGAGATGGTAATACTCCAAGGTAGGACATAAGATAAGCTGGATAGCCAGGAAATCAAGATACAACACCAAACATGAACAAGTTTGTGTTGGGGGGGGGGAAGGCAAGAATGTTGTCAATGATAACACAAATCATCGAGGGGCAAGGATGGTATTTCTCATCATGAATTCGATTGATATCCTGGAAGAGCTCAAAATATTGATGATGATCACGACATAGTTGTCGAGAGATTTCATGAAGGTGTAATCGATCAGCAATGACATCATGTCAAAGGAATGATGAAGCGAAGGGTTATTGGAACCATGGGTACGACACAAACTCGAAATCAAGCTTGATGTTCAAGGCGAAATGATATGACAAGGAAAATCGATGTAAGCTTAGCTCATGGTCGAAAATTGTGCTCCGGGAAGAAGGACCAGGTAGCACAGTTAAAGTTTTGCACAATAGTGATATAGCCGATCATGCTAGGAATGACTTGAAGGATTATTAAACTCGTAAGCAACGAAATTACTTATTGAGTCAGAGTGCGGAATCGATTCACTTATCGGTGTTCTCGTGTGACTAATAACTCAGAACCCGAGGGAAATCTGAAATTGGTGAGAACCAATACTAGATGAAGACTCATAGAAGCCACACCGTTCTTTGATATTCTCGAGATACTGGAGGGTAATACTTGAGGAAGATCAAAATAGAGGTTGCAGAGATATATTGATCTACAAAAGACAAGTGCTTTAACTTGTGTGAGAAATGGGATCAAGGAGAAAATATGGTCGGAACCATGATTGCAAATGATCAATTTAGCGATACCCGATGGTATTATAACAAGGAAATAGTTATTATTACAAGAAGCTTCCATGATAGGATCTACATCGTGTCCATGGGCATGAACACAAAGTTCAAGGTCGACTCCCACTTCTTCAATGCATAACCTTTCATTCACTACTCTATTAAAAATGATTTGAGTGTGAAGACATACCCGGTGAATTACCAGAGGAGTATGAACCTTGAAACACTTTCGGGTTCACACAGGTTAAGGAAGGCATAGGTTCAACCCATTGGGGCATCTTAGAAACATATACCACAAGCTTCAATAGTAAATAACACCAGCTCGAAAGCAGAGCATGGTTGTCCAAATCAGAGAATAGGATTTACCGATGGTATTATGTATTCCGAAAGAACTCCTCGAGGTTTTTGTATACGAAGAACACTGTCAGATGATAATTCAACAAAGGATTTAATGGTTCATATAGGAGCTGATGTGAGCATCGGAACACACTCAAAGGACGAAATAAAGCAATGCTTTGGATTATAGAAACAATTGACTAATTCAAAGCTCAAAGGCAAAGGAATTAAGATTTCCAAATCAAGGGATAAGGAGCAAGGGCTCTGATTAAGGATGGATAAGTCGAGTAGGTTTAGGGGAATAATCGATGGCAATTTGATTGGTCGAGATCCAGCTCATGTTTAAAATGACGCCTAAGCCGGAAGGTGAATTCTAGGACCTGTTTGAGGATTGTGAGCATTCACAACATATTGAATCAACGGACTCAAAATGATAATGGCAAAGGATGTCGATAAGATTACCAGACTTATGAGATTATTCATAATGCAAGCAAGCAAGAACTTCAAGAGCAATAGGCTGTTGAGGATTTTTGGAAGATCGAATGGATTTCAAAGACTTCTGTGAAACACGTGAACAACTGGGAATGAGCGGATAGTCAATAAGTGCGAGGAATTATCTGTAGGGGTATTCATGTGGCAAAGAACTGTAAGGCAATAGGCTCAAAGTATTTTCGGAACAATGGAGAGAATTTTGGGGTATCTTATAATATCAAGATCAACTGAGAATAAAAGTAAGAACGACAGGTGTATGTATTTATCCATAGGGATATATCGGTAGTACGGGATTGCAAAAGCGAAGGGCATAGAGTCTCGAGAGAACTTCTGAGAGTATCTTCGTAATCCTTCGCTGCACCAAGCAAGCAACTGGAGTGAGGGGCTCTCTGGAAGGAAGTGGTTACGAGAACCTAGAGTTAGAATTAGTAAATTCATTTTAACCCGAATAGAAGAGAGATTAGAGTCCCAGAGTATAGACAAGGAATAAAAG